>NC_037689.1:68877361-69135402 GCF_003255815.1 Theropithecus gelada | reverse complement strand
AAAAAAAAAAAAAAGCAGCTACAGAGATTATTTCAAAGGAAAAGTGTGGCACTTAATACCAGATTTCAGCCCTAACTTTTTTTCTTTGAGTGCAAATTGGATCATTATTTTTTGGCTCCAGTAATCCTCTGGAGAGTACCAGATTATGCTTTTTCATCATATTTTTAGTTGATGCCCTGATGGAATAGTTTTCTTTTTCTGTTCTGACACAAAAATTCCTCCTATGATTGCCAAGTAATTGTCAAACATTTGTTATTTATCTCTCCTTGTTTTACTTCCAAGGAAACAAAAATCATGGCATTCTGAAGACCAGAGATATGAATCTCCTTCATCTGGCATCCCACTGGGCTGGAATCTGTTTCACTGTGAAAGCTGGGCTTCTAAAACTATACAAGCACCCTCCCTCTAGGCTCAGGGACTGTTGCAGAAAAGACAGGCACATAAGATAATAAGGACCAGTTATGAGGGATGAAATTAGGTCAAGGTCAAAGCCTCCAAATCAAGAAGGGCTACAAAGATGCCTAAACAACTGGTAAAGCACCTTCAGTTGCCTTCTAAATGATTATGTGTCACTTTTGCATCCACCCCAACTATAGCGTGTTTTCTGCTTACTATAGAATTCAAGGAAAATATTTACTAACAGAATATAAATATCTTGTAACAAAACCTCCTGTATATAATACTCCCAGTCATGAGTGGTGAAGATAAATATAGATATATAGAGATATATACACATATTTTAAATTATTTTTAGAACAATGCTTTTGTTTTGTATAGCTAATTGCTATAAGCCTGTAACAAAAACCAAGCTCAACACGTAGAAGTTAAAAAAAAATCAGTCTTATAAATTTGCCTTTTTGTTTTGGTTGCTGGCTTTTTACTTAAACTAATAACTTTAAGAGGTAATGAATGCCTGTCCACATCTATTCCTATCTGGCCTAGAACAATTAATTGACTATAAGTCTTTCGACTCTTAAGGCCCTTTGCCACAGGGAGCCTCACCAAAGGACAGGATAGACTCAGAGCAGGCAGCCATGCCACCCTGGAAATGCTATGAGACACAATAACAATTTGCTGGTCTTTGATATTGTCTCTGGCAAATCTTGGCCAGAAAGGGGAAGATGTAAACCAAAAATAAAATTCTAAGCCCCCACCCCCACTCCCACCCCCAACCATGTTAATGGACTTCCTCCTCACCAGGACTCTTAAAATTTAATCTGAGGGACTATTTTAGGCCATAATGGGAAGTGGGGGTCGAACATGCCTCATTATGCCTCTCTGGCATTAAAGTCAACACAGACTATAAGTCTGATAAGAATCGTTTTATAGCCTATTCTCTCTAAAGCCTGGTACCTGGACACTTCATCTGCATGACAAAACTTTGGTCTCCACAACCTTTTATCTTAACCAAGACATTTTCTTCTTACTGATACCAGGTCTTTAGACAAACTCAGCCAATTGTCAACCAGAAAATGTTTAAATTTATCTATAGTCTGGAAGCCCCCCTGCTTTGAGCTGTCCTGCCTTTCTGGACTAAACCAATGTATTTCTTAAATGTACTTGCTTGACATCTCATGCCTCCCTAAAATGTATAAAACCAAGCTTCACCCTGACCACCTTGGGCACCTGTTCTCAGGACCTCCTGAGGGCTGTGTCATGGGCCAAGGTCACTCTTATTTGGTTCAGAATAAATCTCTTCAAATAGTTTACACTTTGCCTCTTTTCATCCACATTAGTGACAATAAAGCAATATAAGCATGGAAATGTTAAATATAAAATGGCATAAATCAAGAATATTTCAATAACTGGAACATAAACAAAGGAGAATAGAAATTTTTAAACACTAGGAACTTTGGTGTCCAATTCTGAGTCATATACACAAGCATTAAAGCCTTATAAAATAAACTCAATATTTTCTCAAATTGCTCTAAAACGCAAAAATAATGTCCAGTTTATTTAAAATCAATCTCCAGCCTATAAGCTGAATATGAGTTGAAAAGAATCTTGAGGAAATGTTTATTTTTTAATTATACACATGTGTGTTAGAATTACTGTTTCAATATGTTGGAAAGACTCATTTTAGAACTGGAAAACTGTGCACTTTTTCTTCCCAATACCCCACACCCTTCTGGCGTTTCCACTTTATCAGAGTTAATGTCCTCTTTGTCTCCAAGATATGTACTTTCAGGAAGCAATTAGAACTTTCTCTTCTGGCACAAAATAAGCACATTTTTAAACTCCCAATTTCTTCAGTTCCATCCCTGATATACCACACCATTCATCTGCCTACCATGACTTGGGCAACAAACACCATTCCTTACACTTTGATTCTAGCATTCACACTGCACACCCAGACATTGTCTCAATTTCCTCTTTCTATATTTTCAGTGGAAGTGTATGACATCATTGAAGTGAAAAAAATATTATTTATTTGCCTGAAATTTCTTCCAAAACTTTCCTTAGTTGTGGAAATTTTCAGTCTTAGTTTCAGGGAATGAAGTGATTTGTGAGAGACAACAAACCACTCATAATCATTTATTAAAATTATTTTTATGCTTTACCATCTGCAAATTTGCCTAATTCCGTTAAAAACAAATGAAGACAAAGCTGGGGAGCAAAAACAGAGGAAAAGAGTTTTTGTATGCAAGTTTGTGTCTTAGATACACTAGGTTATTTGTGGCCTTGCCTTGCTGGCAAAATAAAATGATCGTTGTTTTATTCACATTGACTTTAGGCTCTTACTGTGCTGCATTAACTTGAATAACCCAGGTAGTCTTCAAAGGAGGGATAATTAGGGTAAAATATATACCATTGGCGATTAGAGTAATACATCTTTAATATTTGCAAGAATCCCTGTAATATTGCTTAGAAATTTTGAATTTTGCATATTAGGGAAATTGATAGCTGGGAATACTTCCAGAAGTGCCTTTTGGTTCTCAGCTATTTCTGTTCTGAATACAACACAAAACCCAATATGTTTTCTTGGTGATATCATATTCTACTTAATGCAACACATCTACCCTGCCAAAAGAACAACCTTGCCAGAGTTAATCATAAGCCAGCACATCACTGATCACTTTTCTACATTTATAAGAGGATCAGAATGGCTCTCCCAAACCAGTGTTATATTGGACTTCTGTTTGAGGGCAAACAATCAACTTTCTTCTGGTAAAGTGACTCTCTTATATGCATTGTGCTAACATTGTTTCTTCAGCTTCTATGGATTTCAGTTAACAGTTTATGGGAAATGCTAAAGGGATCCATCTCAAAGAACATTGAAAATATTTGAAAAAACAAATGATTTCTGGTGGAAGAGCATTTAATTTTATCTGTTAGAACAAGTTTCAAACTAGTCCTGATGTTTTCTAGACAAGAGACCGGAGTTGGGAGGTTTGGAAACGAACATAGGCATTTTTGTTTGTTTGTCTTTTTTTTGCTGTCATCTAGCTTGGAATCGGTATTCATGAATATTCAAAAAATTTAATCAAGATTTCCAGAGAACAGCTGTTTTCAAATGACAGTGTACATAAGAATCACCTGGGATGCTTCTTTAAAATACTCATTGCCAGGCCTTCCCATAGAAATGTGAATGTAGTTGGACTTGAGTGATGCTTGGTCATCTGTACTTTTTTGTTGTTGTTGTTCGGCGAGGGTGGCGGGTGGTGGGATGGAGTCTCACTCTGTCACCCAGGCTGCAGTGCAGTGGCACGGTCTCGGCTCACTGCAACCTTTACCTCCAGGGTTCAAGCAATTCTCCTGTCTCAGTCTCCTGAGTAACTGGGATTGCAAGCGCACCACCATGCCCGGCTAATTTTTGTATTTTTAGTAGAGACGGGGTTTCACCATGTTGGCCAGGCTGGTCTGGAACTGCTGACTTCAGGTGATCCACCCGCCTCCGCCACCCAAAGTACTGGGATTACAGGCATGAGCCACCATGGCCCGGCCTGTACTTTTTAAGCTTCTTAGTCGATCATCATTTATATAACCAGTTAAAAATCTTGGCTCTAAAATATCTATGTAACAGGGTTGTAGAAAGAAATGAAGACCACCGAAATGACAAGCAAAGGCTATTTTTATTCAGAGCTTGCTATAGTAAGGGAGTCAGCCACTGTCACTTACGTTTGGGAGAGAGGCAGAAGAGCAGAAAAACTTTATAGTGAAAAAGTGGAGCGACAAAGTATGCTATGAGTGTAGGTTGAAGGCATGGGGAAGCTAGAGGCAGGCTAGCTAGAAGCAGGACATTCTATGTGATTGGTTTGAGAAACATATTTGGCTCTCTAAGGTTAGTTCTGAGTTGGAAAAGGGGACAAATATTAGAGAAGTTGGCAGTTATTGACTAAGTCCTGACTCATCTGGACTGATTGCTGCAGAGAATGTGATTTGTCTTCCTGGACAGGTTGCTGCAGAGGATGTGGATCCGAGTTCTCTTTTCATATATTGTCTGGCCACTGTTTGTTGGCATATTCAGTCTTTCATGTTTCCAAACTAAAAATGACTGACTTTATATAAAGGCCGCCCAAAATACCTTCCATATCGGTTTATTGATGCCAAGCTTCTGATTTTGAATTCAAAATTCATTCCTTTGGTATGAAATTTTGTCTTTCAAGGAAATGCAAATCCTACTGGCAAACGGAATATACTAAATTTTGCCAGTTATGTGTGGTAAACCTATAATATTCACTCCTAGGATCTGGTTTTAACTGGTGCAAGAATGTATCATGAATACTCTCAGTGTACATGAAGAGGGTAGGGAGATAAAGTTTCACCAAGGAATAAAATATTCCAATGCTTAAATTCTAAATATAACCTTACCAACTTCCAAATTTCACTGAGAAAGGACCTGTATCAGAAAAAGCCAAGAAATAAAGGTTTTTCTCTTTAGTAAAACTTCTTAATTTTTTCGGTAATTTTTTTTTGAACTTTTATTTTAAGTTCAGGGTACATGTGAAAGTTTATTACACAGGTAAAACCATGTCACAAGTAATTGTTTTACAGATTATTTCATCACCCAGGAATTAAGCCCAATGGTTATCTATTCTGTTCCTCTCCCTCTCATTTTCCACCCTCAAGCAGATACCAATGTACGTTTTTTCCTTCTTTGTGTTCATAAGTTCTTATCATTTAGCTCCCACTTATAAGTGAGAACATGCAGCATTTAGTTTTCTGTTTCTGTGTTAGTTTGCTGAGGACAATAGCCTCCAGCTCCATCCATGTTCCTGCAAAAGACATTATCTTGTTTATAATATTACATGGTGTATATGTACCACATTTTCTTTATCCAATCTGTCATTGATGGGCATTTGGGTCCATTCCATGTCTTTGCTATTGAGAGTAGTGCTGCAGTGAACATTCACATGCATGTGTCTTTATGGTAGAATGATTTATATTCCTCTAGGTATATACCCAGTAATATGAATGCTGGGTCAACTGATAGTTCTGATTTTAGCTTTTTGAGGACTCTCCATACTGCTTTTCTCAATGGTTGAACTAATTTACATTTTCACCAAGGGTGTATAAGTGTTCCCTTTTCTCCACAACCTCACCAGCATCTGCTATTTTTTGACTTTTTTATAATAGCCATTTGAGCAGGTGTGAGATGTTAACTCACTGTGGTTTTGATTTGTATTTCTCTAATTTTCAGGATATTGAGCTTTTTCTCAAACACTTGTTGGCCACTTGAATGTCTTCTTTAGAAAAGTTTCTGTTCATGTCTGTCACCCACTTTTTTATAGGGTCACTTTTTTTCTTATACATTTGTTTAAGTTCCTTATACATTCTGGAAATTAGACCTTTATCAGATGCATAGTTTGCAAAAATCTTCCATCACTCTAAAGGTTGTCTGTTTATCCTGTTGACAGTTTCCTTTGCTTTAGAGAAGTTTTTACATTTAATTAGATCAAACTTGTCAATTTTTGCTTTTGTTGTGATTGCTTTTGTTGTCTTTGTCATGAAAAATGTGCCCTTTCCTATGTCAGGGATGGTATTCCCTAGGTTTTCTTTTAAGGCTTTTATAGTTTTGGGTTTTACACTTAAGTCCTTAATCCATCTTGAGTTGATTTTTGTGTATGGTGTAAGGAAGGGGTCCAAATTCATTCTTCTGCATGTGGTTAGCCAGTGATCCCAGCACCATTTATTGAATAGGCAGTCTTTTCCTCATTGCTTGATTTTGTCAGCTTTGGCAAAGATTAGGTGGTTGTAGGTGTGCAACCTTATTTCTGGTCCCTGCATTCTGTTCTGTTGGTCTATGTGCCTGTTTTTGTGCTAGTGCCATGCTGCCTTGGTTACTGTAGCCTTGTAGTATAGTTTGAAGTCAGGTAGTATGATGCCTCCAGCTTTGTTTTCTTTTTCTTAGGATTGCCTTGGCTATTTGGGCTCTTTTTGGTTCCAGATGAATTTTAAATTAGTTTTTTATAGCTCTGTGAAAAGTGTCATTGGTAGTTTGATGGGAATAGCATTGAATCTTTAAATTGCTTTTGGCAGTATGGCCATTTCTTTGGGCAGTGTTTTGTAATTTTCATTAGAGAGATCATTCATCACCTTGGTTAGCTGTATTGTTAAGTATTTTATTCTTTTTGTGGCAATTGTGAATAGGATTCCCTTTCTAATTTGGCCCTTGACTTGGTTTTTGTTGGTGTATAGGACTGCTAGTGATTTTTGTACATTGAGTTTGCATTCTAGAAACTTTGCTGAAGTTGCTTATCAGCTAGAGAAGCTTTTGGGCCAAGACTTTGGGGTTTTCTAGATACAGAATCATGTCATCTGCAAAGACAGACAGTTTGACTTCCTCCTTTCCTGTTTGGATACCCATTATTTCTTTTTCCTCCCTGATTGCTCTGGCTAGGACTTCCAATACTATGCTGAAAAGGAGTGGCAATAGAAGGCTTCCCTGTCTATTGGTAATTTATCATTCTAACAGTCTTTTAGCAGGTTTTCAAATATTATCCAACAGATGGCTCAAATTCTGCTCCTATTTTAACGTCTTTCAAGAAAAACTCCACACAAATAATCATCTTTATATTCATTTCATATAAAAGAAAAAATGCTCAACCTAATGAGTTTAATATTTGCAGAAATGTTTAGGTAATTCACTTTTTAAACAAAAAACCCCCACAGAATCAAAATAAATACAGTTGCTTTGAAGTCAATTGTGTTGGATGTGTTTGGCTGTCCGTAAGTTGTTTTCACGTTAGCCTATTCACTTTTTCCTCTCAGCAGTAAAGGGGCCTACAGTGATAGGCCAGAAAGCCTAAAGAAGAACGAAGTCAGTCAATATGTAAAGAAATTTCAAAAGCCAGAAATGAAATTATAAACTTAAAAAAACTAAATACTTGGTATTTTCCACTCAAGTATATAGAAATCCATCTATTTATCATGCAGAATCTTGCTAATGACTAGAATATTTAGTGTTATTTTGACTATGGTAAATGATCTGACGTCATTTTTCTTAAAACTTGATTGAATTTGTCAGTATAAGGCAACAAAAATAAACTGCAATATATGAAGCTATTGTGAGTTAGAAAGTGTTTGTTCTTTTTATATCAGTTGTCACCTTGATTCCTAGGCAACTTAAGAAACATCTTAGACAACTGGAAAATGTTCAAATATTTTCATTTTTAATTATTAGGAATACATAATAGTTGCATACATTTATGAGGTTGACAAAAGATGAAAGTATATGTACAATATTTTTCAAGAGTGTAGTTGCATAAAAACTGACACATTTTCTTTTTTTTTTTTCAGGGAAAACTTGCATGCATTTATTTTTTTAAGAATTCCCATTAAGGGTGGTGAAATTCAACATCTTTAAAAGTGTGTTTATTTTTTAAAAAATCACTTGTGTACAAAAATATTTCGTAGTTTTTAATTCTCAAGACAAATACCCCAACCCTCCATCCTCAGCCCACCCTGCTTCAATGGTATTTCCAGTAACCCACCCATTTTCCCCTTACAGGAAGTTAACGGCTCAGAATAGACCCTTCTACAGAATCACTAACAGATTGCTTAGAATAGAGATCTAGAGAAACTAACAAGCAAGGTTCCCTATAGTGGCAGTAGACTTCCAGCAGACACCAAAACAAAGCACCATGAATTACTGAAAGCCAAAACATAGATAGTATTTTCAATAATATTTCATTTTCTATTGGAAACCTTTTTTAAATTACATTAAATAAGTTTCTTTCCCCCCAAAGAAATAGTCTAGCTTTTATTATGATGCCTGTAAAAAGTAGGTAACAGCAAGCAGACAAGGATCATTAACAGCACAGTGTAATGATTTCTATCCACAAATACCTAGAATCAAACTGACAAACTGTGCCACACCTGATTATATATAGCAGCATGGTTGAAATAACCAAGCAAAAGGTGACACATTCAAAACTTCCATTTAGGTGATTGCAAGTTCATGAGGGTAGATCAGTCCAATAAAGCAGTAACAGAACAAATGGGACAAGGGAGATGCTAACACTCCCCTACCCCTATGCCACAAGATATTTGATCTATATTGCAGCAGTGCCAATAGAACGTGTGACATAATATGTAGACACTGAAGAAAAGTCACACTTGGGAATAAAGGCAATTTAAAAATCTGACAAGCTTTCTAGATCACAGACCATAGGCCTCATATGTTAACTGAGACATCATTCTGAACAAAAATGAAGCGTAGAAACCAGAAATAAGTCAGTCATGTGTCCATCTTTCATGTTTACCCAACTGCCCCTGAGTATATGTTTTTTGTTTTTTGTTTTTTAATTTATCATTATTATTATTATACTTTAAGTTCTAGGGTACATGTGCATAACGTGCAGATTTGTTACATATGTATACTTGTGCCATGTTGCTGTGCTGCACCCATCAACTCGTCAGCACCCATCAACTCGTCATTTACATCAGGTATAACTCCCAATGCAATCCCTCCCCACTACCCCCTCCCCATGATAGGCCCCAGTGTGTGATGTTCCCCTTCCCGAGTCCAAGTGATCTCATTGTTCAGTTCCCACCTATGAGTGAGAACATGCAGTGTTTGGTTTTCTGCTCTTGTGATAGTTTGCTAAGAATGATGGTTTCCAGCTGCATCCATGTCCCTACAAAGGACACAAACTCATCCTTTTTTATGGCTGCATAGTATTCCATGGTGTATATGTGCCACATTTTCTTAATCCAGTCTGTCGCTGATGGACATTTGGGTTGATTCCAAGTCTTTGCTATTGTGAATAGGGCTGCAATAAACATACGTGTGCATGTGTCTTTATAGCAGCATGATTTGTAATCCTTTGGGTATATACCCAGTAATGGGATGGCTGGGTCATATGGTACATCTAGTTCTAGATCCTTGAGGAATCGCCATACTGTTTTCCATAATGGTTGAACTAGTTTACAATCCCACCAACAGTGTAAAAGTGTTCCTATTTCTCCACATCCTCTCCAGCACCTGTTGTTTCCTGACTTTTTAATGATTGCCATTCTAACCATTCCTTCTGAAACTATTCCAATCAATAGAAAAAGAGGGAATCCTCCCTAACTCATTTTATGAGGCCAACATCATCCTGATACCAAAGCCTGGCAGAGACACAACAAAAAAAGAGAATTTTAGACCAATATCCCTGATGAACATCGATGCAAAAATCCTCAATAAAATACTGGCAAACTGGATTCAGCAGCACATCAAAAAGCTTATCCACCATGATCAAGTGGGCTTCATCCCTGGGATGCAAGGCTGGTTCAACATTTGCAAATCAATAAACGTAATCCAGCATATAAACAGAACCAAAGACAAGAACCACATGATTATCTCAATAGATGCAGAAAAGGCTTTTGACAAAATTCAACAGCCCTTCATGCTAAAAACGCTCAATAAATTCGGTATTGATGGAACGTACCTCAAAATAATAAGAGCTATTTATGAGTATGTGGTTTTTAAGGTGTGGATTTTGTATGTGCTCCAAGGTGAGCAAGAGATAAAATGAAGGATGAGGGAAAGGAGAGAAAAAGGACTTGCAGTATTTACTCCTTTGTGGTTAAGGCACTAGATATTTTAAAATGTTTAATTCTGGAAGAGGTAACATACAAAGCTATTACCCACCATCAATAAGGGAGTGTGAATTAGTAGGTTATATTTTCTTTTTTTTTTTTCTTTTTTTTTTTTTTTGAGGCGGAGTCTCGATCTGTCACCCAGGCTGGAGTGCAGTGGCCAGATCTCGGCTCACTCCAAGCTCCGCCTCTCGGGTTCACGCCATTCTCCTGCCTCAGCCTCCCGAGTAGCTGGGACTACAGGCGCCCGCCACCTCGCCCAGCTAGTTTTTTGTAATTTTTAGTAGAGACGGGGTTTCACCGTGTTAGCCAGGATGGTCTCGATCTCCTGACCTCGTGATCCGCCCGTCTCGGCCTCCCAAAGTGCTGGGATTACAGGCTTGAGCCACCGCGCCCGGCCATTTTCTTTAATGGGCAATTGTGAGAGCAGAATTTGGGAAAATGCCTGCACATGGTACTTCTGATGGAATAGCATTTTGAGTGTTGGTTATGAAGGAGTGAAGATATCCCAGATAGTTTTAATCAGACTATTCCTTACCATTAGAAAGTTCCTTACCATTTTCAATTTGAAGGCTGTTAACACCAGAATGTCTAATCTAGGAAGCAGAACATCAGATTAAAACAGTTAGTACACATCACTCCCTGAAATCACATATTTATTTATATGCTGATTTTATCTTTATCTTTGTATCTTTATCATTATATCTTTAAATATAAGTACTTGCTTATTGTATCTTTCCTCCTTTATTTTTATTTTATTTTATTTATTTTTTTTGAGACAGAGTCTCGCTCTGTCACCAAGGCTGAGTGCAGTGGAGTGATCTCAGCTCACTGAGAACTCTGCCTCCCGAGTTCACGCCATTCTTCTGCCTCAGTCTCCCGAATAGCTGGGACTACAGGTGCCTGCCACGGCGCCCAGCTAATTTTTTGTATTTTTAGTAGAGACGGGGTTCCACCGTGGTCTCGATCTCCTGACCTCGTGATTTGCCCGCCTCAGCCTCCCAAAGTGCTGGGATTACAGGCGTGAGCCATTGCGCTCAGCTTTCCTCCTTTCAAACTTAAATCTGAGAGCGTAAGATCAGGGACTTTGTCTTGTTTGCTTCTGTGTTCCCAGCACCTAGAGGAGTGTCTGCTACACATATGAATTTGAAAAATATTTTTTGAGTGAATGAATTAAGTCAAATTATGGATCGATTACTCTTTTAATGCAAACTGCTTATAATGATATGGACAATGAAATCCAGGCTGAGATGGTCTCAGGTAGAGAAGAGGAACTTGTTGGTAACTGGAGCAAAGGTGACTCTCATTATGTTTTAGCAAAGAGACTAGCAGCATTTTGCCCTTGCCCTAAAGATTTGTGGAACTTTGAACTTGAGAGAGATGATTTAGGGTATCTGAGGGAAGACACTTCTAAGCATTAAAGCATTCAAGAGGTGACTTGAGTGCTGTTAAAGGCATTCCATTTTACAAGGGAAGCAGAGCATAATAGTTTGGAAAATTTGCAGCCTGACAATGCCATAGAAAAGAAAATCCCATTTTCTGAGGAGAAATTCAAGTGGGCTACAGAAATCTGCATAAGTAACAAGGAACCAAATAGTAATCCTCAAGACAATGGACAAAATGTCTCCAGGGCATGTCAGAGGTCTTCACAGCAGCCCCTCCCATTACAGGCCTGGAGGCCTAGGAAGAAAAAGTGGTTTCCTGGGCTTGGCCCAGGGTCCCCATGCTTGCACAGCCTAGGGACTTGGTGCCATGCATCACAGCTGCTCCAGCTGTGGCTGAAAGGAGCAAATGTAGAGCTTGCGTCATGGCTTCACAGGGTGCCAAGCCTTGGCAGCTTCCATGTGGTGTTGAGCCTGCGAGTGCACAGAAGTCAAGAATTGGGGTTTGGGAACCTCTGTCTAGATTTCAGAAGATGTATGGAAATGCCTGGATGACCAGGCAGAAGATTGCTGCAGGGGCAGGGCCCTCATGGAGAACCTCTGCTAGGGCAGTGTGGAAGGGAAATATGGGGTTGGAGTCCCTACACAGAGTCTGTATTGGAGTACTGCCTAGTGGAGCTGTGAGAAGAGGACCACCATCCTCCACACCCCAGAATGGTAGATCCACTGACAGCTTGCACCGTGCACCTGGAAAAGCCGCACTCTACGCCAGCCATGAAGGCAGCTGGAGGGAGGCTGTACCCTGCAAAGCTATGCGGACAGAGCTGCCCAAGACCATGGGAACCCACCTCTTGCATCAGCCTGAGAATGGACTAATATGATAAGAATAATAATTCATAAATGTAAGATAGCAGGTACTTACATAATTAATCCAGTTTTTACACGTATAAAATAAAGTATTAAAATTAGAAGACAATAAGAACTAAACAAGCAATTATCCCTTTAAAAAAAAAAAAACTTCTTAGCAGTATAGATGGAATGAAAGCAAATCCAAATAACAATTCAGAGCCCAGATCACATTTAGGAACTCTTAGAATTCTTGTTCTGTTGAGTGAAACCCACTCTGTCCATACAGAAGCTGCATTGTATTTTGTTTCATAGTGCATAAAAGATATAATTTGACACCTTAAATGAGGCATTGTTTGACCTTCCTCAAGAGTACTAATAATTTCTTTTAAAATTCAATGCATACAATAATCGTTGTTGTCCTTTTAGTGTTACTCTCTTGGGTAAGTAGTTACATTGTGCCAGTTCTAAAGCAGCCTTTCAAATAACTCACATGTATTTCTGAAATGTTAAATGGTCATTTCACTTTATAAATAAGAAATTCCAGTACAGATTTTTTTTAATGACTATCTCTCTTTCATCCAATCATCAATGATTACAAGCGTCCCCAATATCATATATATTTTTTAGCAGAGATATAACTATGATGAGTTTGAATAGTTATCAGATGAGCTTTTCTGAAAGCAGTTCTAACAAGCCTATCTAGATGATAATTATTCTGTCAACTGATAAGACTCAAAGTCCATTAAGATATCCCCTGAAAAATTTTATTAAAGGCTGGCTGCAGTGGCTCACTCCTGTAATCCCAGAACTTTGGAAGGCTGAGGTAGAAGGATCTCTTGGACCAGGAGTTCAAGACCAGCCTGGACAAGATGACAAGACCCAATCTCTACAACAAGTTTCTTTTTTTAATTGGCCAAATGTTGTGGTGACATGCAGCTGTGGTCCCAGCTACTGAAGAGGCTGAGGTGGGAAGATCACCTGTGCCTGAGGAGGTCAAGGCTGCAGTGAGCTATGATTGCGCCACTCCACTCCAGCCTTGGTGACAAAGTGAGACTGTCTCAAAAAGAAAAGGTATTAAAGATTTAAATACCTTTAAAAATGTGGTGAAACTCAGGTGATACAGTGATAAACGTTATAAATAAAAAGTGATCTTAGTGATGATATCCATAACTAAATTTTCACCATGCTCTGTCCACAATCACTAAATGTGCTGCTTCCCATTAGGTTTGTCAATGTGACTTTGATGAAGATGTACAAAAAAGATGAAAAACAGACATGAAAACACAGAGTGTAAGTTTGTATATTCTCTTCTCAACCATGGTGGTCTTTTGTACTGTTCATATTTAGGTGTTTTACAAATACCACTTGTTTTAAATTATTAAACTAAAGACATCTTACTCTGTTGAGACATTTTTCCATAGACTGGGAGGAGGTAGAACATTGCGGGTGGATTCAGACACATTCACATATTTTTCATAAACCTTGCATAAGCCCTCCTATAAACGCTCCTATGAATTTTAACTCAAGTAAGCTACTGAATGACAGCTTGATACTTAATAGGTCTTTAGATAAGGTGCAAAATAACCAGGGAAAATAAGTCAGAGATACATGTCTACTTTGTTATATCTAAGCCTAATATCAGGCAGTAGCATGTAAAAGAAAGAAGACCGGCCAGGGTTCAACGGTCACTGGTTCTAGACCTGGTTTTGTTGCTAATGATGTGTATTACTTTGGACATGGTATTGAATCTCTCTGAACCTCAATTTCCAATTAAATGAAATGAGGTGATAAAACTAAATTGCCTTAGACTTCCAAATATCTCAGACTTGGTGAGTCTCAGTATAGATATTGGTCAGGTATTTTACAAGCCTTATATGAGTCAGGATTTTGCCTTATTGGTCTTTGTAACCATTACATGACTTGGCTATAGACAACCAATAACTATTAGTTGACAACTATTGAAGTGATCCTTTAGAAATTAACACTGTTTTCTTTTTAAATTGATACATAATAATTGTACACATTTATGAGGTACATGTGGTACTTTAATACACGCATACAATGTATACTGATCAAATCAAGGTACTTAGGATACCTATCACCTCAATCACACATCGTTCCTTTGTAACATAATCTAGCCTTTCATGACTATGAATCTTCTCTCAAATAAATTCAATGCAAGAAACATTGAGTGCCTATTATGTGCATTGAGAAAAAAATGTGTTTACTACACTCTCCATGGGAGAGCCATTAGTGGGAGACAGGAGTGGAGATTGTCAAGAAACCACTAATCTATGTTTAAAATCACACTAATCTCGTTTATATGAAATGGATTCCTATTAAATATCCATTTATTTAGGTAACAGAGCCATAACCTAGGTACTGCCATCCACTTATTGGCATAACAGAAAGAAACCTTCTCCAGGAGTTATATACTTAGAAATCCAGACCTAGGCTGGGTGCAGTGGCTCACGCCTGTAATCCCAGCACTTTGGGAGGCTGAGGCAGGCAGATCACCCGAGGTTGGGAGTTTGAGACCAGCCTGACCAACACGGAGAAACCCCGTCTCTACTAAAAATACAAAATTAGCTGGGCGTGATGGCGCATGCCTGTAATCCCAGCTACTTGGGAGGCTGAGGCAGGAGAATTGCTTTAACCTGGGAGGTGGAGGTCACGGTGACCCGAGATTGCACCATTGCGCTCCAGCCTGGGCGACAAGGTGAAACTCCATCTCAAAAAAAAAAAGAGAAAAAAAAAAAAAAGAAAAAAGAAATCCAGGCCTAAGGTGAAAGTAGATGCCACAGATACCCATATAGATCTGATGCTGAAAAAGGCAAAAAACAAACAAAACAATAACGGATTTAATTGATTGGGGTAAGAGGCAGTGGCTAGAAGGTTGACTCACTGCATTATAATCAGGGATCTAAGGAGGCACAGAAGTAGAAACAAGCATGCTGTAATAGTGTTGGTGACAATAAGTAAACTCACATGATGAGACAGCTAGTTTTCCAATGGGATTTAAAGGAAGCCAGGACTGGCTGGAGAAAGGCAAGATTATAGACGCTTAAGTATGACAGACTGAGGAAACGGAGGCATAACACAAATTTTAGATACTGTAGCATTTAACTTTTTCAAAGCACTTTAAAATCAATTGAATCTCATTCTTATTGCCATGTGCAATCTATGAAGTAAAAAAATTAATTATCCTTAAAGCAGATGTCTGTTTATGTAGTAGAATTCTAGGGGTGCCAAGAAGTCATCATGCCCTGACCTTAAAATACTATCACCAGAATTTGGGGGTGACTGAAATTTCACAATTGGAGTTTGCAAAATGTCCCAACGTCTACCCCCAAGTCAAGAGTAGGGTTTAGAAAAGAGATGACTCCTAGGTCAGACGTAATTGAGTCATGTTAGCTTTGGAAAAATGCCAGGGGAAACTATTACTCTGTGAGAAAGAACATGGATCAAAGGCACAGTGGTACTGCAAACATGATGAAATTTGAAGAGATAGAAAAATAAAGATGTGAGACCATCAACAATGCAAATACAAGAAAGCGTGCTTGGAAGTGGATGGGAAGCAAAGAATGGAAAGCTGCTTCATGTTGTACGTAGAACTAACACTGGGGGTACGTAAAGCTACTGTTTTCTGTCCTATTTTAGCAATTTTTCTACAACATTGCTTCAACAAACAATCTACTTTATCAGACATAATTCTAGGTCTAGATACAATGATAAATAGAACTCACTCCTTACAAATGAGCAAACTGCATGCAGCCTAAGAAGGTTATTAGACATATTGAAGCTCAAACAGCAAGTTACAAATAGTACTAGTACTAAAATCCAGATCTCCTAATTCCTGGTGAAGCATATTTTCTAAACTGTTGCTCTTAATATTACTATGTTAGCAACATTCAAAATATGATTTCTTACTTCTTTGAACCTGGGCTTTTATGGTACTGACGATTATAGTCACAGAAACTATAAATCTTCCTCAAATTATTTCTTTTTTATCCTAATTGAGATTGTTGTAGAAATGTCATATATCTGATGAAGGATGAATATCCAAAGTGAAAATTTCAATGAAAGTCTGAATCTTTTGGCTCTAAAAAGATAGTTCTTTAGTTTGTCACTGCCTTAGCATAATATATCTAGCCAGATATAATTTAAAAAAATATACTGAAATGTGAATATAACTCACATTAAATGTGAATTTAATTAAATAATTTTTTTGACCAGGTTCATCTCGAACTCCTGAGCCCAAGCCATCCTCCCACCTTCACCTCCCAAAATGCTGGGATTACAGGCCTGAGTCACCACACCTGGCCTATATCATGTTTTGGTTAAACCATTTTAAAAACATGTTTATAAAATGTCAGTGCGTTCCATTTTAATCTTTAACTAGAAAGTAAAACTCTCTGACTGTCTTCTGAGGAAATTATTTTAAAATAAATGAAATGTTTTGATAAAATAAATGACTTACAGCTCTAAATGAGATTTCTCCATATTTCCTTTTTTTCCTGTAATATTTCAATAGGAATTTCTGCATTCTAAATGTAGAAACTAAGATCAGTATTTCACTCTTGCCTCTGAGGTATTTTGTCATTTCTCAATTCTTTCCTGTCTCTATAATATGTCAAAACAATCAACTCGTATAATAAAAAATTAAATCAACCAATTGTTTTGATAAATCTTAGACACAGTCTACAATTTTGAGAGAGAAATATCCATTTTTTATGTATATATATCTTTTATTATACTTTAAGTTCTAAGGTACATATGGACAACATGCAGGTTTGTTACACATGTATACATGTGTCATGTTGGTGTGCTGCACCCATTAACTCGTCATTTACATTAGGTATATCTTTTAATGCTCTCTCTCTCCACTTCCCCCACTCCACAACAGGCCCCGGTGTGTGATGGTCCCCATCCTGTGTCCAAGTGTTCTTATTGTTAAATTCCCACCTATGAGTGAGAACATGCAGTATTTGGTTTTCTGTCCTTGCGACAGTTTGCTCAGAATGATGGTTTCCAGCTTCATCCATGTCCCTGCAAAGGACATGAATTCATCATTTTTTATGGCTGCATGGTATTCCATGGTGTATATGTGCCACATTTTCTTAATCCAGTCTACCATTGATGAACATCTGAGTTGGTTCCAAGTCTTTGCTATTGTGAATAGTGCCACAATAAACATACATGTGCATGTGTCTTTGTAGCAGCATGATTTATAATCTTTTGGGTATACACCCAGTAATGGGATGGCTGGGTCAAACGGTATTTTTAGTTCTAGATCCTTGAGAAATCACCACACTCTCTTCCACAATGGTTGAACTAGTTTACAATCCCACCAACAGTGTAAAAGTGTTCCTATTTCTCCACATCCTCTCCAGCACCTGTTGTTTCCTGACTTTTTAATGATCACCATTCTAACTGGTGTGACATGGTATCCCATTGTGGTTTTGATTTGCATTTCTCTGATGACCAGTGATGATGAGCATTTTTTCATGTGTCTGTTGGCTGTATGAATGTCTTCTTTTGAGAAGTGTCTGTTCATATCCTTTGCCCACTCTTTGATGGGGTTTTTTTTTCTTGTAAATTTGATTGAGTTCTTTATAGGTTCTGGATATTAGCCCTTTGTCAGATGAGTAGATTGCAAAAATTTTCTCCCATTCTGTAAGTTGCCTGTTCACTCTGATGGTAGTTTCTTTTGCTGTGCAGAAGCTCTTTAGTTTAATTAGATTCCATTTGTCTATTTTGGCTTTTGTTACCATTGCTTTTGGTGTTTTAGTCATGAAGTCCTTGCCCATGTCTGTGTCCTGAAGGGTATTGTCTCGGCTTTCTTCTAGGGTTTTTACGGTTTTAGGTCTAACATTTAAGTCTTTAATCCATCTTGAATTAATTTTTGTACATGGTGTAAGGAAGGGATCCAGTTTCAGCTTTCTACATATGGCTAACCAGTTTTCCCAGCACCATGTATTAAATAGGGAATCCTTTCCCCATTTCTTGTTTTTGTCAAGTTTGTCAAAGATCAGATGGTTGTAGATGTGTGGCATTATTTCTGAGGGCTCTGTTCTGTTCCGTTGGTCTATATATCTGTTTTGGTACCAGTATCATGCTTTTTTTGGTTACCATAGCCTTGTAGTATAGTTTGAAGTCAAGTAGCATGATGCCTCCAGCTTTGTTCTTTTGGCTTAGGATTTTCTTGACAATGCAGGCTGTTTTTTGGCTCCATATGAACTTTAAAGTAGTTTTTTCCAATTCTGTGAAGAAAGTCATTGGTAGCTTGATGGGGATGGCATTGAATCTATAAATTACCTTGGGCAGTATGGTCATTTCATGATATTGATTCTTCCTATCCATGAGCATGGAATGTTCTTCCATTTATTTGTTTCCTTTCTTATTTCCTTGAGCAGTGGTTTGTAGTTCTCCTTGAAGAGGTCCTTCACATCTCTTGTAAGTTGGATTCCTAGGTATTTTATTCTATTTGAAGAAATTGTGAATGGAAGTTCATTCATGATTTGGCTCTCTGTTTGTCTGTTACTGGTGTATAAGAATGCTTGTGATTTTTGCACATTTATTTTGTATCCTGAGACTATGCTGAAGTTGCTTATCAGCTTAAGGAGATTTTGGGCTGAGACAATGGGGTTTTCTGAATATACAATCATGTCATCTGCAAACAGGGAAAATTTGACTTCCTTTTTTCCTAATTGAATATTCTTTATTTCTTTCTCCTGCCTGACTGCCCTGGCCAGAACTTCCAACACTATGTTGAATAGGAGTGGTGAGAGGGCATCCCTGTCTTGTGCCAGTTTTCAAAGGGAATGCTTCCAGTTTTTGCCCATTTAGTATGATATTGGCTGTGGGTTTGTCATAAATAGCTCTTATTATTTTGAGATGTGTCCCATCAATAGCTACTTTACTGAGAGTTTTTAGCATGAAGGACTGTTGAATTTTGCCAAAGGCCTTTTCTGCATCTATTGAGATAATCATGTGGTTTTTGTCATTGGTTCTGTTTATATGCTGAATTATGTTTATTGATTTGTGTATGTTGAACCCGCCTTGCATCCCAGGGATGAAGCCAACTTGATTGTGGTGGATAAGCTTTTTCATGTGCTGCTGGATTTGGTTTGCCAGTATTTTATTGAGGATTACTGCATCGATGTTCATTAGGGCTATTGGTCTAAAATTCTCTTTTTTTGTTGTATCTCTGCAAGGCTTTGGTATCCGGATGATGCTGGCCTCATAAAATGAGTCAGGAAGGATTCCCTCTTTTTCTGTTGATTGGAATAGTTTCAGAAGGAATGGTACCAGCTCCTCTTTGTACCTCTGGTAGAATTCAGCTGTGAATCCATCTGGTCCTGGACCTTTTTTGGCTGGTAGACTATTAATTATGGCTTCAATTTCAGAGCCTGTTATTAGTCTATTCAGGGATTCAACTTCTTCCTGGTTTAGTCTTGGCAAGGTGTATGTGTTCAGGAATTTATCCTTTTCTTCTAGATTTTCTAGTTTATTTGCATAGAGGTGTTTATAGTATTCTCTGATGGTAGTTTGTATTTCTGTGGGATCAGTGGTGATAGCCCCTTTATTATTTTTTATTGCATCTATTTGATTCTTCTCTCTTTTCTTCTTTATTAGTCTTGCTAGGGGTCTATCAATTTTGTTGATCTTTTAAGAAAATCAGCTCCTCGATTCATTGATTTTTTGAAGGTTTTTTTGTGTCTCTATCTCCTTCAGTTCTGCTCTGATCTTAGTTATTTCTTGCCTTCTGCTAGCTTTTGAATGTGTTTGCTCTTGCTTCTCTAGTTCTTTTAATTGTGATGTTAGGGTGTTGATTTTAGATCTTTCCAGCTTTCTCTTGTGGGCATTTAGTGCTATAAATTTACCTCTACACACTGCTTTAAATGTGTCCCAGAGATTCTGGTATGTTGTGCCTCTGTTCTCATTGGTTTCAAAGAACATCTTTATTTCTGCCTTCATTTTGTTATTTACTCAGTAGTCATTCAGGACCAGGTTGTTCAGTTTCCATGTAGTTGAGCAGTTTTGAGTGAGTTTCTTATTCATGAATTCTAGTTTGATTGCACTGTGGTGTGACAGACAGTTTGTTATAATTTCTGTTCTTTTACATTTGCTGAGGAGTGCTTTACTTCCAACTACGTGGTCAATTTTGGAATAAGTGTGATGTGGTGCTGAGAAGAATGTATATTCTGTTGATTTGGGGTGGAGAGTTCTCTAGATGTCTATTAGGTCTGCTTGGTGCAAAGCTGAGTTCAATTCCTGAATGTCCTTGTTAATTTTCTGTCTCATTGATCTGTCTAAAGTTGACAGTGGGATGTTAAAGTCTCCCATTATTATTGTGTGGGAGTCTAAGTCTCTTTGTAGGTCTCTAAGGACTTTCTTTATGAATCTGGGTGCTCCTCTATTGGGTGCATATATATTTAGGATAGTTAGTTCTTCTTGTTGAATTGATCCCTTTGCCATTATGTAATGGCCTTCTTTGTCTCTTTTGATCTTTGTTGGTTTAAAGCCTGTTTTATCAGAGATTAGGATTGCAATCCCTGCTTTTTTTGTTTGTTTGTTTTCCATTTGCTTGGTAGATCTTCCTCCATCCCTTTATTTTGAGCCTATGTGTGTCTCTGCATGTGAGATAGTCTCCTGAATACAGCACACTGATGGGTCTTGACTCTTTATCCAATTTGCCAGTCTGTGTCTTTTAATTGGAGCATTTAGCCCATTTACATTTAAGGTTAATATTGTTATGTTATGGGGCTCAGGGACCCACTTGAGGAAGCAGTCTGTCCGTTCTCAGATGTCAAACTCCCTGCTGGGAGAACCACTACGCTCTTCAAAGCTGTCAGACAGGGATGTTTAAGTCTGCAGATGTTTCTGTTGCCTTTTGTTCAGCTACGCCCTGCCCCAAGAGGTGGAGTCTACAGAGGCAGGCAGGCCTCCTTGAGCTGCGGTGGGCTCCACCCAGTTCGAGCTTCTTGGCTACTTTGTTTACCTACTCAAGCCTCAGCAATGGCAGATGCCCTTCGCCCAGCCTCGCTGCCAACTTGCAGTTCGATCTCAGACTGCTGTGCCAGCAGTGAGTGAGGCTCCGTGGGAGTGGAACCCTCCAAGCCAGGTGAGGGATATAATCTCCTGGTGTGCCGTTTGCTAAGACCATTGGAAAAATGCAGTATTAGGGTGGGAGTGTTCTGGTTTCCCAGGTACCGTCTGTCACAGCTTCCCTTGGCTAGGAAAGGGAATTTCTTGATCCCTTGCACTTCCCAGGTAAGGCAATGCCCTGCCCTGCTTTGGCTCATGCTCCGTGGGCTGCACCCACTGTCTGACAAGCTCCAGTGAGATGAACCTGGTACCTCAGTTGGAAATGCAGAAATCACCCGTCTTCTGCATCATTCATGCTGGGAGCTGTAGACTGGAGCTGTTCCTATTCAGCCATCTTGGAACTCCTGCATGATACTTTTTAATTAAGTAAATTCTACACATTCAAAACAGATTAATTGATTAAAATAGAGTACTGGACTTCCCACAGAATAGGGAGAAGAAATAAATGTCTTTATTTTAAACTAATTTTAAAATGGAAAATGGCTATCATTTAGGGTTTGGGTATAGTTTGGCAGCTCTACCAATTCTGGTTTTTTCCTTGACAGTCCTTGATTGTTAGATTTTTCAACCTCAGCACTATTGACATTTCAGACCAGATAATTATTTTTTGTTGGAGGGCTTGTCCTGTGCATTGTAGAGTGTCTTAGTTGCATCCTTGACCTTTATCTATCTGCCAGTAGTATATCCCCAAATTATGACAACCAAATATGTCTCTAGACATTGCCAAATGTCTCCTAGGTGGGCAAAATTACCCCCACTGAGAACTGCTGGACCAAAGAAGATCGATGTACAGAAAAGAAAACTCAAGTTACTTCATTAATAATGGGCAAGTCCTTAAAACATCTCCAACTTCATATCTCTGTTCTCGCTGGTAAACTGTGCTAGAGTACTTGGCTTAGGAAAGGAGGCCTAAATGAGGTTTTTCAGTTCCCTCTTCATGAAATGCTTACTGCACTGGAACCAGAGGATAAAAGAGGTAAGTTGTAAACTTACCCAAGGAATCTAAGACCTCTTTCAGCACCAATCTGATAGTAAAGAGGATGTAGAAGAAAGGAAAGACAGCATGGGTATTTCACTTTAAATCCTTTCAATTGTTCAGCAATCATGTTTTTTTATTTCCAAGAGTTCTTTCTTGATCCCTGGTTGTTTTTTCCATAACAGGAAAAAATTTGTTTAATGTTCTGCATTCCCTGAATATGGCTCTTTTCTCTGAGCCAATTTTTCTCTTTATCTTGTTCTGTCTCTTCCATGTCATTTGTTTTGGCAGGTATGCCTTCTCCTAAAAATTAAAACAAAAAAAACAGGTGAGGAAAAAAGCAGGGGCATTTTCTATTTAAGACCAAGAAAATAGAAATAGGAATATTTACTTTGACTGTTGTGTCAATGGGTGGTTCTTGATAACTGGCAGGCTTTGTTTCAAGGCAAGAGTTCACAAACTGGGGTCCACAGATGCTCAAACATGCTATCATGAATACAATTCAGGGGATCCTGTGACCTTGGACAGTTAGAAAATGCATCGTATATTCTTTTATCTCTACCTGAAATTTAGTGTTTCTTTCCATTGTGAATGAATAAAGTAATAAACCAAAATAATATTAGCAATACTTGTGACTTTTTCTTACCAAAGTTACCAATATTTTCGTATTACGTTACAGTTACTGAAAATGCTTTAAAATATCATTTAGATTCTCAGCTATTTCAAAATTACAGTTATTAGGTTTGCTGGTAGATTTTGTTATTTGATTGCAATTTTTTTTTAGTATTTTGATAACTATTTCAAGATAAATGATTTCCTTTGTAATCCCACGTATTTTATTTCATGGATTTAAAAATATTATTCTGAAAATGAGTTCATAAACTTTGCCAGACTGCGTGAAGAGTTTCATGGTCCAAAAACCTTGATTTAAGGCATTCAGGGAGAGATGAGGAGCTTCAACATAGTTTGCGAGCTCTCAAAGTGTCAGAATAATGGCATAATGAAATATTGCATGTATGTTATTTAAAAACTTAATCATTTGAAGTAATTATTGTAGCTTTCTAATCATTTGACATATAAATTATATCATTGGGTTTTCCATCTCGATATATTTCTGTTTTGGCTTTTATTTTTTTAACATTATAAACTGCTATAATTTTGAGTAATAATATTACTTGACATTATTTATTGAGTACCTTCTATGTGCCAGGCATAATATTAAGTGCATTGAATACTGTTTCCTATACTTTGTTAACATGGAAAAGTCACTGGACTAGAGATCAAAACATATTGATAAAATAGCTTTTTCTGTTCTGCCACTAACTGTGATCTTAATTAATTATTAATTAATTAATTTAATTAATTAATATAGACTATGAAACAATGTAAAACAAACTGGTAATGTAAAAATCTAGTAATGTAAAATAAACTGGTAATGGCCACCGAGCTGAATATCAATTTCTGTAAATGTTTAATGGTGGTTCATATAATTTTTAATCATCAGCTTGTCCATATATATATATTTACATATGAATATATAAACATGCACAAACACACTACTAGGAAGCAACTCAGAAATTTTATTGTATTTACTATATGACATTGGGAAAAGTGTCTCACTATCCTCAAGTGGTTAAAATTTGTCATAGATTTGGTCTCTAATAATTCCATATTTCTTTTTTCTTTTTTCCTTTTTTTTTTTTTGTGATGGAGTCTTATTCTATCACCCAGGCTGGAGTGCAATGGTGTGATCTTGGCTCACTGCAAGCTCCGCCTCCCGGGTTCATTCTCCTACCTCAGCCTCCGAAGTAGCTGGAACTACAGGCATGTGCCACCATGCCTGGCTAATTTTTGTATTTTTAGTAAAGACAGGGTTTCATCATGCTGGCCAGGCTTGTCTTGAACTCCTGACCTTAAGTGATCTGCCTGCCTCAGCCTCCCAAAGTGCTGGCAGTACAGGCGTGAGCCACTGTGCCCTGCCTATAATTCCATATTTCTTGAGGGTTTTGTTTACTCTGTTTCATTCTTTTTGTCTATTCTTGCCTGCCTGTCTTATTTCAGAAAGTCAGTCTTCAAGCTCTGAGATTCTTTCCTCTGCTTGGTCTACTCTGCTATTAATACTTGTGAATTTATTACGATAGTCTTTTATTCTGTTTTACAGCTCTATCAGGTTGACTACATTCTTCCTTATACTATTTTTTCTCTCAGTTCCTGCAAGGCTTTTTCATAACTTTTGCTTCCTTGAATTGTGTTACAATGTGCTCCTTTAGCTCAGTGAACTTTGTTCCTGTCCATATTCTGAATTCTACTTCTGCCCTGTCAACCATCTCCACTTCAGCCCAGTTCCAAACCCTTGCTGGAGAGGTTATGTGGTCATTTCAAGGAAAAAGGGAGCCCTGGCTTTTTGAGATTTTAGCATTCTTGAGCTGATTCTTTCTCATTTTTGTGGGCTTATCTACCTTCAATCTTTGAGGTTGCTGGTCTATAAATCTTTTTTTTTTTTTCTTCTAACATTCTGGCAAATTTTCTGTAGTGCTGCTGCAGTATGTTGGGAGTCCACTCCAGTCCCTAGTTGCCTTATATTTCCCAGTACCTGTAGGTATCACCACTGAAGGCTGCAAAACCACGAAGATGGCAGTTTGCCCCTTCCTCTGGAAGCTCTGTCCCAAGGTGGTACGGACCAGTTTCTGGCCTGAATGCCCCTGTAGGAGGTGGCTGGGGACCCAGGATGGGAGCTCTCATCCAGTTAGGAGAAATAGGATCAGGGACCTGCTTTAAAAAGCAGTCTGGCCACGTTTTCCTAGAGCAGCTGTGCTGTGCTAGTAGTCTACTTCAGCTCCTGATTGCCTCAGATACTCCAAAGCCCAAAAGCTGGAACCGCTAAGTTTTCCAAACAGCAAAGATGGCGGTCCACCCTTCTTCCTGAGAGCTCCCTCCCAAAGAGGCCTGAAACCTCTTTCAGCCAGAGAACACCAGTGGGGTAGCCAGAAACCCTGCTTTGGAGGCACTACCTGGTGATGAGGAATAGGGTTGGGTACTAACTTGCAAAAGTAGTCTGGCCATGTTTTCATGGGGCTGCTGTGCTGTGTGGGATACTGCTTCCACCCCAGGTCCACTTAGGCTCTCCAAAGCCTGAAGGAAGGCTGGAACTGCTAAGTCAGGCAAACAGCAAAGATGATGGTTTGCCCCTCCCTCTGGGAGTTCCATCCTAGGGAGTTTTTGAATATCTGTAGGCAGTACAACACTACTGGGTGTGGTTAGAGGACCCAGTTGGGAGATTCCACTCAGTGAGGAGGAACGGGGGTCAGAGACCTGCGTAAAAATGCAGTGTGTCCGTGCATGCTTTCACAGAGTAGCTGTGCTCTGCTGGGGTACTGCTTCCACCCCAGTTGGTTTGGGCTCTTCAAAGCCCACTGGCTGGAAAGGCTAAGTCACCCAAACAGTGAAGATGGTGGCCTGCCCCTCCCTGTGGGAGCTATGTTCCTGGGAGTTTTCAAATGGCTGTCTTCTGGAGAACATTGGCGGGGGATGACTGGAAGCCCCACTTGGGAGGTTTCACCCAGTGAGGAGGAATAGAGTGGGGAGCTGCTTAAAGAAGCAGTCTGGCCATGCTTTAATAGAGTAGCTGTGCTGTGCTGGTATACCACTTCTGCTTCAGTCAGCCTGGGCTCTCCAAAACCTGCAGGCGGGAATGGCTAATTTACCCAAACAGGAAATATGGCAGCCCATCCCTCCCTTTGGAAGCTCTGTCACAGGGAATTTTCAAATTACTGTTGGCCAGAAAACATTGGTGGCAGTGGCTGGAGGCCCCACTTGGGAGGTCCAGCCCAGTGAGGAGGAACGGATTCGGGACTCACTTAAAGAACCAGTCTGGCAACGTTTTGGTAGAGTAGCTGTGCTGTGCCGGGGAATCCCGTCTTCCCCCGGTCAGTTTGGACTCTCCAAAGCCCACAGGCTAGAATAGCTAAGTTGCCCAAACAGCAAAGATGGCAGTTCACCACTCCCCCTAGGAGCTCTGTGCCAGGAAAGTGCAGCACTTCTACTGTTGGCTGGCTGGAATTCCAAGCCTGTGGGTGTTATCCTGTGAGGTGCCATGAAAGTGGGGCCCCTAGACCATCACTGCTTGACTTGTGGGCTCAGCCTTTTTCCTAGGGGTATGTACATGAGTTTAATTTCCCACCGTTGTATTCTCAACGCACCAAGATGTAGCAGTCTCTCATTGTCTGAGATGATACCGAGTTCTTTGTCTCACGTCCAAGATAATAAAGGAGCACAGAGACAAGGCTGATTTAGTAAGCGAAAGCAGAAAGCCCTCTGCCAGCAGAGAGGGGAGGCCGAATGAGTTCCCCACTCTGAGGCTGGGGTCCAGTGTTTTATGGACAGGGAAAAGGAAGGAATGTGCTGAGTTTGCAGGCTGTCTTGGAGAATACCTGACTCAGGTTGGCCCAGGGCCTTGGCCTGGAACCAATTGGAAAACTTGGCCTGGGGCTAGATGGAGAGACTCACGCCTGTAATCCCAGAACTTTGGGAGGCCGAGGCAGATCACGAGGTCAAAAGGTGGAGACCATCCTGGTCGAAACCCGGTCTCTACTAAAAATACAAAAATTAGCTGGGCGTGGTGGCGTGTGCCTGTAGTCCCAGCTACTCGTGAGGCTGAGACAGAGGTTGCAGTGAGTCGATATTATGCCACTGCACTCCAGCCTGGCGACCGAGCAAGACTCTGTCTCAAAAATAAAGAAAACTTGGCCCGGGACCAACCAGGGGCTGAAGGGATTATTCATAGAGGCTGCTCAGCTTAGCCCGGCACCTATCAGGAGCTGAAGTGAAAGCTTTGCCCCGGACCTTGACCCAGGACCAATCAGGAACTGAAGTGATGATTCATAGAGGCTGGCCTCACAATCCAAAAAGGAAAGGAAAGTGCCCAACAGAACCCACTGGAGCCCACTGTATTCATGCCCACAAAAGGAGAAAAAACATTTTCCTGTGAGCCCACTGATTATACAAGGGACAAAGGCATTTCTATGTCAGGTCTTGTTCCCTTATGTGAGTGAGCTGGAGGTTGGTGCAAGATTTTACCTGAATGGGCTGGAGGTTCTCCTATCTGTGCAGCTGTGAGCATGTCTCCAGGCACAACCCCTTGTGCTAGTTTCCTTATCAGTGCCTGCAGCTTGATTTTTTTCTCAGGCTACTTTTTATGTTATGTGGGGATGAGGCACTGACCTGTGGGTCAGGGGTTCTCCAGGGACCCTTGCCTTGTCTATCTAAGGCAAGCTAGCTAAGTCCTGTCACCACTTTGCCAGAGTTGCAGTTACTTTTGCTGGGATGCCCCGAAAGCTGGGGAATCTAAAGCTCCCATGATTACATGTGTGCCTGAGCAACTGCTTGTCTGAGACCCCAGGTAGCTCTGTGTGTCAGACTGAAGGTCCTGATGGAGTGGATTCACGAGGCTATCTCTGGACCTGAGGCTTGCAAAGATCCATAGAAGAAGCATGGTTTCCCAAGGTTGTACATTTATTCACCACTTCCCTGGGTTGTGGAGGTTCCCTTAACTCCGTGTCACTCCCAGGTGGGCCATCATCCTGCCTTGCTTTTATCTGTTCTGGGTGGGTCCAGTTGTTTCCTTGATTAGTACCAATGTGAGTACCTGGATGTTTCTGTTGAAGGTATGTATTTACTCACCCCTTCCATTCCTCTCTGTGGAGAGCCATGCACCCCAGCTACTTCTATTTGGCCATCTTTACCACTCACCCTCCAGTAGTGTATTACAAGAACAAGAAAGCATGCCTAAGTAGGATTTACTCCAGAAACTGAAGGTTAATTTAGAAGAAAGCTTATTAGTCTAATTCATTGCATTAAGACTAAAAAAGGAAATCCATGTATTAACAACTCAATAGATACAGAAAAGTTCTTTGATACTTTTAATAACAATTCTTGATATAAATAAAAATCTCTTCTATGCACTGCTTAGTTTTTTTTACTGTGTTTATATATTGCTTCTATAATTTCAAATGAAAGTTAAAGTACTATTACCTAGTCTAACCGGAAAACTAAAGCAAAACATCGACATTTGACTCTCCATCTCAAAAATGTTACAGAATATTTGAAGAGTGATCAGATAAGCAGGTAGTTATTTATATGTGTATATGTCAAATGAAAATTTTCTGATAGCCATAGTTAATCCAAAAGAGTGCACACACTCGGGGTCTAAGAATTGAACGTGACTCAAACTTTACTTGAGTATATATATTTTCCTTTTGTCAGTCATTTTACAAACTACCCCAGTTTCATAAGGTAATTTTATTGGAATTAAAGTTGAACACTTTAAAAATGTATAAGCAGTTACTATCAGCTAGAGCTATTAATTTATCCATATCTGCTATTATGGTGTTGCCTAGGTTTTCTTCTAGAGTTTTTATGGTTTTGGGTTTTACATTTAAGTCTTTAATTCATCTTGAGTTAATTTTTGTATAAAGTGTAAGGTAGGGGTCCAGTTTCAGTTTTCTGCATATGGCTAGCCATTTTCCCAGCACCACTTATTAAATAGGAGATTCTTTCCCAGTTGCTCGTTTTTGTCAGGTTTGTTGACAATCAGATGGTTGCAGATGTGTGGTGGTATTTCTGAGGCTGAGACTAAATTTTCATGTCTATTACACTGAGATGCTCTGAAGAGATAAAAGAGCCAATGTCTGATTTCAATCATGTTCTTAATGTTGTTTACCTTGGCACAGTTAAGTGTTTATTTGTGCCAAATAACAGTTATTTTTGCTTAAACAATAACTTATTTAAATTTTGGTTAGAGCTTTACAGTTTTAGTTTCTCTATCTACACATAGAAAATGATATCACAAATTGTTGGAATTAAAACCATTTGTGGCATCCATTATGTAACAATAAAATAATAGCCAGGAAATATACTTTTTTTTTCTAAAATAGGAAATATATATTTTTTTCTAAAATAGCAACAAAAATGATAAAATACACAAGAATAAACTTAATATAAAATGTGTAAGACACATGTGAGAATAAAATGTAAAATTTTCATAGAGGAAATGATAGATAAATGTTGAGTTATATGGCCACATTTCTGGCTTAGAACAGTCAATATAGTTAATATGACAAATCTCGAATATTTCAAATTAACTTTAAATACAGTACTACTTTAATCAAAATTTTGATGGGATTTTTTTGGAAGTTGACTCTAGCTAAAAGTTCATCTGGGAGAATAAAAACTGTGAGAGAAATCCAAGATAAAAATACTAAGGTTAATGAGAAGGTAATCTAACCCCCCCAAAAAATACTAAAATATATTCTAAATGTATAATAATTAATACACTGGCAAAATTAAAAATATATAAATATTTTAATGAAATGAATAAGAAAATGCAGAGACTAAATATGTGAAAAATTCAGTATATACTAAAGGTAATATTTCATATCAATCAGGCAAAGATGGATTATTCAATGGATAGTTTTGGTTAACTTTCAAAACATTTGGAAAAGAGAAATATACCTAGATCACTATATTATATAAATGGTATGATTTGGCTGTGTCCCCACCCAAAATCTCATCTTGCATTGTAATAATCACCACGTGTCAAGGGTGGGACCAGGTGGAGGTAACTAAATCATAGGAGTGGTTTCCCCCATACTGTTCTCATGATAGTGAGTTTTCACAAGATCTAATTTTTGTTTGTTTGTTTGTTTGTTTTTTGAGACAGAGTCTTTCTGTCACCCAAGCTGGAGTGCAACGGTGGAACCTTGGGTAACCGTAACCTCTGCCTCCCCCAGATTCAAGCGATTCTCCTGCCTCAGCCTCCTGAGTAGTTGGGATTACAGGTGCCCACCACCATGCTCTGCTAATTTTTGTATTTTTAGTAGAGACGGGGTTTCCACATGTTGGTCAGCTAGTCTCGAACTCCTGACCTCAAGTGATCTGCCCGCCTTGGCCTCCCAAAGTGCTGGGATTACAGGCATGAATCACTGTGCCCAGCCCATCCAATAGTTTTATAAGGGACTTCCCCCCTTACTCAGCTCTCATTCTCTTTCCTTCCACTATGTGAAGAAGGATGTGTTTGCTTCCCCTTCCGCCATGATTGTAAGATTCCTGAGGTCTCTTAGCCATGTGAATCTGTGAATCAATTAAACCTGTTTTCTTTATAAATTACCCAATCTTTGGTATGTCTTTATTAGCAGTGTGAGAACAGACTAATACAATAATGTACACAAAATAACTCTAGATGTATTAATGACTGAATGTAAAAAAAATTATGCACTTCTAAGCATGACACTAAAACAGAAAATAGAAACAATTTATATCTGTAACTACTCAAAAATTGCATACATACAAAATGCCATAAATAAAAGTCAAAGACAAGACATATTGAGGAAAATATTTGCAATGCATATGACAGACAAAAAGTTAATATTCTTAATATATCCATCAGCAAGATAAAGATTAACAGATCAATAAGTAACAAACAAATGACTAGAGTACAGTTAACAAAATAAGAAATAAAAATGGACTTAAGTAAATAAAAGATGATGCTGCCATTTGTAGTGAGAAAAATTTTTTTCCAATATTGATGAATTGTGTATTGTAAACTTGTGAAAAAGTTATAATTTAAAATCTACATTGTTATGGTATCCAAATTAACATTTATTAATATGTTTGTTTTTGCAGTGTCTTGGTTTGGATGGACCTTGCCCTCATATTTATTTGAGGAAGATTAATATTTTTGGTCTAGATGTCGATTTTACACAATGGCCTATACTGAATTGGGCCATGGGAAATGCAAGAGATGGCTCTGGAAAAAAAGACAGTCTAGAGGAATCCTCCTTTTTAAATGGAAAAGATACTGGTTTATTGTGAAACAGTCAACTCTCTACTAGTTGCCTCACAGTGTAAGTTCACCAGGAAGGAAAGAAAGTCTATCTATTGTCACTGAATTAGAATAGTCCTTAATCTTTGCATTAGTATTAAGGAATTGAATTTCTGACAAATAAAGTAATGCACACAATACCTAATGTTAGGCAATAATCCACTGATGTTACTTCTTGCAAAAAAAAAAAAAATGATTTATAGGAAAGGCATTGTAATTAATGGTTTTGAAAACAAAAATGCCTGGTTTATAATCCCAGCTCTTTTTCTTATTCGTTTCAAGACATTGAACATGTTACATAACTTCTCTGAGACTCATTTTCTTCATTTTCTCAGGGTGAGTAACAATACTTGCCAAGAATTTTCATCCTCTCGTTATGATATGTTGATCTCTCCCTCTCAACCAGATCCATCTCATAGACTGTTAAAAACTGCTAAAATCTTTCCATTTAAATAAAAGTGAGATGAATGAGGTGCCTTTCACTGATTATAAAAATGCTCAAAGACGACCAGAATTTTTATGTCAGAAGGGACAAGATCACAAGTTTGGTTTTGGACATATTGAGTATGCAAAGTGCCATTAAAGCTACCCCAGTGGGGAGAGCAAGTCTGGAGCCCGGAAGAAATCTCCAGCTTTTACCTTAACTTTGTCTTTTACAGCCAGAATTCTTGATAGTGTTCTTTATACTTACTGTCTTCATTATCTCACTTCTAAGTATTCCTCAATCTCTCTTCTACCCACTTTATTCCATTAGAATGACTTTGATAAGCTTACAATGAGCCCACATGTGGCTAAGTCCAACAGACGTTGTCAGACCTTATTTTACTTGACCACTCCTTTTCTCCTACACTTCCTGCCTGCCACTCCTCCTCTGTTACTCTTGCAGGATAATTCTACTCTCCCAGATCATTAAAAGTTGGAGCACCTCAGGGATCCATTTTAAGCTTTTTTCTTATTCTATATTTTTCAGATTGCTTTATCCATGTCTATTGCTTCAATCTACTATCTATATTCAGAAGTCACATATATTTATATCTACATACCAAAATCCTCTTCTAAGATTGTAGACTCATAAGTTCAAGTGATGGTTCTGCTGGGATATCTCAAGAGCACCACCTATTCAATATATTCAAAACAAAATGTATGACCTCACTATCCTCCAAATGGTATCTCCTTCCTGTGATTGTCCTCTAAGGAGTTACCCTGAAACTTGCCACTCTTTCACCTGCTATAGTTATCCATATCAATGCTGGTCAATATTATCTCCTAAATATCTTTCAAATTTATCAATTTATCTCCCTTGCTTGTGCCTATACCCTAGTTCAAGCTACCATCATCTTAAACCTGAACAGTTTTTTTTTCAATTTTTTAAAAAACTTTTTTGTAGAAGCAGGGTCTTACCATGTTGCCCAGGCTGGTCTCAAACTCCTGGCCTCAATCTATCTTTCAAGCTCCATCTCCCAAAGCACTAAAATTACAGGCCTGAGCCACTGTGCCCAGCCTGAACAATTTCAATAGCCTCTGACCTGTCTCCCCACTTTCACTTTGGCCTCCCTCTAATCTGTTCTACCATTCTAATCGGAGAAACATTTTCTTAAAATATAAATGTGATCATATCACCACTCCTTAACCTCACTCCACTTTTCCATCCATCCCCTTTATTTAAAGCTATCAATAACTTTTCATTATTTTTAGACTTAAAAAAAATCCATAAAAAGAATTACCAGGCAATGCATGGATTATATACCTTTCCAGTCACATCTTATACCAAGCACCACTGTGGTTTTTACATTCCAGCCATGTTGGCCTTCTTTTAGTTTCTCTAATGTATTATGTCCCATCCACCTACAGAACCTCTGCATATGCTTTTCATTTTTCCTATAATACTCCATGACCTGGGTAACTCCTAGTCTTCCTTCAGAGTTCACTTTAGTATATGATTCTTTTAGGAAAGTCTTCCCTAATCCCTCCCCGCCCGCCAACTTGATCACTTATTAGCTCTCATAGCATTATGTACCTCTACTTCACAGCATTTAGCACACTAGTAATTTTACTTTTGTTTTGTGACTCTTGTATTAATGTCTGTCTTCCGCTTTCACAAGTACTACCTCTCTGTTCCCATAACTTCTAACCCCAACAGTTCACATGCCTCAATATGTGGCACGATTTATGTGCTCAATTGATATTAATTAAATTAATGAACAGTTGTGATGATTCAATGAATTAATGCATGTAAATTACCTTTGCATAGTGTCTATCATGTAATAAGTCATCAGTAAATATCACCTCTCATCATATTATTCTATACCTCCTCCAACCAATGTGAAAAATCTTCTATTTCAAATGTGAAAATGTTTAAGAGTAATTATGAAACATCAAATCATTTTATATTGTATTAATAACCTCACCTGATGAATATCATTCATCTTATTCTTTTCCAAATTAAACAGAAAAAATACTAAATTGTACTCACCGTGTTTTCATTTCACTGACAGAGCATTCTTATAATTAATTATCTTAATACAAGCTAAATCAAAGTTCCAGTGCCTTTTTTAATGGATCCGGCTTTGTGAGCGTTTTTCTACATGTAGCCTTTTGTCAGATTATTATTAAATGTATGAGATTTTGATTTTTTAATTCAGTGATTGCTAGGTTTATATTTTTATATAACTTTAATAGAATTTTTCCCTTGGGAATTATAATGCATGTTACAAACATCACAGCATATCAATAATCGGTTCCCCTTTTTTATTCTTGAAGAAATTGTGACTCAGAAAGAATAAGTGACTTGGTAAGCATTGGTATAATTATAACAACCGGATCTTAGTAACCTCTATAAATAAGTTGAGTAATGTCCAATCTTTTGTTATTTCATGACAATTTCTTAGAAAAATTATGGGTTGCTTGTAATACCAGAGAGAGGGAGAGAAAATGGCATCTTAAAAAGACCACATTTCAAATACTGCTCTGTGATGCCCATATGCTAAACAATTTCATGCTTGGCAACTTCTTTTTTAGATATTTTTAAAGGGCTTTCAAACTAAAAATAATTGATGTACGTAATAACCATCCTATAATAGGAAACTTAAGGTTTAGAAATATGTTAAATGGTACTATTACCACTCTTTTCTGGCCTTTTGGGATATATTTTTTTCTTCTTTGAATGCCCTATTAGCATTGAGAACTATTTGTGTATTTTGAAGTAACTCTGTGTAGTCATTAACTATGTGTAACAGTATGCTGTTACCATAGCTGGTTTACTAAATTCATGGCCCATTCACTTTGCAGAAAGCTATCAATATTAGGTTGATGCAAAAGTAATAGTGGTTTTTGCCATTACTTTTTCACCAACCTAATATCTCGAATGCATGGTAAGCAAACTGCATTATTAAATAAACAGTTGTTCATTATTACCCTGGTGACCTGGCTCTTGGCTCTTCCTTTGAAGGGCTAACTCACTCTATTCAGTCTTTTCTTTACATCCTTTTATTCTCTCCTTTTTCCATTTCTTTTGTAGAATATCAAGGCTGAGACAGTTTTATATATCTACCTGAATTCCAAATTGACTTGGCTTCATGTTGCAGAAGAAAGCAGTAAATAGATCCTTAAGTTCAAAGTCCAGATCAGCACTGTACAATAGAAATATAATGTAATGTACATATATAATTTTAAATTTTCAAATAGGTTGTTCAGAGTACCGGTGTTCCAGCATTATGCTGTGATTGGAGTTTATGAATAATAGAGTCTATAAGATTAACACAATAGTTTTATTACTTTCAAATTAGCTTACCACTCTAGTTCATTTTTCAGCTTTCTTCTTTTTATCTGCAAAATATTAAAATTAACAATTACCTTTCTTTGGGGGAAGAATCATAGAACTTACATATTTTTATCAAGTCTTTTTCTAACTTACTATATTACAATACCTGCTAATTTACAATGTTCTTCAAATGATACATTGCTTATCCTATAGCCAGATTCCTATAATTAAAGAATGTGTGCATAGAATCATCAGCAAGCTTGGGAGAAGAATCAACCAGCATCAAGTTGTTCTTTTTCCTTTTGTTGACTTGATAAAGTCACATACATTAACTTAGTTATACAACCAAAGACCTACAGGAAATCAGGCAATGGATCAAAAAGAAATAGAATGACTTCTGCTTCTGCTCTGGGCTAATATTCCAGAATATGTATGATAAATTATGTTAATGGTTGTAACAATTTTTGAAGAAACTCAGTCTAAGAACTTGGAAAAAATCCACCACCATCAAAATAGCAGAAAAAACTTTGGAAGCCACAGCCATTCATTTAGTTTATTATATATGTGCTAAAATTAAGGTGTTTGAAGAATGCCGGTATAATACTAGGAGATACTGAAGAGATAAGTATCTATAAGTTACTAGATGTCGTACTTTCTGTATTAGGTTATATTCTTACTATTATATATCTTAGTATATAATATATAATTATATTTAATATATAAGAAATATAATATACGATATACATTACATATAAGTTATATCATATAGTTTATATATCTTCAGAACAGATGAAATGAAACTTGGGACGATTCAGGGAAGAGAAATAAATGCCAATCACAGGGATATAAAAATAGATTCCATGAAGAAAATTTAAATAAATCGATTTGTTTTAGTGGTAGAGAGTTATATAATTATTACAACTTAGTATTTTAAAAAATTATACAAAAAGAGTCGAAAATTTAAAAAAAATTGCAAAAATACGTGTTTAAGTTGAAGCAGGAGAGCCTGAATTATCCATAAAATAAAATATAGGCCGGGCGCGGTGGCTCAAGCCTGTAATCCCAGCACTTTGGGAGGCCGAGGCGGGTGGATCACGAGGTCAGGAGATCGAGACCATCCTGGCTAACATGGTGAAACCCCGTCTCTACTAAAAATACAAAAAAAACTAGCCGGGCGTGGTGGCGGGCGCCTGTAGTCCCAGCTACTCGGAGGCTGAGGCGGGAGAATGGCGTGAACCCGGGAGGCGGAGCTTGCAGTGAGCCAAGATCACGCCACTGCACTCCAGCCTGGGCGACACAGCGAGACTCTTGTCTCAAAAAAAATAAATAAATAAAAAATAAAAAAAATAAATAAAATAAAATAAAATATATTACCAGAATTGGCTACTGAGGAAAGTGACATAGTTTCCACCTTTTAATATCTTAAACTGTGTCCTGGAGGCTTTAGGTACTCAAGCCTGAAGTAAGAAGTAGAAACAAATTGCTCTCTTTAAGTAGCTTTCCAACTATAAGGTTGCATAATTTTTCATTATTGTGGACTAGAGAGTATGTCTAGACAGTACTTATTTGTGTGTAAGATATTGCCCTGGAAGAGCTTGTAACTTCCACATTTGTCCTGTGATGTAGAGAAGTGATTTATCTACCAGTGAAGGAGATAAGGAAGGGCAAAATAAATCCATTCTTATTTTCAAAGTGGAAGAGATTTAGCTACTCAAAAGCCCAGGTCATTTGCCACTAGGGGTAATTCACTAAATAAAAAGAATGAACAGTCATATTAATCGCATCTCTAACTATTTACCCTCAAATCTGTGCATGTTGTTAATAGATAGCTCCCTGAACTGAAAACTTTGGGTTTTCTAGAATGGAAATTCCTAAGAATAAAAGTTGGCCCCTGCCATCTAGTGGACACCAAAAGATTAATTTCTTTCTAGTATTTACCTACTATTTTGGTTTTGGAAAACAGAAACCAAATTAATACAGGACTTGGTGAATCATTTTCAGTACTGTATTTCTTTATTTTGCTCAGAACGATACCTTTCCTTTTTAATCAGTGTTTCATATGTTGGTCACGCCCCCAGAGGTAGAATGAATCTCCCACCCTCAATCTCAACTTTGGTTAAGAGGTCAGGACACCACATACACATCAGGACACTACGAAAATGTTTATTATTTACATAATGATGCTTTCTGGGGAGAGCAAGACAGGCATTCCTGCTGACCCAAAAATAACTTCAGATCATGGTGTGGTGGCTCAGGCCTGTAAACCCAGCACTTCGGGAGACTCAGACAGGAGGATCTCTTGACCCCAGGAGTTCGGGACCAGTCTGCACAACATAGGGAGAACCTGTCTGCACAAAAAACTAAAAAATTAGTAGGACATGGTGGCAGGCACTTGTGATCCCAGCTGCTTGGTAGGCTATGGTAGGAGGATCGCTTGAGCCCAGGAGGTCGAAGCTTCAGTGAGCTGTGATTGCACCACTGCACTCCAGCCTGGGTGACAGAATGAGACTCTATCTCAAAAAAACAAACAAATAAACAAACAAAACAAAAACAAACAAACAAACAAAAAGCTTAGTTGTTCTAGTATTAAGGAGTTAAGGCTGGAATTAAGGTTCCAGCATACAAGGGAAAGGGAGGAGGGTAGAGCTTGAAAACTATCAGCAATCAAATATCCAAAGTGGAGTCAGACTCTTTATTACCCTTCTTAAGGGATATTTTGTCCTATTAGATCAAATTTAAGTCTATATAAGGAAAATGAACTACATAATTTACATTGACTATCCTAATAGACTAAGTGGGTTATTCTGCTGGATTATATAAAGATACCATTGCTGATTCTGTGATACCGATATTATAGAATTGCAGAGAAGAAATATTTCTATTCAAGTTTATAATGTTTTCTAATGTATAAATACTTAACACACTGAAAATTTCAATTTTAAAGCAGATAAATTAAGAATAATTGATAACTCACATTATAAAATAATCACATTACAAAATAATCTTTACTTAATATCTGACTTTTTTTTAAGTAGTGATTTTTTTTAGACAAATGATACTTTGCCTATATTATAAAGTAACCATTTTTCAGTAAGAATATATGATTTAGAAACAAATAGGAATGACACGCATCTCTTGTGAATACATTTATTGCAAGGATTGTGGTATATTTTTAGTTTACTACTTGCACAAACAATAAGGAATATCCCCATTGTTTATTGTTGCTGCTATTATGTTAGACTTCAATTCTTTTTTTAGGTATAACCTACATTTTTAACCTACAATATGTTGAATTATTTATTTTTTAACATTATAATTCCCTTTGCCTTTTGGATACAACCTGAGTGCCTTAAGCTATAAGAGTAACTTTGAATTTCCACTGCTGGATTATCACTCAATTGTTGAATTTCTTAATTTTAATAGGAACTGTGTTTGGATAAACCTTTTGTCAGTTGCAGTAGATTTATACTCACTATAAAAAACAATAGCACAGAAACATAGTGGCCTTAAAATACTTAAAATTAGGAAACGGGAACACTGACACATTGAAGGATCTGACTATGAAAAATGTTGAAACATTGATATATAGGGAAAGAACATTCATTGAATTTGATTTAGATACAGAGTAAAAACAAAAGACTTGAAACCTGAGCAGGGCATATCCTTACTTGAGTCTGATTATTTTAGTTTCAGTAGTAGTATACTCAAACAGAATCGTACCAAGGATAATGAATATTGTGCATCAAACGTTGACTTACTGGCAGAGATTGCATAACAAGAAAATTAATGAGTAATAAAAGTCAGCTGTTGTTGATGCAGCAAACCTTTTTTTAAAAAAATTCCAGATCTAGGTAAATTATGGGAGAACGTGTTTATATAGTGACCCAATACACTAGAAGCAAGATTGTTGAGGACATTATTGTTTAATTTTACATTTGCACATAAGATAGCCTTTTATAATATTAATGATATTGTTGTGTTCTATATAAATCTTTTTTTTGTGTTTTATGCTGTTTTTAATGGATATCACACAGCTTTAGTTGAAAGTGTTTGGTCCTTAGGATAAGGCACATTTTAGAAAAGAAAATTTTAAGTTGTGGGAAATGGGCACTTATTTATTTTTCTTCTCATTTAGATTAAACATGTACATAAGAGCCTGTTAGAGGCTAGAATGGTGGGAATGAAACAAAGCAAGTGGATATACACAAGATACCTTTAGGAGGTAAAATCAACAACTTAGCTATAGGAGTTGAGGGAGATTATGTGTCAAGGATGACTTCTAGGCTTCTGGCTTATATAACAAGATGGATTTCATTGTGATTTTCAATGAGATATGGAACACTGGAAGAGGACCCGAATTTTAAGGACAAGACTATGAGTTTGGTCTGTGGACATGTAGAATTAGAGCTTTCTGTGAGACATCCTATGGAGTTTCACATAGTTTTCTCTTAGCCTGGAGCTCAGAGAAAAGGACTAAACTGGAGATAATTTGTGATTGATATGGTATTTGAAGCCATAGGCATAGGTGAGAACAGCTAGGACAGTGGTTCTCAAACATGAACATACATCAAAATAAACTGGAGGGATTATTAAAACACAGATTGCTGGGGCCCATTCCTGAAGTTTCTGATTCAGTAAGTCTAGTGTGCGGGCTGAGAATTCACCTATCTAACAAGCCCCTGGGTAATGATAATGCTGGTGATCCTAGGTCTCTGAGAACCACTGACCTAAGGAAAGAGTTTAAAAGTGATAAGAAAACCCTGCAGAATTCCAACATTTAATGGTTGAGTGGATCCTGCAAAGTAAACTGAAAGAATGTCCATAAAGGTGAGCAGAATTGCACTAACATTATAGCATCATTATTTAATATGTTCCTAGGATTCTATAGCAGAGATCTATAAGCGCAGTCAACACACAGTCTTTTGTTCTTAAGGAACAGAAGATGTTGAACTTTCAAAATCAAGGGTTGTTGTTACGCATACAGTTTAGTTGTATATAAGGTGTTTGCTTCAGAGGTAAGAATATTTGTAGAGGTAAGAATATGTGTTGACTAATGTTATCAATGAATCTTTGACTATAACAGGTTCTTATGTTCATGTTTAATCTAAATGAGAAGAAAAATAAATAAGTGCCCATTTCCCATAACTTAAAATTTTCTTTTCTAAAATGTGCCTTTTCCTAAAGACCAAACAATTTTTTTTTTTTTTTTTTTAGACAGAGTCTCACTCTGTCATCCAATCTGGAGTGCAGTGGTGCAATCTCTGCTCACTGCAACCTCTGTCTACTGGGTTTAAGCAATTCTTCTGCCTCAGCCTCCCGAGTAGCTGACACTACAGGTGTGTGCCACCACACCCAGCTAATTTTTTGTATTTTTAGTAAAGACAGGGTTTCACGATGTTGACCAGGCTGGTCTCTATCTCCTGACCTCGTGATTCACCTGCCTTGGCCTCCCAAAGTGCTGGGATTACAGGCCTGAGCCACCACACCAAGTCATGGACCACTTTCAATTAAGGCTATGTAATATCCATTTTATTGTGTTTCTTAATGTAAAACTAAGAACCGGGATAACTTTGAAACCTGACACAGTGTATCTACTCAGCATTCATCTATAACCACTATGCTTTCACTGATATTTAAGACTATAGAATGAACAAGAATATATTCTATATACCAGTGTTCTCTGTTGTTGGAAAGCATAGGAAATGATTGAAACTAACTGCCTTGATTGAAGTGAATGGTGAACTGGTTTTTACAGGCTGACATTGCTTAGCATGATGATTCAACATATTTTGTTTGATTAGTTTTATGTACATTTACTTGAACTTTAAAAGAACGTGCAATAAAACTTACAAATTGTTTCTTGCTTATCTTGATTATTCTACTGTCCATAAGCTGACTATGGCACAATGCCACAAGTTAGTTTAAAGCTTATCATTCTTTCAAATAGATCACGCTTGATCTGCTTGTATATTAAGCATGATCCCTATGGAAGTTGATAGATGGAGTTCTCCTTTTGTAACAAAAATACCCCATGTGAGTAAAATATGCCCTATAAGGCATTAATTCCAATTAGAGAAAACAACACATTACTGACATTTTAAACTACATCCTACAGATTTTAAAGTGTGTTCACTAACGTCATCAATGAACCTTTGACCATAACAGGCTATTACATTCATGTTTAAGCTAAATGAGAAGAAAAATAAATTATCTATAATTTCAAAAGGAAAATTGTTTACATTTGTAGTAAACATGCCAGAAGGAAGGGTTGTTCTTCCCTTAGTGAGTTTATAGAGCCCACTCTCAATTTTAATCATGTTGAATTTAATCTTTTCACATTGCTAGTGGCTATAATTTATGCTGCTGAGACCCAAGCACAACAATATTCTGTCTTGAGAAAAAAATAATTTCTATCTTGACAACACTTAAGTAATAACTCATTATAAAAAGAAAAAAGTCTGACAATATCAGAGAGGTTGTCAGACTGTTCCCAGAAAAGGGCATAGTGATAAGTGTAGCTAAAGGTCCCCTGGAAAGACTGAAGAATATCCTGACATGGAAACAATGCTTTCTATTCTGTCAAGAAGTGTGGTAAGAAGATTGTTTGGCATCTGGGAGAAAATTCAAGATTAGAGGTAGAGTATTGTTTTAAATAAAGAAAAATAAATGAAATGTATTTATATCCTAAAAGGAAGGAATCTATTTTACAAAGGATGAGATGAAAGATATATCAATAAAAGAAATGGTTGAGGAAGCAAATGAGGAAAGAGAAGATGAGATCAAAGACATATATGGGGAATTAGGTTATAAAAATGAATAAATAACTGAGGATAGGTAGGTATGCAGGCAAGGGTGAAATGTGTCATTACACACAAAGTAAATAATACACTAAGCCTGAGACATTTGACTGTTTGCACTAAAAAACATCAAAACAGTGTGAATGTTTTAAAGCAAAAGTGATTTAGCCCAGACTCTTCATAGAGATACCTCCTTCTCCTTAACTTTCAAATTGTCAGCAAACCCTAAGGGAATGCATTCCACAGTCAGCAAAGCAGTAGTAAAACTATGATAGATTCAAAGAATCTCAGTGTCTGCTTTGTTCTCTCCATCAACATTATTTTTTAATCAGAGAAATGTTAGAATTTTTCTATGATAAATCTTTGTTCGTTGAACTTGAAATATTTAAGTTATTATATTAAAATATAAATGAAGACCTAAAACATTTCTTACCCTTTTCCAGTAATTTTATGTAATTTTAAAATCATCTAGTTAGAAACAGGTAACTATAGTCTATCATTGTTTTTCTCTGAAAAAATTGCATGTCTAGTGATGATTTCATTAGAAAAATGAAAGAAGAGGAATATATAATTGTTTTAACTAACATAAACCTTTGTCTACATAGAAATATCATAATTGATTATAAACATACAACTGGAAATGAAAAGAAAATCATTGAGAATAGATTGCTTTATGTTACATGATGTTACATGCTGTTTTTTCTTTTGAAAGTGAGTGAAGGATATTGAATAATTTGAAAACAGTAATAATTGATAAATAAAACTATAGTGAATTTAAAAGATTATTACTAAAATGGCATCTAAATGCAGTTTCTATGATCTAAGTTGTTATGCGATAATATCTAATAGGAAAATTTGTATAAATTTGATTTTACTTTAATTTTAAATTACATACAATATAATTTTCTCTTAAAGAAAATTTAACATATATTTAGATAAAACTTTTCAAAGACTATGCTCCTCTTCATTTTAACAAATGTGAAATCTGAGACACTGATTGAATTCAATTTTGTGACCCGGATCTGGAAATATCTATTAGAATAGTTAAGACTTTGTATAACCCTGATTCTCCACTCTATGTATATAAGTATTTCTTAATAAAGTGATGCCTAATATTTTGGCAAAATATTGTTTCTTACTTTAAATCTTATGTAATTCAAAATTATTTCTCTTAACATATTTATACAAGGCCATTTACTCTTAAACTGAAGAAGCAATGCTTGCATAGAGTTGACAGGGTTATAGGTTTGTTTCTTTTTTTAATTCCATTAGCTATATAGAAAAGAAAAGAGATCCTCACATATAACCACATGGATTGTCATGTTCACATGTTAATGGTTAGGATGTCTGAAGAAACTTTGTTATTTATCTCACAAATCTAAGTAAATGTTACTTAAAAAGAGAACAACAGAATTACTTTGTATAATCAGATCAGAAGTACTTGATCTTCTGTATAGCTTTTCTTATGAAGACTCAGCAATTGTAGCAGCCCTGTTCAGTCATTACAGAAAGCATGCATGCCCTTTGTGTCTGTTTGAAAAGTCAATCATCATTTTCCTCTCAGTAAAACAGAAAATAGAAAGATATGGATCTCCAAGTACAAGCTACTTTTGCCTGTGAGCAAAGCTTGTTTGGCCAGTGAGATAGCCTAAAAACAACTCAGAAAATTCTTCTTACAGGTTTGTAAGAAAGGAAGTGGAAGATAATAGAAACTTCTTTGATCTTTTGGTTATTAACACAGGATTAAAAATATTCTGGGCAGTAAAATAAAAAGCCAGATATGGTAGAGCAAAATCATTTAAAACGTAAAGTACTTGCTTCACCTACTAACTAGAATATAAAACAGAGTGCCAAAGTTAAGGAGATAGAGTATCTCAAGGTACAAAATCACAAAATAAACACCATGGATATTTATCTAAAGAAAAACATGAATGCGCAGCCACTAACATTTATGTTTCAGAATTAAATAAAATCTTTGATATACTAAGTACGTCTGTATTAGAGCCAAAAATATTTATCTTGGTCTCTATCAATATGTTGTCCAATTTATTTAAATGCACATATCCATTAAAAGTTTATCCATATGTATTTATATTTCTTAAGTAGGCCTCATTCAACTGTAATCCTTATGAACCTCAACGACTTAACTTTCCCCTGAGTTTAAAATTTCAGTTCCTATATTTATATAGAAACTTTTCAAGTTTAGCCTATTTTGATCTCATTTTACATCCTATCTCCATAAGTATTATATCTGTAACTAAGGCAATATGAACAATTTCAAAGATATTTTTGCTTGATTTCTACATAAAAAGTGAATAGATATGAGTTTCACTTCTAACTAGTATAAAATAATAAATATGATTTACCATCTTAAAATATTTTAAAATCTGAACAAAATATATGAAAAAAGGACTTTCAAGACAGTGAAGATCAATCAATGAAGGACATTCTGGAAATAAAGGAGTTGGATCATTACGCCAACTTATATTTTTCAGCACACAGAAAAGGGAAGGAGAACCCTGGTGGAGCAAGGCAGACTCCCTAAGTTGAGGAAACAAAGTTAAGCATTTGCAGAGACCAAAGGGGCTAAAGCTCATAGAGAAAAATCCCAGAGAGTGAAAGACTATGCAAAGAGTGAGCTCTGTAGATCTGTACAGGTTCCCATCCAGTATTCAGTAGAGCACTGTTTAGGTCCTGTCTGGAAGAAAAGTCCTCAATGCTGGTAAAAGAACCACATGAAATGATTAGAGAAAATATATCCAGAGCTCACAATAAGCTTGAAATAGTTCCTATTCCCACAAACCATGCTGAAAAACTGTGTAATTTATGGAACATTGATAAGAGGGTCTTGCTTCTGTAGAAGGTAATAATTTAGAAAATATTATTCTTTATATTTTGAGACAGAGTCACACTCTGTTGCCCAAGCTGAAGTGCAGTGGCAGGCAGGATCTCCTTTTTTTGGCCCAGGCTGGTCTCAAATTCCTGGGCCCAAGCAACCTTCCCAGCACAGCCTCCCAATGTGCTAGGATTACAGGAATGAGACACCAGGCCCAGTCAACAAATATTATTCTGATCTCACCTAACAAATATTTTTAAAAAGACCCCAAAAGTTCAAATCATTTCAAAGTAACTTAATTGTGTCCCACAAAAAGCTCAAGAATATTTATAGAAAACAAAATATCTACCACCCAAATGAAGTAAAATGCACACTATCTGGCAACCCATCAAAAATTACAAAGCATGCAAAGAAACAGTAAAATGTGACTTTTACTAAAGAGAAAAATCAATCAAACCCAACCCAGAATTCACACACTAGAATTAGTAGATCTAATTATATGCTGCCTATGAGAAATTCCCTTTAAAGATAAAGACACACTTGGTTTAAACATAAATCAATAGAGTAAGACATCATGCTCAAAAAATTAAAATAAAGTTCACATGGTCAATTTGTGGAAAATGGTCAGTTCATAAGAAGGACATAGCAGTCCCAAACCCTTATGACCATAATAACAAAACTTCAAAACACACAATATATACATTTTTTTCATGAGCACATGGGACTTTTACAAAGATAGATGATATGTTGTGCAACAAAACTAAACTCAATACATTTAAAAGAATTCAACTCAGACAAATGTTTATTCACAGTGGAATTAAATTAGAAATCAATAACAAAAAGATATCTGGAAAATATCCAAATATTCAAAAACTGAATAACTTACTTGTAAATAGCCCATAGGCCAAAGGAAAAAAAAGAAAGAAATTGGAAGGTATTTTGAAATAAATGAAATAAAAACAATGTATCAAAATTTATAGGATGCCATTAAAGCAGTACTTAGGCAGAAACTGATAAATTCTTATATTAGAAAAGAAGAAAGGTCTCAAATTAATAACTTCAGCTTCCACACAAAAAAAGAAAAACTAAAAGGGTAAAAGCAAATAAAAACCCAAATTATGCAGAAGAGAGAAAATAATAAACATAAGAAGAAAAAACAATGAAATAAAAACGAAAACAAAGCAAAAACACACAATCAATGAAACAAAAACCTGGATCTTTGACAAGATCAGCAAAATTAATCATCTTCTACACCAAATGATCAGGAAAAAAAACAGTGATGAAATCTCCCAAGATTGAATCAGGAAGAATTAAAACTCTGAACAGACCAATATCTAGTTATGAAATTGAATCAATAATTAACCTACCAACCAAAAAAAAAAAAAAAATCCCCTAACAAGATAAATTCACAGTTGAATTCTACTAGATATTCGAAGAGCTGGTACCAACACTACTGAAACCATTGCAAAAAATAGAGGAGGGACTCCTCCCTAATTCATTATATGAAGGCAACATCACCCTGATACCAAAACCTAAAAAAGAGACAATGGAAAAAAAAAAAAAAAAAAACTGGCCAATATCCCTGATGAACAAAGACACAAAAATCCTCATAAAAATGCTAGCAAACCAAATCCAACAGCATATCAAAAAGTTAATTCATCACTTCAGGTAGGCTTTATTCCTGGATGCAGGGTTGGTTCAACATATGCACATCAATAAATGTGATTCACCACATAAACAGAATTAAAAACAAACACCATATGATCATCTCAATAGATGCAGAAAAAAAAACAACTTTCAATAAATCCAACACTCCTCTTTAAAACTCTCAACAAACTAGGCATTGAAGAAACATACCTCAATATAATAAAAATCATCTATGACACACCCACAGAAAACATCACACTGAATGAGCAAAAGCTGGAAACATTCCCCTTGATAACTGGAAGACAATAAGGATGCCCAATCTCATCATTACTATTCAACATAGTACTGGAAGCCCTAGCGAGAGCAATCAGCCAAGAAAAAGAAATAAAAGGCAATCAAATAGAAAAAGAAGTCAAACTGTCTCTCTTCACTGACTATATTATTCTCTACCCAGAAAACCCTAAAGATTCCACCAAAAGCCAAATGGAATGGATAAATAACTTCAGTAAAGTTTCAAGATACAAAATCAATGTACGAAAATCAGTAGCATTTCTATACACCAATAATGTTCAAGCTGAAAGACAAATCAAGAATGAAATCTCATGTAAAATAACTGCAAAAAAGTAAAAGTCCTACAAATACAGTAAACCAAGGAGGTGAAAGATCTCTACAAAAACAACAACAACAAAAAACACTACAGGCTGGGTGCAATGGCTAACACCTGTAATCCCAGCACTTTGGGAGGCTGAGGTGGGTGTATCACCTGAGGTCAGGAGTTCGAGACCAGCCTGACCAACATGGTGAAATCCCGTCACTACCAAAAATACAAAACAATAGCTGGGCATGGTGGTATGCACCTATAATTCTAGATACTCAGGAGGCCGAGGCAGGAGAATTGCTTGAACCCAGGAGATGGAGGTTTCAGTGAACCGCAATCACGCCATCACACTCCAACCTGGGCAAAAAGAGCGAAACTTTGTCTCAGAAATAAAAAAAATAAAAAAAATTTAAAAAGCTACAAAATACTACTAACAGAAGTCACAGATGACACAACAAATTAGAAAACCATTCCATGCTCATGGATTGGAAGAATCAATATCACTAAATGGCCATACTGCCCAAACCAATCTACATATTTTACACTATTCATATAAAACCACCGGCATCCTTTTTCAGAGAATTGGACAAAAGTATTCTACCATTCACATGGAACCAAAAAAGAGCATGAATAGCCAAAGCAGTTTTAAACAAAAAGAACAAAACTGGAGACATTACATTACCAGACTTCAAACTGTACTGTAAGGCTACACATTAACCAAAACAATATGCACTGGTACTAAAACACACACATAGACCAAAGGAAGAGAGTAGAGAACCCCCAAATAAAGCTGCATACCTACAACCATGTGCTCTTTGAAAAAGTTGAAAAAAATTAGCAATAGAGGAAAGGATTCCTTATTCAATAATTGGTGCTGGGATAGCTGGCTAGTCATATGCAGAAGACTAAAACTGGACTCCAACCTTTCACCATACAAAAAAATTAACTGAAGATGAATTAGAGATTAAAATGTAAAACCTCAAACTGTATGAATCCTAGAAGAAAACCTAGAATACACCATTCTGGATATTGGCCTTAAGAAAAAATGTATGACGCTGGGCGCGGTGGCTCAAGCCTGTAATCCCAGCACTTTGGGAGGCCGAGATGGGCAGATCACGAGGTCAGGAGATCGAGACCATCCTGGCTAACACGGTGAAACCCCGTCTCTACTAAAAAAAATACAAAAAACTAGCCAGGCGAGGTGGCGGGTGCCTGTAGTCCCAGCTACTCGTGAGGCTGAGGCAGGAGAATGGCGTAACCCGGGAGGCAGAGCTTGCAGTGAGCTAAGATCCGGCCACTGCACTCCAGCCTGGGCGACAGAGCGAGACTCTGTCTCAAAAAAAAAAAAAAAGAAAAAATGTATGACTAAGTCTTCAAAAGTAATTGCAACCAAAAAAAAAAAAAAAAATGACAAGTAGGACTTAAATAAGCAAAAGAGCTTCCACACAGAAAAACAAACAAACAACAACAACGACAACAACAACAAACTATCAACAAAGTAAACAGACAACCGAAAGAGAAAATATTTGTCAAATATGCATCTGCCAAAGGTCTAATTTGCAGAATCTTTAAGGAACTTAATTGAACAAGCAAAACTGAATTACCCCATTAAAAATGGGCAAAGAACATGAACAGACGTTTCTCAAAAGATGACATACAAGTAGCCAACCAACATATGAAAAAATGATCAACATCAGTAATTTTCAGAGGAATGAAAATCAAAACCACAATGAGATACCATCTCACACCAGTCGAAATGGTGATTTTTGAAAAGAAAAAAAAAGATGCTGGTGAGGCTTCAGAGAAAAAGGAATGCTTATATACTGATGGTGAGAAAGTAAATTAATTCAGTCACTGTGGAAAGCAGTTCAGTGATTTCTCAAAGGACTACCATTTGATCCAGCAATTTCTTTACTGGGTATATATCCAAAAGAAAATAAATCGTTCTACTAAAAAGACACATGCACTTGTATGTTTATTGCTGGGCTAGTCACAATAACAAAGATATGGAATCATCATGGTGCCCATCAATGGTGGATTGGATAAAGGAAATTTGGTTTATATATATCATGGAACACTATGCTGCCATAAAAAGAATAAAATCATATCCTTTGCAGCAATGTAGATGCAGCTGAAAGCCATTATTCTAAGCAAAATTATGCAGGAACAGAAAACCAAATATTGCATATTCTCACTTGTAAATGGGAGCTCAGCATTGGATACACATGAACATAAAGACAGCAACAATAGAGACTGGAGACTATTAGAAGAGGGAGAGAGGTGCAAATGTCAAAAAACTAACTATTGTGTACTATGTTTAGTACCTGGGTTATGGGATCAATAATACCCCAAACTTCAGCATTACTCAATATACTCAAGTAACAAACCTGCACATGTACCCTCTGAATCTAAAATAAATGTCAAAATTAAAAAATAAAAACTGAGATGGCACTAATTACCAATATAAAAAATGAAGGTTGATGCATGTTCTAAAGATATTTAGAACATAATAATCAATATTTAAAACAACCTATGCTCACAAATTTGAAAACTTAAATGAAATGAAACACTTATTTGAAATATACAAACTACCAAAGGTAATTCAAGAAGAAAGAGAAAATATGAATAAACTTACATGTATTAAATAATTGGAATTTGTAGCAAAAAACTTTACCACAATCAAGACAGCAAGTTTAGGTGGCTTCACTAGTGACTTCTACCAAACACTTAAATTAAAAAAAAAAAAAAAATTACCCATTCTAAAGAAACTCTTCAAGAAAATGTTATGAGGTCAATATTTGCTTAATACCAAAACCATACAAAGTCATTACAAAAATTAAAACAGGAGACCAATATTCATTATAAATAAAGATGCCAAAATCCTTTTTTAACTTTTATTTTAAGGTCGGGGTACATGTGCAGTTTTGTTATATGTAAACATGTGTCATGGGGGTTTGTTGTACCGATTATTTGATCACCCAGATATTAAGCCTAGTATCCATTATTATTTTTCCTGATCCCCTCCCTCCTTCTACCCTCCAACCTTCAATAGGCCCCAGTGTGTATTGTTCCCTGACATGTGTCCATGTGTTCTCATCATTCAGCTCCCACTTATAAGTGAGAATATGCAGTATTTAGTTTTCTCTTCCTGCATTACTTTACTAAGGATAATGCCCTCCATCTCTGTACATGTCCCTGCAAAGGACATGATGTCTGTATTATTCCATTTTCACACTGCTATAAAGATACTATCAGAGACTGGGTAATTTATAAACAAAGGTTTAATTGACTCAGCTTCACATGGCTGTGGAGGCCTCAGGAAACTCACAATCATGATGGAAAGCAAAGAAGAAGCAAGCATGTTTTACATGGCAGGCGGCAAGAGAGTGAAGAAAGCAAAGGGGGAAGAGCACCTTATAAAACCATCAGATCTCCTCAGAACTCATTCAGTATTATGAAACAGCATGGGGGCAACTGCCTTCATCATCCAATCACCTCCTACCAGGTCTCTCCCTCAATATCTGGGAATTGCAATTCAAGATGAGATTTAGGTGAGAACACAAAACCTAACCATATCAATGCCATTCTGTGTGTGCATATGTGTGTGTGTGTGTGTGTGTGTGTGTGTGTGTGTGTGTTTTGAAACAGAGTTTCACTCTTGTTGCCCAGGCTGGAGGGCAATGGCATGATCTCAGCTCACTGCAACCTCCGCCTCCCAGGTTCAAGGTATTCTCCTGTCCTCAGCCTCCCAAGTAGCTGGTATTACAGGGATGCACCACCATGCCCGGCTAGTTTTGTATTTTTAGTAGAGACAGGGTTTTTCCATGTTGCCCAGGCTAGTCTTAAACTCCTAACCTCAGGTGATCCACCTGCCTTGGCCTCCCAAAGTGCTGGGATAACAGGCATGAGCCACTGCGCCCAGCCAATATCATTTTTTAAATTGTTGCATAGTATTCCATGGGGGTATATATATCACATTTTCTTTATGCAGTCTGTCACTGATGGGCATTTGAATAGATTCCACGTCTTTTCTATTGTGAATAGTGCTGCAATGAACATACGCATCTTTATAATAGAATGATTTACATTCCTTTTGGTATATCAGCAGTAGTGGGATTGCTGTGTGAAATTGGATTTCTGTCTTTAGTCCTTCAAAGAATTGACATAGCCTTCCACAATGGTTGAACTAATGTACATTCCCACCAACAGTGTATAAGCATTCCTTTCTCTCCACAACTTCACCAGCATCTATTATTTTATGACTTTAATAATAGCCATTCTGACTAGTGTGAGTTGGTAACTCATTGTGATTTTCATTTACATTTATCTGATGATCAATGATGTTGAGTTTTTTTCATATGCTTATTGGCTGCATATATGTCTCCTTTTGAGAAGTGTCCATTCATGTCCTTTGCTCACTTTTTTATGGGGCTGTTTTTTCTTATAAATTTGTTTAAGTTCCTTCTAGATGTTGGATATCAGACCTTTGTCAGATGTGTAGTTTGCAAAAATTTTCTCCCATTCTGTAAGTTGTCTGTGTAATCTGCTGATAGTTTCTTTTGTTGTGCAGAAGCTCTTTAGTTTAATTAAATCCAACTTGTCAATTTTTGCTTTTGTTGCAATTGCCTTTTGCATCTTCATCATGATATAATTGCCTATTACTTAGTTCAGAATGGTATTGCTTAGGTTGTCTTCCAGGGATTTCATAGGTTTGGATTTTACATTTAAGTCTTTAATCTACCTTGAGTTAATTTGTGTGTGTGGTCTAAGGAAGGGGTCCAACTTATATCTTCTGCATATAGCTAACCAGTTATCCCAGGACCATTTATTGAATAGGGAGTCTTTTCCCCATTGTTGTTTTGTCAGCTTTGTTGAAGATAAGATGGTCATAGATGTGTGGTCTTATTTCTGGGCTTTCTCTTCTATTTCATTGGTCTATGTGCCAAATTTTTGTACGACTACCATGCTGTTTGGGTTACTGTAGCCATGTAGTATAGTTTGAAGTTGAATAATATGATGTTTCCAGCTTTATTCTTTTTGCTTAGGATTGCCTTGGCTATTCAGGCTACTTTTTGGTTTCACATAAATTTTAAAATAGTTCATTATAGTTCTGTGAAGAATGTCATTGATATAATAGTTGGATAGAAATAGCATTGAACCTGTAAAATGCTTTGGACAGTATAACCATTTTAATACTGTTGATTCTTCCTATCCATAAGCATTGGATGTTTTTCCATTTGTTTGTTTCTTCTCTGATTTCTTTGAGCAATATTTTGTAATTCTACTTTTAGAGATCTTACACTTCCCTGGTTATCTGTACTGCTAGGTATTTTATTCTTTTGTGGCAATTGTGAATGGAACTGCCTGTCTGATTTGGCTCTCAGTTTGGCTTTTGTTGGTGTCTAGGAATGCTAGTGATTTTTGTATATTGATTTTGCATCCTGCAACTTTACTGAAGTTGTTTATCACCTGGAGGAACTTTTGTGCACAGACCATGTTTTTTTGTAAATATAGAATCATGTCATCTGCAAACAGGGAGAGTTTGACTTTCTCTCTTCCTATTTGGATGTACTTTATTTATTTCTCTTGCCTGATTCTACTGTCTAGAACTTCCAATACTATATTGAATAGAAGTGGTGAGAGAGGGCATCATCAGAAGTGCCAGTTTTCAAGTGCCGAGACCAGCTCGGTTGGGGACACTCTAACCCAGCGGCGCTAGAGGAATTAAAGACACACACACAGAAATAAAGAGGTGTGAAGTGGGAAATCAGGTGTCTCACAGCCTTCAGAGCTGAGAGCCCCAAACAGAGATTTACCCACATATTTAGTAACAGCAAACCAGTCATTAGCATTGTTTCTATAGATATTAAATTAACTAAAAGTATTCCTTATGGGAAAAGAAGGGATGGGCCGAATTAAAGGAATAGGTTGGGCCAGTTAACTGCAGCAGGAACATGCCCTTAAAGACACAGATTGCTCATGCTTTTGTTTGTGGCTTAAGAATGTCTTTAAGCGGTTTTCCACCCTGGGCCGGCCAGGTGTTCCTTGCCCTCATTCCCGTAAACCCCCAACCTTCCAGTTTGGGTGTTAGGGCCATTATGAACATGTTACAGTGCTGCAGAGATTTTGCTTATGGCCAGTCAGTTTATGGCCAGATTTGGGGGGACTTGCTCCCAACATGTCTCCCTTCTTTGATTTGCAAAGAAATAAAAGCAAGGGCAGCTTTCTCACAGTGAGCTACTTCTCGCAGGAATCGGAATCCTCATCTGCAGACTGTACAAAGACAAACAACATAGATTAAAAGCACCATGATCCTTGAAATCACAGAGCTTCCAAGTGTTTTTATCCATTTTAATGGGTTACTAGCTTCTAATTTGTCTGCAGCTCCTTTAAGCACTCCAGTTCCTGACATTAAAGTCAGGTGTGCCTGGGATGCTTTAAATATTTGTTCTTTTAATTTTGCTGTATCCAAAAACAAGTTTGTAGAGTGTCCTTCTAGATGCTTTTTTATTCTTTCCCAAATTTTGATCTTATTAAGAGCATTTAATAGTTTCCACAAATCCTTATGTTTAGCTCCTAGAGTGGGCCATATCATTTGAGGTTGAGGTGCCACTATACCGCCATGGTTCCAGATAATAGGAACTTTTGTTGTACTTCTTATCATTTCTACTATCTGACTGTTTTGTTCAGATCATCTGAACATAGTACAGCCCTGGCACGCAGACTGAGAGGTGCAATTCAAGCTAAACATCCCCTTAGGGGACCAATTAATAATGATTCCATGGGAATCATTGTGCAGCACCTCTGCCTGTCCTGTAAAGCAATCTTCCTAAACAAGTATGTTCATTTTTTCTAACTGGGTTCAATCCTGTTTACAAAATAGGTTTTTAAGTGCGGTATGTTGGGCATCGCTGGATAATAGCTTTAGCTTCTTTCCAGGTAATGCTGTATCTGCGTTTGAGACCAGAGGCATTAGTATGGTTTAAATTGTGAAGAGGTGTATGAGCCCTAATGTGAGTGATGTAAAAAGGGTACATTCTACTCCTAACTGCTGTTTGCAATTGGGTAAATGAAGTCATCAGTTGTTCATCTGTATAAAATCGTAACTGAGCATTTTCAATTAACTGTGTGGAATGAACCACGTATGAAGAATCAGAAATCACATTAATAGGCATATCAAAAGCAGTTAATACCTCAATTACAGGTACAAGCTCCGCTTTTTGAGTTGAAATATAGGACATCTGGAAAACTTTACTTTTTGAGCCAGAATAAGAAGCTTTACCATTACTAGACCCCTCTGTAAAAACATTCGCACCACCTTCAATTGGTTTAAATTTAGTTATTTTAGGGAGAATCCAATTAGTTAATTTCAAAAATCGAAACAACTTTGTTTTAGGAAAATGATTATTGAGAATACCCACAAAGTCAGCTAAATGGATTTGCCAAGTAAGACTATTTATAAAAGCTTGCTATATTTGTGCCTTTGTGAGAGGGACAATATTTTTCCAGGATCATATCCATGTAATTTAACAATCTGTGTTCTCCCAATCACTATCATAGTAGCAATATGATCTAAATAAGGAGTTAGAGTCTATGAATTAGTATGTGGAAGAAAAAGTCACTCTACTAAGTCCTGTTCTTGGACAATAACACCAGTAGGTGAATGCTGAGTTGAAAAGATTAGCAAATCTAGAGTCTTCTCTGGATCTATTCTATTTATCTGAGCTTTATGGATTTGCTTCTCAATCAGTTGTAACTGTGCCTCCGCCTCCTTTGTTAATTCCCAAGGGCTAGTGAGACTAGGATTTCCTCTAAGGATAGAAAACAGATTACTCATGGCATAGGTAGGAATGCCTAGAGCAGGTCGTATCCAATTAATATCCCCTAGTAATTTTTGAAAATCATTTAATGTTTTTAATTCATCCCTATGTATGGTTACTTTCTGTGGCACATTGGTAGTGTCATTTACTAAGGTCCCCAAGTAGGAGTAAAGAGTAAGTAATCTGGAGCTATAATTAAACCAGCATGAGAAATTGAATTTTGCAAGTGACCATAACATTGGAATAATATTTCTCGAGTGGAAACAGCACAAGGTGTATTATAATAAGGTTACACTGTGAAAAATTTTTATGAGTAGGTTCAATTGCTTGCCCCACATACGTCTGACAAATAGTCGGACTGTTTAACATGCCCTGTGGCAATGCCTTGTGGCAACACTATGCAATGATAATGCTTAGCAGGCTGCAGGTTGTTTACTGCAGGAATTGTAAATGCAAACCCTTCACAGTCTTGCTCAGCTAAAGGGATAGTAAAGAAACAGTCTTTTAAATCTATGACTATTAAAGGCCAATTTTTTGAATTATAGCAGGAGAAGGCAATCCTGGCTGTAATGCTCCCATAGGTTGCATAACTGAATTGATGACTCTTAAGTCAGTTAACATTCTCCGTTTACCTGATTTTTTCTTAATTACGAAAACTGGAGAATTCCAAGGAGAAAATGTTGGAGCTATGTGCCCATTTTCTAATTGTTCAGCAACTAATTTCTCAAAGCCTCCAGTTTCTCTTTACTTAGCGGCCATTGTTCTATCCAAATTGGCTTACCTGTTAACCATTTTAAAGGTATAGGTTCTGGAGGCTTAATAATGGCCGCCATCAAAAATTATTTCTTAATCTTTGGTGGGAACTTTGTATTTCCACTTGTTCTGGAATTAGAACTTGTGCTCCCCATTGTTGTAATAAATCTCTTCCCCATAAATTTGTAGGTACTGAAGTTATAATTGATTGAATAGTCCCAGGTTGTCCGTTGGGCGCCTCACAATGCAAAATATAACTATTTTGATATACTTCAGCGGTTTTACCAACTCCAGCTATATTCAATTGAGGAGGTTGAATTGGCCATGTAGATGGCCAGTGCTGTAGAGAAATGATTGAAATGTCCGCTCCTGTATCTACCAAACCTTTAAATTTCTTTCCTTGAATAGTTATTTCACAGGTAGGACGTTTATCAGTAATTTGATTTACCCAATAAGCTGCTTTGCCTTGTTGATTTGTGCTTCCAAATCCTCCTGTTCGTTTAATTTCACTTTTTCCCACTCTCACATATGGTACAATCAGGAGCTGTGCTATGCGCTCTCCTCGTTCTGCTTTCCAGGGAACAGAGGTAGATATAACAATTTGAATTTCCCCGTTGTAATCTGAATCAATGACTCCTGTATGTATCTGTATGCCTTTTAAACCTAAACTAGACCTTCCTAAAATTAATCCTATTGTCCCTGCTGGCAAGGGTCCACAGACTCCTGTTGGGACCTTTTGCAGGGGTTCCCCAGGCAGAAGACTCACAGCTTTTGTGAAGCATAAATCTACTGTGGCACTAGCAGCTGTGGCAGGGGGCAGACATTGTACAGGGATGAGGGAATGGCCTGAGCTGGAAATGCCCTGGTTTAGAATGGGGCTCAGGACAGTCCCCTCATGGCATTTCCCAAAATTGGGTTCCCATCTTTATCAAACTTAGAGTGACACTGACTAGCCCAGTGTTTTCCTTTTTTACATTTTGGACATATTTCAGGCTCAACAGTTTTCTGTTTTCCCCTATCTGGTGACCTGACTCAATGATTTATTCTACATTCTTTCTTAGTATGACCATGCTTCCCACAGTTAAAACAAGCTCCAGGAAATGGAGTATTTCCTTTATCCAGTCTTAGTCCTGCCATTGCCTGTGCCAACAAGGTTGCTTTATGCAGATTACCTCCGATACCATCACAGACCTTGATATAATCAACTAAATGTGCTTTCCCTCTGATAGGTCACAGAGCAGCGTGACAATCAGGATTAGCATTGTCGAAAGCTAATAACTGCAACACTATATCCTGAGCAGCTGAATCTGCAATCATCTTTTTAAGAGACTCCTGTAACCAAGCTATAAAATCAACATATTGTTCTCCGTGTCCCCGTTTTTTAGCACTAAAGGAAGAGTATTGTTCTCTACCTGAAGTCATTTTTTCCCAAGCTCTAATGCACACTCCTCTAAGCTGTTATATGGTATCATCCTGCATGACCAGTGTGCATATAAACCAGCCCAGCTGCCAACCCCCAAAAGTTGGTCTGCAGTTACATTAATTTGAGTTTGGGCCTGGGCATTGCAAGCAGCCTAAATGGAAGCTTCATCTGCCCATCAAGTTTTAAATTGTAAGAACTGAGCAGGATTTAGACAAGCTCAAGTAAGAGCATCCCAGTCAGTAGGAATCATCTGACTGGAAATAGTAACTTTCTTTAACAGTCCCATTACAAAAGGAGAACCTGGTCCATACTGATTTATTACTTGTTTTAATTCTTTGAGTAATTTAAAAGGAAAAGGCTCAAATGTAGCTATAATATGTCCCTCTTGATCTGGGAGGTGTATTCTAACAGGGAACTGCCAAGCCTCTAAATCACCCTCTCATCTAGCTTGCTGAATTCCTGCCTGAATAGAACTAAGAGCGGTCACTCAAGGTGCTGCTCGAACAGTCACTGGGGCAACTACTGTTTGCCTAGTGTCCTCTGAAAAAGAAAGATCGGGGGGGGGTCATTTTCTTCAGAATAATAAGGAAGGGGTGCAGAAGGGTAGTGGTGAACCTCTTTCTCCTTTGCCGCTTTAGCTTCAGCTGGCAAATAAACATGCTCTGTAACCTCTTCTGTTACTTCGCTATAGTCTTGTTCCTCTTCATTATCAGTGTGAAAAAGTTCCAAGGTGAAATGAACCAGACCCCACACTTGTCCCACTGTAACCCTGATGCTTCTGAGCTCCCCTTCTTACTCACCATGGGGATTGCTTTAAGAGTACGTGGGTGTCCCCCAGCTAGTTTTCTGTTCCAACTGTCGTGCTGGTGACCCTTTGACTGGATTTGAACCCCCATGAATGGATGCCACTTGCTGAGACCAGCTCGGTTGGGGAGACCTTAACCCAGCAGTGCTAGAGGAATTAAAGACACACACACAGAAATATAGAGGTGTGAAGTGGGAAATCAGGGGTCTTACAGCCTTCGGAGCTGAGAGTCCCGAACAGAAATTTATCTACATATTTAGTAACAGCAAACCAGTCATTAGCATTGCTTCTATAGATGTTAAATTAACTAAAAGTATCCCTTATGGGAAACGAATGGATGGGCCGAATTAAAGGAATAGGTTGGGCTAGTTAACTGCAGCAGGAACATGCCCTTCAAGACACAGATCACTCATGCTTTTGTTTGTGACTTAAGAATGCCTTTAAGTGGTTTTCTGCTCTGGGCAGGTCAGGTGTTCCTTGCCCTTATTCCTGTAAACCCACAACCTTCCAGCGTGGGCATTAGGGCCATTTTGAACATGTTACAGTGCTGCAGAGATTTTGTTTATGGCCAATTTTGAGGCCAGTTTATGGCTGGATTTGGGGGGGCTTGCTCTCAACATCAAGGGGAATGCTTCCAGCCTTTGCCCATTTAGTATAATGTTGGTTGTGAGTTTTTTACATATGGCTCTTATTATTTTGAGGTATATTCCTTCAATACTTACTTTTTTGAGAGTTTTTAACATGCAGCACTGTTCAACTTTATCAAAAGTCTTTTCTGCATTTATTGAGATAATTATGTGGTTTTTGTCTTTACTTCTGTTAATGTGATGAATCACATTTATAGATTTGCCTATATTGAACCATCATTGCATCTTGACGATGAAGCCTACTTAATCATTTCAGGTTAACTTTTTGATATGCTGCTGGATTTGATTGGCAAGTATTTTGCTAAGGTTTTTTGTATTGTGATTCATCAAGAATACTGACCTGAAGTTTTCTTTTTTTGTTGTGCCTCTGCCAGGTTTTTGTATCGAGATTATTCAGGGAGGAGACTCTCTGCTTCAATTTTTTGGAATAGTTTATGTAGGAATGGTACCAGCTGTTCTTTGTATATCTGGAGGAATTCGGCATGAGTGCATCATGTCCCGTTTGTTTTGGTTCATAGACTATTTATTACCGATACAATGTCAGAGCTCATTATGGGTCTGTTTAGGAAATCAATTTCTTTCTGGCTCACTCTTGGGAAGATGTATGTTTCCAAGAATTTATCCTTTTCTCTAGGTTTTCTAGCTTGTGTGCATAGTAGTGTTTTTAGTGGTTTCTGATGGTTGTTTTTTTTTTTTTTTTTTCTGTGGGGTCAGTGGTAACATTCTTTTCAGCATTTCTAATTGTGTTTATTAGTATCTTCTCTCTTTTCTTCATTAGTCTAGGTAGCAGCCTATTTAATTAATTTTTTTGGAAAAAAACCTCCCGGATTCATCAATCTTTTGAATGATTTTTCATGTCTGAATTTCCTTCAGTTCAGCTCTGATTTTTATTTCTCATCTTCTGCTAGCTTTATGATTGATTTGTTCTTGCTGCTTTAATTCTGTCAGTTGTAAAGTTAGGTTGTTAACTTGAGGTCTTTCTAAGTTTTTGACGTGGGCATTTAGTGCTATAATTTTTTTTTTTTTTTTTTTTTTTTTTTTTTTTTTTTTGAGAGGGAGTTTTGCTCTTGTTGCCCAGGCTGGAGTGCAATGGTGCAATCTTGGCTCACTGCAACCTCTGCCTCCCAGGTTCAAGCGATTCTCCTGCTTCAGCCTCCCAAGTAGCTGGAACTACAGGCACACACCACCACGCCTGGCTAATGTTTGTATTTTTACCTCCTGACTTCAAGTGATCTGCCCACCTCTGCCTCCCAAAATGCTGGGATAACAAGCATGAGCCATCATATCTAGCCTGACTTTTCCTCTTAACACTGCCTCAGCTGTATCTCAGAGATTCTGGAATGTTGTACCTTAGTTTTCATTAGTTTTACAGAACTTCTTGATGTCTGTCTTAATTTCATAATTTACCCAAAAGTCATTCAGGTGAATGTTGTTTAATTTCCATATAATCGCATGATCTTAGTCAATTTATGAAAATTGACTTCTATTTATATTGGGCTGTGACCAAAAGTGTGTTTGGTGTGATTTTGGTTATTTTGCATTTGTTGAGCATTGTTTTATGTCTAATTATGTGGTCAATGTTGGAGTATGTGCCATATGGCAATGAGAAGAATGTATATTCTGTTGTTTGGATGTGCAGAATTCTATAAAGGTCTAAAATCCAATTGGTCCAATGTTGAGATTAGGCTCAAAATATCTTTAATAATTTTCTTCTGCTTGGTGATCTTTTCAGTACTGTCAGTGGAGTGTTGAAGTCTCTCACTATTATTGTATTGGAGTCTATGTATCTTTGTAGATCTCTAAGAACTTGATTAGTGAATCTGGGTGCTCCTGTATTGGGTGCATATATATCTAGGATAGGTAGGTGTTATTGTTTAATTGAACCCTTTTTCATTAGGTAATGTCCTTCTTTGTCTCTTTTGATCTCTGTTGGCTTGAAATCTCTTCTGTCTGAAATTAGAATTGCAACCCATGCCTTTTTGCTTTCCATTAATTGGTAGATTTTCCTCCATGCTTTTATTTTGAGCCCATGATTGTCATTATGTGTGAGATGGGTCTCTCAAAGACAATATACCATTGAGTCTTGCTTTTGTTATCCAGCTTGCCACTGTATGCCTTTTAAGTGAGGCATTTAGCCCATTTACATTCAAGGTTACTTTGATATGTGTGGATTTGATCCTGTCATTGTGATGTTAGCTGATTATAATGTTGGCTTGTTTGTGTAGTTGCTTTACAGTGACACTGGTCTGTGTGTTAGTATGTTTTTGTATTAGCTTGCAGCAGTCTTTCCTTTTGATATTCAGTGCTCCTTTCAATATCTCTTTCAAGGCAGGTCTGGCGGTAAGAAATTTCCTCAACATTTGCTTATCTTAAAGGATCTTATTTTTTCTTCACTTAGGAAGTTTATTTTGGCTGGATATAAAATTATTGGTTGAAGATTTTTTTTTCCCTAAGAATGTTGAATATAGGCCCCCAATCTCTTCTGGCTTGTAGGGTTTTAGCTAAGAGGTGTGCCGTTAGCCTGATGGTGTTCCTTTTGTAATTAACCTACCCTTTCTCTCCAGCTGCCTTTAACATTCTTTCTTTTTTGACCTTATGAAATGGACAATTATGTGTCTTGAGGATGATCTTCTTGTGTAGAATCTTGCAGGAGTGCTCTGTATTTCCTAAATTTGACTATTGGCCTCTCTAGCAAAGTTGGGGAACTTTTCACGGATGATATCCTGAAATACATTTCCCAAGTTGTGTGCTTTCTCCGCCTCCATTTCAGGGATGCCAATGATTTGTAGATTTGGTCTCTTCACATAATCTCATACTTTTCAGAGGTTTTGTCCATTCCTTTTTATACTTTGTTCTTTATTTTTGTCTGTGTTATTTCAGAGAACCAGCTCTGAAATTATTTCCTTATCTTGGTTTATTCTGCTGTTAATACCTGTGACTGCATTGTGAAATTCTTGTATTGTGTAATTCAGCTCTGTCAGATCTGTTAGGTTTATTATTTGTTTTGTTTTTTTAACTGGCTATTTCGACCTTCAGTTCCAGTATTACTTTATTGTGATTCTTACTTTCCTTGGATTGGGTTTTGCCAATCAAAGATCTTGATGATCTTTCTTTCTATCCATATTCTGAATTCCAGCCAGTTCAGCCTGGTTAAGAACTCTTGTTTGAGAACTGGTGCAGTTGTTTGGATGACATAAGACACTCTGGCCATTCGAGTTACCAGATTTTTTGTGTCGTTTTTTTCTCATCTATATGTGGGTATTCCATTAATTGCACTGTAGATTGAGTACACTCAATAGACTTCTTTTCTGGATGTTTTCACCAGGCCAAGGCATTGTGTAGGGTCTTTACTTGAAGCTTACTTCTCATCTCTGGTTTTAGATGGGTGTGTATTAGTGAAATATTTTTGGTGTTCGCTCTATGCTGTGTGATCCAGCAGGTGGCACTTAGGCTTATTGGTCAGTTGGTAGACTCTTGAATGGCTGTGTTGCTTCCTTATGTGCCCACACAGTTGCAGCTCTGTTCCCTTTCAATGCTCTGAAAGTGTGAGTTCATCTCCTGTTTGAGTGCTGGCTATAGATCTTGACTTGGCACTCCTGGGCTACCCACTGCAGCTCTGGGGAAATTTCATTGTTTATGTTTCTTCTCCAACTTGGAGGCAGCAGAGGAAGGGATCTAGTAGTCACTGTGGCCAAGGGTCACTTATTTGTCTCCTGAGGGCTCCACCCCAGAGAGATGCAGATCAGCAATTGCTCAGTGCAATCATCCCAGGATGGAGAATCCATGCTGTGGGCCCAAGCCAAGGGTTCCCTGTCTGATGTGTGTGGGATCCATGGGAGATGGACTGGCCTCTTTATGGGTCAGCTGCAGCTTCTTGGAGGCACTTAGGGTCTTTGCTCCTTTGTTAGTCTGACGATGTCAAGGACAGCTCCACTGCAGAGGCAGTGGCAGAGAGGCCTTCAGTTGCTCCTGGAGGCTCTGCACAGGGAGTTACCAAGTTGCTACTGTCTCGATAGTTCTGGTGGAGGATGGCTGGAATCCGAAGCCTGGAGCACCTGCCTGGTGAGGAGATATGGGAATGGATACCCACATAATAGTGTGACCACTTGTCCATAGGGCTGCTGTGGTATGCTTGGGGCCCACTCTAGTCCCTAGTTGCCTTGGATTTTCCAACACCTAGAGGTATCAGCCATGATGTCTATAAAACAGCAAAGTTGCCAACCTGCCCCTCCCTCTGGAAGCTTCATCTCAAGGAGTTACGGGCCTATTTCCAGCCAAAAGGCATCTGTAGAAGGTGTCTGGAGACTCCGGTTTGGCGGTCCCATTCAGTGAAGAGGAACTGTATCAAGGACATGCTTAAAAAATCAACCTGGCCATGTTTTGGTAGAGCAGTTGTGCTGTGGTAGGGGTCCACTTTAGCCCCTTGTTGCCTCAGACACTCCAAAGCCTGAAGGTTGAAATGGCCAAGTGGCCCAAACAGCAAAGATGGTGACCTGCCCCTCCCTTTAAGAGCTCTGTCCCAGGGAGTTTACAAATCTCTGTTGGCCAAAGAACATGAACAGGCGTGGTTGGAAGCCCAGTTTGGGAGGTCTCACCCAGTGAGTAGGAACGGGAACAGGGACCCACTTAAAGTAGTCTGGCCATGTTTTGGTAGGGCAGTTGTGCTGTGCTGGGAGATCCTTTCCGTCCCAGTCGGCTCAGACTCTCCAATGCCCAAAGGCTGAAACAGCTAAGTTGATCAAACAGCAAAGATGGTAGCCCACCCCTTCTTTGGGAGCACTGTCCCAGGAAGAATTCAACTCTCTGTTGGCTGGAGAACACCAGTGGAGGTGGCTGGAGCTCCTGGTTGGGAGGTCCCACCCAGTGAAGAGAAGTGGGATAAGCAACCTGCTTAAGGAAGTAGTCTGTCTGAAGGCTCTACTTTCACAGCACCTCATAAGATAAGACCCACTGGCTTGCTTAAAGAAGTAATCTGGCTATGTTTTGGTAGAACATCTGTGCTGTGCTGAGGGATCCCTTCCACCCCTGGTCAGCTCAGACTCTCCAAAGCCTGAAGGCTGGATCAGCTAAGTTGCCAAAACAGCAAAGATGGTGGCCCACCCCTCCCTCTATGAGCACTGACCAAGGTGGGGATTCAAATCTCTGTCAGCTGCAGAACATGGTGGGGGTGGCTAGAGGCTCCAGTTGGGAGGTCCTGCCCAGTGAGGAAGAATGGAATCAGGCACCTGCTTAAAGAAGTCTGGACATGCTTTGGTAGAGCAACTGTGCTGTGCTGAGGGATCCTTTATGCTCCCTGGTTGGCTTGGACTCTCCATAGCCTGAAGGGTGGAATGGCTAAGGTGCCCAAACAGCAAAGATGGTGGCCCACCCTTCCCCGCTAGGAAGTTCCTTCTTAGGGAGGTACAATGCCACTACCAGTGGCTGGCTGGAATTCCATGCCAGTGGGTCTTACCTTATGAAGTGCCGTGGAAGTAGAGCCTTCAAGCTGTCACTGCTCAGCCCTCTGGTTTCAGCCTCTTTCCTAGGGGTATGTATGGGGGTCTACCCTCCTATTTTGCTGGAGCTGCAGCTACTTTTGCCAGAAATCCCTAGTATCTAAGGTTCCAGGGTTTCCACGCATGCCTGAGCAGCTGCTCTGCCAAGACTCCACATGGTTCTGTGTGTCAGACTGAAGGCCTTAGTGGAGTGAGTTCACAAGGCTATCTCCTGACCCAAGGGTTGCAAAGATCCATGGGATAAGCACAGTGTTTCACTGTGGCACATTCACTCACTGCTTACCCAGGCAGGGAAGTTCTCCTGGCTCTGCGTTGCTCCTGGGTGCATCACTGTCCTGTCTTGCTTTTCTTCATTCTTTGTGGGTCAAGTTGTTTCACTGATTAGCTCCAATGTGAGTACCTAAAGGTTTCAGTTGAAGATGTTGTATTTACTCACCCCTTTCATTCCTCTCCTTGAGAGCCATGCACGCTAGCTGCTTCTAGTCGGCCATCTTGGTCACTCTCTCCATATACAAATGTTAACTCAAAATGGATCCCAGACAAAAATTTAAAACCTAAAAGTATAAAACTCCTAAAACAAAATATAGGAGAAACTTTGTGACCTTAGGTTAAGCAAAGATTTAATAGGTAAGATACCAAAATCCCAATCCACAAAAGAAAATATCAACAAATTGGGACTTCTTCAAAATAAAATGTTCTGTTCTTTGAATGATAATGTTAAGAGAATGAAAAGACAAGCAACAGAAGAGGAAAAAATATTTGCAAGTCATATGTATGATAATGGACTTGCATTCATGATAAAGAACTCTCGAAATTGAATAATTAAAAAATAGTCCCAAAAATCTTTTTGACACAACAACCTCATTAACCTTATATTGATTTTTTATTATTTTTGTGATAGAAACCAAAGACAACTCTGTAATTGTGTCAACTCCTGTTAAGGGCAAAGAGAGGAAAATCAGCCATGGGAGATTAAAGAATCAGTTGCTGAGCTTCTATTTGTCTTAGATAACTAGACGGCACATTTTAGCTACACAGGGTGATGAAAAGTGAAAAACAGTTAATAGTTAATAATTTATTCCACCCCACACATTTTAAGTGAAATGCTAAAGTTTTGGCCAGGCGCGGTGGCTCATGCTTATAATTCCAGCTACTCGTGAGGCTGAGGCAGGGGAATCGCTTAAACCTGGGAGGCGGAGGTTGCAGTGAGCCGAGATTGTGCCACTGCACTCTAGCCTGGGTGACAGAGCAAGACCCTGTCTCAAAGAAAAAAAAAAAAAGTTAAAGTGGCTTTGAACTGTCGTTGAGGGCTTGTCAAATGAAGAAAAATGCAATGTATTCTCACTATATTGCTTTTTATTTTTATTGTGTTATAACATGTTGTGGCCTGTAATGTTTCTGACTTAAATCTTAGGTTAGGTGGAGAAATTTTATATCAATGACTGTGTACAAGTTATATCATTCCTTTTTTTTTTTTTTTTTTTTTTTACAGAGTCTTGCTCTGTCGCTGAGGCTGGAGTGCAATGGCATAATCTTGGCTCACGGCAACCTCTCCCTCCCAGGTTCAAGTGATTCTCCTGCCTCAGCCTCCCAAGTAGCTGGGACTATAGGCACATGCCACCACACCTGGCTAATGTTTGTATTTTTAGTAGAGATGGGGTTTCACCATGTTGGCCAGGCTGGTCTCAAACTCCTGACCTCAGGAGACCTGGCCACGTCGGCCTCCCAAAGTACTGGGATTACAGGCGAGAGCCACTGCAACCAGCCATCATTCATCTTGAATGAATGCATGCACTTATCCAGAAAGTACTGAGTACCTAATATATACTGGGCAGTAAGAGACAAAAATGATCAAGGCCAATCTTCACATCAAAGAGCTATCAGACTGGTTAAGAGGATGAACATTTAAAAAGATAGTGACAATGCAGTATAATACATGCTGTATTAAAGACACACAAAAGATTCTGCGTAGCCTAACAGAGAGAAGTTTAATTCTCCCTGGGGATGACTTAATTGGGCAGCCCTGAAATTTAGAATTTACCCTTTAGGTGATGGATGGCTATTGAAAGCTTTAAGTATGGATTATGATAGGAATTAATTTATGCTTTAGGGAGATAATTCTACATGGCAGTGTTGAAGGTGGATTTGAGAGTGGCAAGATTAGCAGCACAGATACTTATTAAAAGTATATTATTGTAGTCTGGTGATAAATGATTACATCCTAAATTAAGACAGCCACACTGAAGATGAAGTGCAGGTGAATGTAAAAGGTATATTCCACAGGATTTTACCACAGAACAGATGTGGGGATCATGACTACACTTTTTCCCAACAGAGAACTTACACAAGATTACATGATCCTTATTCCCAACTCAATCAAAAAGGTTGATGTTAATGGCATCTGGTCTTGCAAAATAATTTTCAAGTCTCATCACAATGGAAAAAGAAAACTCTGGAAGCTTACTATATAACATTTTGTAATAATATGCTTCCTAAATAAATAACTAGCCCTGGTTTTCTTTTCGAATTTTCTTACAAAATGCTATTTTAATTGAAGACTTTAAAATTTGATATTTCATAATCAGTAGAGTAAACAGATAACCGACAGAATGGAAGAAAATATCTGCACACTAAGTATCCAACAAAGGACTACTATCCAGAATCTACAAGTTACTCAAATCACCAAGAAAACAATAATAATCACATTACAAAGTGGGCAAAGGACATGAATAGACATTTCTCAAAAGAAGATATACAAGGCCGGGCACGGTGGCTCATGCCTGTAATCCCAAGAGGCTGAGGCAGGAGAACTGGTGGAACCCGGGAGGTGGAGGTTGCAGTGAGCGGAGATCGCTCCACTGCACTCCAGCCTGGGGACAGTGTGAGACTTTGTCTCAAAACAAAACCAAAAAACAAACAAAAAAAAAGATATACAAATGGCCAATAAACATATAAAAAGAGGTTCAACATCACTAATCATCAGGGATATGCAAATTAAAACCACAGTGAGATATCACCCTACCCCAGCCAGAATGGCCATTATTTAACAAGTCAAAAACAATAGTTTTTGGCATGGATGTGGAGAGAAGGGAACCCTTAAGCACTGCTAGTAGAAATGTAAATTAGTACAACCTCTATGGAAACCATTATGGAGATTCCTTAAAGAACTGAAAGTAGATCTATTCAATCCAACAATCACACTACTGGGTATCTACTCAAAGGAAAATAAGTCACATCAAAAAGATACCTGCACTTGCATATTTATTCCACCATAATTTGCAATTACAAAGATGTGGAATAATCCTAAGTGCCCATCAATTAATCAGTGGATAAGGAAAATGTGGCCTATATACAGCATGGAATACTATCAGCCATTAAAAGGAATGAAATAATGCAACTTGCAGCAACTTGGATAGAGCTGTAGACCACTATTCTAAGTGCCGTAACACAGGATTGGAAAAGCAAAAACGATATGTTCTCACTCATAAGTGGGAGCTAAGATATGAATATGCAAAGATATACAGAGTGATATAATAAACTTTCAAGGTTCAAAAGTGGGAATATGAGAGAGGGCCCAGTGATAAAAAAAAAAAAAACTACACATCAGGTACAACGTATATTACTCAGGTGATGGATGCACTAAAATCTCAGAATTCACTACTATATAATTCTTCCACGCAACAAAATACCACTTGTACACCAAAGCTATTGAAATAAAAAATATAAACTAAAGCCACTAAAAATATAATATGAAATACTAGCACACATGAAGTTGCAGAGACTGTTTTTAATTGATCTCTACCCCTTGTTATTCTCATTGGTCTCCCAGGAAGAATAAACTGTCGCACAAGAAAAATAAATAAACAAAAATAAAATTTGATATTTCACTACAGTAACAGCAATAACTCATTTGTTCAGAAGCACACAAACCCTGTTCTTCTGCAGTCATATATAACACAACAGACTGGGGAAAGTTCCTTTCAATTAGTTTGACACTTTAACCTACTATTAGAAGATCCACTCTTCTATATCTACATTCTCATCTCTGTAAAGTACTGTCAAATAATTATCTTGCCTTCACAAGTTAGTTGAATAGGTATGTTAGTTAACTAATTTTGCAGCAAGAGATTTTCGTAACTGAAGGATATCCAGTATCTTATAAATGAAACTATGACCTAGTTTATATAATATAATTTCTTACCAAAATTTAAGAACTCCTCATTGAATTATTACTTAATTCATGGAAAGGAACTGATACGGCTGACAGGCCAACCTATTTTGAAGGTACTTATTTGGCTTTACATTCCCACATATAAGTAAGTGAAGGTTTCATGTGAATCAGTATTAGTACTGGAAAGCCTCAAGAATGAGACATTCTGTTCTGCAGTTATGCTTGTTATTGGAACCATTATTTAAAAAAAAAAAAAAAAGATCATTTTTATAAACAACAACTGAAGTGTTTATATATGCCACATGGACTACTGGTTTCCTTTCTTCCCTCCCTCCCTTTCTTCTTATTGTCAGGAGTTCCTCAACAACTGAAGTGGTTTTAGCTCCAAATTGAATTTTTTGAAGGCCTTAAATCTTCATAAAAAAATAAATTTACCAAAAGATTATCAAAAGTTACTTTAAAAAGTATTATATTGATAGTAAATCTACTAAAGTTATTTGTAAAAGAGAATGTCTCTGGAAATACACAAGTGGTGAGAGAAGGGAGGGGAGGAGAAGGCCTCTGAGGTAAACCGTGAAGGAAAGGTGACTGTGGGTAATGGGCAGAGAGGCATTCACTGAACTGCTCCTATTTCTTCAGGTCACTCTGGGCGAAGGGCAGTGCCTGGGGTCCTACTTGCCCGCCCAGGCACAGGCACGGAGTGAGACCGTCCTGCCCCGCCCCTCCCCCCAACCTTTCACCTTCCTTTCCAGCCCCACCCCGCTCCCGTGGACCCAGCCCTTGGCAACGTTGCGCAGCGCGTCAGTCAGCGTCAGAGGGCGTGGGGTGGCTAGAGGCCCCCGTGGCCTCTGATCTCACAGAGCGGATCCGCGCGGGTGTCCAGCGCCCCGATGTGGGCAGTAGGGGCTAGCCGCTGGGGCAGGCTGCCCCCAGCAAGAGGAGCGGCAGCTCCAAACCACAGAATCTCCAACACTGGAAAGCGTGGCCTCGGTCACCCTAAGCCACAGGTATCCTGCCGATCATCGCTTGTGGTGGAGCGCCCGGCGCCAATCGTGGTCAGTCCGCCTCTACGCCACCGTCCGATTCCCCCGGCGCCCCCGCCGACCCCGGAGCCGGCCCTCAGCCCCTTCGTCAGCCGAGGCATACCCTTGCTGCCCATCCCAGCCAGGGATCACCACCGCTGCCCTCTACCAAGCGTCGGGCCGGGTACCGAGGACTGCCCGCCAAGTTTTGCGGACTATGGCCCTAAAGCTCATCCACAAGGAGTTCCTCCACCTGGCCGGCGACTCCTAGCCCCACTGTTCAGCAGGGCCAGTGTGGGACGATATGCTCCACTGGCAGGCCACCGAAACGAGGCCCAAAGACCCCTCCTACCTGGGAGGGGTCTTCTTCCTGAGAATCCAGTTTCCCTCCGACTGCCTATTCAAACCACCCAAGATCAAATTTACCAACGGAATTTACCATCAACATCAACGGAAATACAGGATAGGAGGAAGTATGGCAGAATAACTAGAGACTGGACTCAGTAGTGTACCATGTAATTTCAAAATATAATTCCATCGCCTTAATAATAAAGATGCAGAAAGTGACAGTTCACTTAATTGGCTGTTTTGATTACTTTCTATGAAGGGGAGTCTCCTCATTCTTCTACGCTTTTCTTAGCACGCAATGAGTGGAGGGCATAGAAGTGGTGGGGTTCTGGGGGGTGGGGACATGGGCGTGCACGGTTGGTGGAGGGTGTGGCCGAGTGGGAAGTCAGGGTGTGTGGAGAGTGTAAGACAAACAGGTCGGTTTTCATTTAGTTTTGACAAAAAGATTTATTTATTGATTTAGGATTGTAAAACAATGCAAGAACAACGGGGTGGGGGGTGGCTTTAAGATTGAGAACAGTTCCACTGACTAGTGGGAATTTTATTTATTTATTTATTTATTTAAGACAGGAGTCTCGCCCTGTCGCCCAGGCTGGAGTGCAAGGGCATGATCTTGGCTCACTGCAACCTCCACCTCCCGAGATCAAATGATTCTCCTGCTTCAGCCTCCGGAGTAGCTGGAATTACATGCGTGAGTCACCATGCCCAGCTAATTTTTGTGTTTTTAGTAGAGACGGGGTTTCACCATGTTGGCCAGGCTGCTCTTGGAACTCCTGACCTCGTGATCTGCCCACCTCAGTCTTCCAAAGTGCTAGGATTACAGGCGTGAGCCACCGCCTCCCGCCGGGAAAATTTTTAGTGCGCAGTCTGTTTTGAACTGACATCGGTTGGGAAAAGCAAGATGAAGATTAATAAAGCTCGTATTCATTTTATTCTGAAGAACTATTCATCCATCCTCTACTTTGAGATTCAGATTTAACTGGCCCAAAATGAAATCAATTAGTTGTTACAATAAAAAATGTGTTTTGTTCCCAGTTTCCGACAGCTCCCACACCTTCATCTCCCACCTTTTTGCCCACTCTTCCTCTCTCCCAGGCCCAGGGTTGGGTTGTCTGTGACTTCTCAGGCCATACCTACTAGTTCTTACTTCTCATGTTTTCTCGAGAACCATGTAAGGTCTGAGATTCTACCCAGCCTGCAGCTACAAGTTAGCTTGTCACAGTTTGGTGGAGGCTGGCGAAATGACAGAGAGTCCTGGGTTAGAGGCAGGAGTCATACACAGCACAGCAGGCAGTGTGAGCTTCACTGACATCAGTTTCCCTTGCTCCCTCAAGTCCCAAGGAGGAGAGGTGGATCAGACCAGGTGAGTGCTGCACACATAGTGGGTTTGGGTCACAGCTAAGAGAACTTAAATTTAGGAACCCCCAGTCTTTGAAAGGGGACTACTAGCAAGCCTGCCCACCCTTTGCCTAGAGAGAGATGTTCTTATTAAGCTGATCAGGAAACAGGCAATTCTACCCTCTCCCCTGGGGGGGTTTCTAACTTCCAAGACTGTTATATACAAGTATATGTCAATAAAAATATTTGAAAAAGAAAAAAAAATACTTTCAATATGAAACTGAGTTTTCAATAATCCCCTTTTATTCACTTAAACACAATTTTTGCGTTTCTTTTTAGTTTTTGTTTACATTCTTACAAGGAAAATCAACTATTAAATAAAGATTAGTATATCTGTAAGAAAATTTATATTTTTCTAAATATAAAAAAAAAAAATTTGAAATGATAGTCCAGGACAAATGTTGTCACAAGGTGACTAGAATTATCATGAAGAATTGCACCCTGACAGTTTTAACTGGACTATCTGGTTGTACAGGTAAAAATTAATTTTATGAAAATACTTGTGTGTAAGGAAAAGCCCAATTCCTCCATTAGAACTTGTATATTCAGGGATGGCCAATAAGTGTAATAAGCAGATTACTACCATCATCACATTTAATACATTTTGTAATTTAATCAATTACTTCATCTAATCTTAGTAGGCTAAAAAAGTTTTAATTTTCTGAAAGTAAGTTTATTCCTTAACACTTCAAATAAAAGAGAACAAGAACTACTCAGCAGGAAAAATATGTGATTAATGTCTTACTGCTTTCATGCATGTTTAAAATAATTTATTTGGATGCTGACAATGTTATTGACATTACATTTTCAATACATGCCAAATTTTCTCTTACCTGGAGCACAGAAGAAAAAGAGATGTAGAGAAACTTCTTTAGGCCTGGCGCAGTTGCTCATGCCTCTAATCCCAGGACATTGGGAGGTCAAGGAGGGCAGATTGCTTGAGCTCAGGAGTTCAAGACCAGTTTTGGCAACATGGCAAAACCCCATCTCTACAAAAAACCAATTAAAAAAAAAAAAAGCCAGACATAATGGCGTGCACCTGTGGTCTCAGCTACTTGGGAGACTGAGGTGGGACGATCCCTCGAGCCGGGGGGGGGGGGGGGGGGGGGGGGGGGGGGGTTGAGGCTGCAGTGAGCTGTGATTGAGTTACTGCAATTCAGCCTGGGTGTCAGAGTAAGATCCTGTTTCAAAAAAAAAAAAAAAAGTCTTTGCATTTAAATTTGTTAATTTGTAAATTACACTAAATCTCACTTGAGAAAATTTTGTTTCTAAATGAGACTTTATAAACTCTTTTTTGAAGTGTAAAAGTTAACTTTAGTTTATTACCTGTGATCTACTCTTTTTAAAGGGCAGATGGAGGGATGAAGGCAATACTGTCTAATAAAACTTTCTGCAATGACGGAAACATCCTATATCTACACAATCCAAATACAGTAGCCTCTAGCCATGCATGGCTATTGAACATCTGAAACAGAGAGAGAGAGAGAGAGAATTTTGTTTTTACCTAGTTTTTAGTAAAAGCTTTATTGCAAGGTATGCAAACTACTTTTTTTTTTTTTTTTTTTTTTTTTTGAGACGGAGTCTCCTTCTATCGCCCAGGCTGGAGTGCAGTGGCACGATCTCAGCTCACTGCAAACTCTGCCTCCTGGGTTCACACCATTCTCCTGATTCTCCTGCCTCAGCCTCCCCAGTAGCTGGGACTACAGGTGCCCGCCACCACGCCCGGCTAATTTTTATGTTTTTAGTAGAGACGGGGTTTCACCTTGTTAGCCAGGATGGTCTCAATCTCCTGACCTCCTTATCTGCCCGCCTCGACCTCCCAAAGTACTAGGAGGACAGGCGTGAGCCACCGCACCCGGCCTGCAAACCACTTTTTAACCTTTGTATTTTAGATTTTACATGCCACCAAGAGATCTTTACAAAATGTTTACATTATGATATGTAACTATAAAAAAAGAATAAAATTTATCTCCATGTCACTAGAGATCATTGATTTAGTAGAGAGCTATGCTATGAATATGTTTGATATTTGTAGACTGTTGAAACATTACCACTTAAGAAATTTCTAACCAAGAAATTCAAAATGTGAGTCTGTTCCTAAGAAGTTAATAGAAATTTTTATTGTAGAGATTATGTATGTAGGTCATCAATAATGATAGCCAGAATTTTCAGAATATTAATACAGTGATCTCACGCTATTATGATCTTTTCCTATTATGGTCCAATTCACAGTTACTAATTATATTGCCTTTATTATTTTGCTTCAAATACCATGTTTTCACCATCAAAATCAAACCCACATAATAGTAAATATTTGGGGATAAACAATAAAATCTAAGCAGGACATTATGAGACAGTCAAAACGGCCATAGTAGGATGGCAATTCTATTTCTGATTAGAATATTTAACGTTCTTTTTTATTCAAAATGGTTACTCCCATCTTGCTCTGTTAGTCTCTACCCACCAGTTCCTCGATTTCAGTGAAATCAATTATGAAATGTTAAAATTTGTATTTGGATTAGGGGAGGGAAAGATGATTGTATTCTATTGTCAGTATTTTCAGAAGCAGAATGACTGAGCCAATTTGGGGAAAAGGTTCTATCCTACGTATCAAAAAACGTAGCTTTTGCCGCGTAGAAACTGCTAACAGATACTCTACATGTAAAATTGAGTACTTTCAACGTATTAAATGTTTGGCATGCTTTTTAATATCACGTTTTATGTGTATTGGGGTAAGAAATTATGACTGTGTCTTGCCTCTATAGATACCATCAGGGCAAGTGAATTCAGTTTGAAAGTTAGACCCTGAACAAGGATAATCCAGCTTATATTATTAGCATATATAAAAATATTTAGCTAAAAATATTTAGCTTTCTCATGTTAGGTATATGAAAAGCATAGCAAATATCCAACCATCCATGGTATAGCTTTCTTTCATCTCATGATTAGAAAAGAGTTTCTTATATAATTTACACTGGCCTCAAATCATGATCTTCACTTGTTTTGCGTTTATACTGTGAACAAAAAGAGTCAAGCTCTGTAAAATATTTGAAGAGGTTTATTCTGAGCCAGATATGAGTGACCATGGCCTGTGACACAGCCCTCAGGAGGTCGGTCCTGAGAACATGTGTCCCAGGTGGTCAAGTTGCAGCTCGGTTTCATATATTTTTATAGACGCACGAGATACCAATCAAATGCATTTAAGAAATACGTTGGTTTGGTTCAGAAAGGTGGGACAGTTCAAAGTGGGGGCTTCCAGACAATAGGTAAATTTAAACATTTCCTGGGTGACAATTTGTCGAGTTTGTCTAAAGACCTGGGATCAATAGAAAGGAAATGTTCATGTTAAGATAAAACATTGTGGAGACCAAGGTTCTTTTAAAATCTTACAGTGGCTGCCCTTAGAGACAATAGATGACAAATGTTTCCTATTCCGATTTTTAAAGGTGGTAGTCTCTTGGTTAATCTCTTTAGGATTAGAAGGGCCTGGAAGAAAAAGATCTAGCTATGTTAATAGAGATTCTTTACAAATGCAGATTTTCCCCCACAAAGGACAGCTTTTCAGGGCCGTTTCAAGATATGGCAAAGAAACATGTTTCGAGGTAAGATATTTTGACTTTCTTATTTGTCACATGTTATGCCAGAATCAGATTGGAAAGTAAGTCACAGTAAAATAAATAAAACCCATCTGATGAGAATTTGTGGTTTGCAGGGCATGACTCTCCAGACCCCTCAGATAGGAATTTGGGGAGGATTAAGAAAAAAAAAATCAGAGTTTAGTCCTCAGTCCCCTCTCTTGGACAAATGTTCAGGCCAACAAACAGCAGCAGGTCCCACGGTGCTAGGAAGGCTCATTCCTAGAGTTGTCTGGTTTGGCCATCTGACAAGGTGTCCTGGCACTAGGAAGGCTCATTCCTAGAGCTCTCTGATTTGATGGTAATACTTTTAAATATTAAGCTGGGTGCGGTGGGTTACGCCTGTAATCCCAGCACTTTGGGAGGCCAAGGTGGATGGATCACAAGGTCAGGAGTTCAAGACCAGCCTGGCCAAGATGGTGAAACCCTGTCTCTACTAAAAAAAAAAAAAAAAAAAAAAAAAGACAAAAAAATTAGCGGGGTGTGGAGGCTTGCGCCTGTAATCCCAGCTACTCTGGACGCTGAGGCAGGAGAATCACTTGAACCCGGAAGGCGGAGGTTGCAGTGAGCCAAGATGGCACCGCTGCACTCCAGCCTGGGCAACAGAGCGAGACTCTGTATCAATCAATCAATCAATCAATCAATATTAGCTATTTGGACCATGGGGGAGGACGTGGTCTGACCCAGTATAATAGCCATTTGTTTAAGGGGTGAGATGGAGTCAGGCCTAGGGTTTAGTAAAAACAAACAAACAAAACTCCTGGGCCAGATGTATTTTGCGATCTATCATGATCCAGGTCCTTAATTGTGCCTTTTCCTTTTGCTGTATCTGGCATTACATTTACAAGAGTTGTATAATGCTAATATAGTAAGAAATATAATAAAGATAGTGAAGATTGAGTGTCCAAGGTTATAGGTAGAATCAGAGGGCAGTAAACAAGCCAATCTGCCAGAAAAGCCCCTGTATGCCTTATTATGTGCTTTGATCAAACTCACAATGTGTTCAACCCCCTTATTAAGGGTTATTTGAACCTTATGATAAATCTTATTTGAGGATTCTAGGACTGACATTAAATCAGAATCCAATAAATTTAGTGTCTCTTCTAGGCAATTTGTCTCCATGGGTATAATAACCTGAGGAGGGTATTAATGAATTGCAAGAAACACCTGGTCCTCAGTGTCTAAATTGTTATAGACTTGCTAACAGTAGAAAAATCTATTTTTCCTAACAGTAGAAAAATCTATTTTTCACACCACTTTTGTATTGCACCATATACTATATACTGGTATTTGGGAGAGAAAAGAAGGCTTTGTCACAGAAGAAGTCATGTAGTTCTACAGTAGCATTTCTTTTTGTCCCTTGGCAGGACTCCCTATGGCTGAGAGCCTTAAGAGTCGAAAGACTTATAGCCAATTAATTGTTCCAGGCCAGCTACGAATGGATGTGGACAGGCATTTGTTACTTCTTAAAATTATTTTAAGTAAAAAAGCCAACAACAAAACCAAAAGGCAAAGTTACAAGACTGACTTATTTTTAACTTCTATGTGTTGAGCTACTATAAGCTTGGTTTTTGTTACAGACTTTTACCAATTAGCTATATAAAACATAAGCGTTGCTCTGAAAAATAATTAAACATGTGTATATCTATAGATATAGATATATTTATCTTCACAACTCATAATTGGGAGTGTTATACCGAGAAGGCTTTTTTACAAGGTATTTTTATTCTGTTATTTTACTAGTTAGTAAATATTTCCTTTTAATTCTATAGTAAGCAGAAAATTTTTATGGTTGTGGTGGATTCAAAAGTGACACATGATAGTTTAGAAGGCAATTAAACTTGTTTTATCAGATATTTAGGCATTTTTGTACTCCCTTTTAGATTTGGAGGGTTTGACCTTGACCTAGTTTTATCCCTCAAAACTGACCCTTACAATCCTATGCACCCATCTCTTCCACGATAGTCCCTGGGCCTACAGGGAGGCAGCTTGTAAAGTTTTAGCAGCAGAGCATTAGCAGTGAAACAGATCTGGGCCCAGTGGGTTGCCAAATGAGGGAGATTCATATCTCTGGTCTTCAGAATACCGTGGCTTTGGTTTCCTTGGAAGTAAAACAAGGAGAGATAAATAACAATTATAGTTTGACAATTATAAGAGTAATTGAGGCCGAGCGTGGTGGCTCACACCTGTAATCCCAGCACTTTGGGAGGCTGAGGCGGGTGGATCACCTGAGGTCAGGAGTTCTAGATGAGCCTGGCCAACATGGTGAAGCCCTGTCTGTACTAAAAATACAAAAATTAGCTGGAAGTGGTGGCAGGCATCTGTAATCCCAGGTTCTAAGGGGGGCCGAGGCAGGAGAATCGCTTGAACATGGGAGGTAGAGGTTGCTGTGAGCCGAGATACCACCATCGCACTCCAGCCTGGGGGACAAGAGTGAGGCTTCATCTCAAAAAAAAAAAAGAGTAAATGGTATGTCAGAACAGAAAAGGAAACTTATTCCATTAGGGCACCAATTAAAAATATGAAGAAAAATTATAATCTAATACATTCTAGAGGATTATTATAGCCAAGAAATAACGATCTAATCTGTACTCGAAAAAGTTAGGGCTGAAATCTAGTATTAAGTGTTACATTTTCCCCTTGAAAGTATTTTTTTAGCTGCCATTATTTATTAAAGAGAAAATTATAGCAAGGCCAATTCGTGTGCAAGGTAAGTTTTGGGCTTATTATGCTTGCCTGATTATTTGCATAAAGTACATTGAGAATTGATTGGCCATATAGACTCATCTTAAGTTGGCTTTTGCTGGAACTTTGCCTAAAAATAGGCTATTTTAGTTTAAGTCTTGGTAAAATAACCAGTGTCTCCAATTGTTTTTTTAGACAGAGTCTCACTCTGCCACCCAGGCTGGAGTGCAGTGGTGCCATCTTGGCTCACTGCAACCTCTGCCTCCTGGGTTCAAGAGATTCTCCTGCGTCTGTTATGCCCAGACCATTTATTCCCCAAAGAAGACCACCAGAGTCCAGAGTCAAAGCTAAGCAGCAAGGATCTTTATTACAGGTTCGAACCTGGAACTCTCCCTCGCTCGCGAAACGAGACAGGCAGGAGAGCTCCCCCACTGAGCTCCGAGCAGTGTTATATAGTCTAAGAAAAGTGGGCATAGAGTTATTATACAAATCAGATATATGATTAGCTAGTGTTTGAACAAGGCGATTTGGCTAACTATGGTTCCCGCCATTTCTGATATTTCGGTTCAACCTTTGAGGTGGGAGAGCAGGTTTATGGCAGCAAGAGTTTATCTTACTTAAACACGTCTTGTGACCTTGCCTCAGAACTTACAAAATTTCTGGTACATGCAGAAAAACAGGTACTCACAGAACTTATGAAATCTCTGGTATGTGCAAAACAAAATCTCTGGTATGTGCAGAAAAACAGGTACTCACAGAACTTACGAAATCTCTGGTATGTGCAAAGATTAGAGAGCAGAACAAAGGGTGTAGCGGTGGGGGCGGGTACACATCTATCTTTGTGTCCTTTCATTTCCCCCTCTCATAAGTAACTGGATGTCCAATCTTGGATTTCCAGAGTCTTATAATGTAGCCTCACTTTCTGGGTGCAGGAGAGGCTGGTGATGGCTACGGAGGACAATTAGTTGGATGGTATCAAACCTTTCTCTGACAAATTGTAAAATTTTATTTACCACACAGGGGCCTATAGTGAATAGAAGTAGTAAAGACATTAGGGGGCCCAAAAGGGGTGCCAGAAGGGAAAACATTGAAGAGCTCCACCAATTGTTAGCGGCTGTAGTGAATTGTTGCTTTTTCATTTCTAAGCTTAGTTTGTGTAGGCGTTGGACTCTTTCCTCAACTAACCCTGACTCATTTATATAGAAACAGCATTCTTCTTTGAGGAACATACAGGTACCTCCTTTCTCAGCCGTGAGTAAGTCTAAGGCTCTGTGGTTTTGAAGGGTGACCTGTGCTAGGGAGGTGAGCTGCTGCTGAAGGGAGGCTAGGGAATAGGCGGAGTCTTCCATAGCAACAGAGAACTGTTGTAACAGCTTGTCGTTTTCTATCATGGAGTGTTGTAGGGCCCCTCCTGCTAACCGCGCTGCGACGACAGAGGTGGTTAAGGATATTCCGGCAATTAGTGGTAGAAAAACTGCTCGTCTATGTCACGTAGTTTCAGTTGGGGCAGTCCCTGCCCAGCCTATGAACTCTGCCGGAGTTAGCAGGGTCAGTCGGGGGACTAGTGTAACAGGGATGCACAACTGTCCGTCAGAGATGCTTTTGGACAGAGTTTTTAACAGAGTCATATTACACCAGAAGAACACACCAGGGGGAGCACGTATGGGGCTATTAGGGTATGTAGCCATCTGGTTGCAGAGGCTGCTACTAAATGCTGAATAACAGTAGGGGTATTTTTCTTGGTATGGGTCACGGTACAGGGCTACATCGGGTATTGCAACTGTTGATGAATTAGAATCTGGCATATAGTTTGTGGGGGGGAGGATAGGGGAACAGCGGTTAATGGTGGTCTTCCTAGGGTTGCATACATAAAGCAAGAGGACAGGTTGCCTAAGCCGGTGAGGTTGGCGACTGTTAGCCCTTCCTGTAGTAGGGTTAGCCAAGAGAAGGGCTGCAAGTCCTGTGATAGCTTGGTTTCTCGTCTGTGGATCTGTGTATGGATTAAAGGTTGAATCTGGACTAGACTTCGCCACAGATATAAGTGGCTACTGGGCCAGGTACTAGTTGATGAATAGTACACCCCCCCATGTTGCGGGGTTGTCCACCGAGAGTCCCATGGGTCTCTAATTATCCAAGTGTAGGTGACTGGAGACTCAGTTTGGTAAAAATACCACCCTTGTTGTTCTGTCCAGTATCGGACAGAGTGCATCTTACAGTAGTTATATGGGCAACCTGCACTCTGGTGCCACCAATAATTTTTACAATTATATTCAGTCTGATCATATTCAAAACAGATCATGGGTATTGCTGGTTGGGCAATCTGGAGCTTAGTGAAATTGAGGTAAACTATAGTATTACACCCAGAGGGGGGCAGTCTGCGCTAGCTAGCAGTTTACCCGCTTGGGGGGTTTCCCCGGGGTGAGTTTTGTTCTCATAGAGCCAGAACCTCCAGACATAGGAATTAGACGGTGCAGCAGTTAGGAGAGTCAGATGTATAAGGCATAAAAGCATAGGCAAGCTAGACATGGTTATGGCTATGTGGGTGACGGCGCAGGGTTAGCTTTAAGGGATTGTTCTTAGCTTTGTCTACAGTCCATGTAACCGGTGCTCCAGACGGCTCGAGAAGGTCGGATGTTGGGTCCACTGGTTTGACGTGTGTGTAGTGGATCCATGAAGTGATGCCTTCTACTTTGAGAGCGGTGGGAGTAGTCAGGAGTACTTGCAGTGGTCCTTTCCACCTGGGTTGAAGAGTTTCTTGCCAGTGGCACTTGACTAGGACCCAGTCTCCCGGCTGGAACGGATGAGGCGTCGGCGGAGATCCTGCCTCGTACAGTTCTCGTAGTCTGGGCCAAATTTCCTGGTGAATTTTCTGTAAGGCTTGTAAGGAGAACAAGAGCTCAGAGACATTTTCAGTTTCAGGTTTAAGTAAGTCATCTTTTAGACTGGGGACCAGGGGTGGGGGTCTGCCATACATGATTTCATATGGTGTGAGGCCCAGTCTGTAAGGGGTATTTCGGGCCCAGAACAGAGCATAGGGGAGAAGTACTACCCAATTAGCGCCAGTCTCCATGGTCAATTTAGTTAAGGTCTCCTTCAGAGTCCGATTCATCCTTTCTACCTGTCCTGAGCTTTGGGGCCTATAAGCACAATGTAATTTCCAATTTGCCCCAAGAATGGAAGCCAAATCCTGACTTACCTTAGCAACGAAGGCTGGTCCATTGTCTGACCCTATTTGGATGGGAAAGCCATACCTGGGGAGGATTTCTTCCAAAATTTTCTTTGCTACAACCTGAGCAGTTTCTCTCTTAGTTGGGAGCGCTTCTGTCCACCCTGAAAAAGTGTCTACAAAGACAAGTAAGTACTGATACCCGTATTTTCCAGGCTTTATCTCAGTAAAGTCTATTTCCCAATAGATACCAGGCCTAGTTCCTCTACACCTAATTCCTGCGGTGGCCTGGGTTTGGGAGCAAGCGTTGTTCAGTTGGCAGGCTTTGCAATTTGTTGTGACATCGCTGGCCAGTTCAGCTATGCGCCTGATTCTGAACTTGGTGTGCCTGATTAAGTCTATCATTTGCCAGGCACCCAGGTGAGTTGTCTGGTGGATGTGTTCCAACACCTGCCATCCTAATTTCTCTGGCAGGATGGTTTGGTCATTTATATCAGTCCACCACCCATTTTTAACCTGTTTTAGGGGAAGCGTGTCCATCCATTCACGATCCTGTTCGGTATAGTCGGGAAAACATGGCAAATTTTGCGGGCCAGGATCGGGGAGCTGGAGCACAAGGAGCTGACTGGGAGCTTTTGCTATGCTCCTTGCGGTTTGGTCGGCTAAGAAGTTGCCTTGAGCAATTGGCGTAGTTGGTTTCTGATGCCCAGGGCAATGTACGATAGCCAATTTCTTTGGTTTCCACAAAGCAGTTAATAGAGCTAGGATCTCTTGCTTGTTTTTTATTTCTTTGCCTTTGGCTGTTCATAGTCCCCTCTCTCTGTAGATGGCCCCATGTATGTGCGCAGTAGGGAAAGCATAGCGGCTATCCATGTATACTGTTAGTTTTTTCTCTGCCCCTAGGGTGAGGGCCTGTGTGAGTGTTATCAGTTCGGCTCTTTGGGCCGATGTCCCTGGAGGCAAGGGTTCCGCCCAGATTACCTCAGTCTCTGATGTTACAGCCCCTCCTGCATACCGCTGGCCTTGGTGGACGTAGCTGCTGCCATCAGTGAACCAGATGATGAGTTCTGTGTCGGGGAGCGAACGATCTTGCAGGTCCCCCCGCACCCCATGCACCTGAGCCAGTATCTCAGTGCACTCATGGAACGGGGCGTCCAAGTCTGGATTTGGCAGCAGTGAAGCAGGGTTTAAAGAGGTTGGGGGCAGAAAAGTTATTCTGAGGGGTTTTAACAGCAGTCCTTGATAGTGGGTGAGCCGGGCGTTACTCATCCATCGGTCCGGCGGCTGCCGGAGGATGCCTTCAATGTCATGCGGGGTTATAACGTGCAACTCTTGCCCCATGATAAGTTTATCAGCGTCTCGGACCATTAGGGTGGTCGCCGCAATTATCCGCAGGCAGGGTGGCCAGCCAGCAGCCACTGAATCTAATTTTTTTGACAAATAGGCAACTGGCCTCTGCCAGGGGCCTAGGTACTGTGTTAACACGGCTTTTGCAACACCCTTACTTTCATCCACGTATAAGTGGAAGGGCTTGGAGACATCAGGGAGCCCCAGCGCGGGGGCTGATAACAAGGCAGTTTTGATTTGTTGAAAGGCCAGCTCAGCCTCTTCCATCCAATTGAAGGGCTGCCATTCGTTTGTTGCCTGGTATAGGGGCTTGGCTAACTCAGCAAATCCGGGTATCCATAACCTACAGAACCCTGCCAACCCCAGGAATTCTCTCACTTGCCGTGTCGACTGGGGTCTAGGGATGCGTAGGACTGTTTCCTTTCGAGCTTTGGTTAGCCAGCGTTGCCCCCCTTTTAATAGGTACCCCAGATAAGTTACCTCCGACTTGCAGATCTGAGCCTTTGTTGCTGAGGCTCAGTAGCCTAGCTCCCCCAGAGTCTTCAAGAGGTCCTCAGTCCCTTGAACACAAGTTTCTGGGGATCTGGCTGCTATTAAGAGATCATCAACATATTGCAAAAGAGTTATTTCAGGGTGTTGCCGCCGGTACTCACCCAGATCTTCATGAAGGGCTTCATCGAACAGGGTTGGTGAGTTCTTGAACCCTTGTGGCAGCCTGGTCCATGTTAGCTGACCGTTGATGCCCCTCTCAGGATCTGTCCATTGAAATGCAAAGAGTCCTTGACTTTTGGGAGCCAGAGGAAGGCTGAAGAAAGCATCTTTTAGATCAAGAACGGTATACCACTGTTTTTCGGGATGTAAAGCACTCAGAAGGGTGTATGGATTGGGCACAGTGGGATGTATGTCCATGACCCTTTTATTAACTTCTCTTAAATCCTGTACTGGCCTGTAGTCCATACTGTTGGGTTTACAAACAGGTAACAGTGGAGTATTCCAGGATGAGTGGCAAGCCCGTAGGACTCCCTGGTCTAGGAGTTGGCAGATATGGGGCGTAATTCCTTCTCTTGCCTCCAGGGGCATAGGATATTACCGAACCCGAACCGGGTCCGTCCCTGGCTTAACTTCCACAAATATGGCAGGTCGATGTTTAGCTAGCCCTAAGCCCCCAGTTTCTGCCCACGCTTCAGGGAAATGCTGGAGCCAAGAGTCAATTTCCTGATCGGGGGGCTTTTGCTCTTGATGGAGTCTGTACTCATCTTCTAAGGTGACAGTCAGGATAGATATTGGCCTGTTTTGGGAATCAGTTATCTTGGGCCCTTCTGGCTCAAAGTGGATTTGGGCCCCCATTTTTGTCAGCAAGTCCCTCCCTAGTAGAGGGCAGGGGCTCTCTGGGATGACTAGGAAGGAATGGGAGACTTTTCCCGTTCCTAAGTCTACAGTCCTCTGGGTTGTCCAGGGGTATTTTTTGATGCCTGTGGCCCCGTGCACCCAGGATGTTTTCTTAGACATTTTTCCAATTGGTTTGGTTAGGACTGAGCGTTCCGCCCCAGTATCGACCAAGAAGCGAACTGGGGACCCCTCCACTTGCAAAGTTACCCTGGGTTCGGGGAGGGGGTCCGAACCCTGTCCCCCCTAGTCAGAGTCCTGGGTAACAAGCACGGAGGTAGGGTTAGCTGGTCTCCATTTCTTTGGGCAGTCTTTAATCCAGTGACCACGTTCCTTGCAATAAGCACACTGATCCTTTTCTAATCCTTGCCTAGAGCCTTGCTTTTTCTGCTTTCTGCTTTGGCCATTCCCTGCCTGGGGGAAAGCTGCTACTAAGACTTTGGTCATTTCTTTGGTTGCCTTGAACTGTTTTTCTTCTGGAGTATCCCTATTATTATAAACTCGCTGGGCCATCTGAAGGAGGTCCTGAATCTGCTTTCCCTCTAAACCTTCTAAAATCTGGAGTTTTCTTTTAATATCTGGTGCTGCCTGGTTTACAAAGGACATTACTACCGCAGCCTGATTTTCCGGTGCTTCCGGGTCCATAGGGGTAAACTGTCTGAAAGCTTCCATTAATCTCTCTAAATACACAGCGGGGCTTTCTGTCTTACCTTGTAACACAGAATATACTTTAGCCAAATTGGTGGGCTTGCGAGCTGCAGCTCGGAGACCTGCCATTAGAGTCTGGCGATAAATGAGCAGTCGTCCCCTACCTTCTGCCATGTTGTAGTCCCATCTGGGCCGGGTCAAAGGAAAAGCCGCGTTAATGAGGTCAGGATTTGCAGTTGGCTGGCCGTCATCTCCTGGAACCAGCTTTCTGGCCTCAACTTGGATTCTTTCCCGCTCCTCCCTTGTGAACAGGATTCGGAGGAGCTGTTGACAGTCATCCCAGGTCGGCTGGTGAGTAAACATGACACTGTCTAACAACGAGGTTAGATTTTTGGGATTATCGGAGAACCAAGCATTTTGGGACTTCCAATTGTATAAATCACTAGTGGAAAAAGGCCAATACATGAGACGGGACAGCCTGGTATCATCGAGCGATCCTATTTCTCTGAGAGGCAGGGCTACGGTGGAGTCAGGGAGTCGGGAAGCTTGGTCCTGCAGTACACGGCCTCGCGTTCGGCCAGCCGGCCCCCCCGGGTTACTTTCGCTCTCGGCTGCTTCCGCTTCTCGGTTTCCCTCTACGGAAGCACCACCCTGGGGGACTGGGTCCTGCGGGATAAGGTGCGGATATGGTGGGGGAAGTGTGGGTTCTAACGTTAGGGGGTCCTGGCTGTCCGGCAGCACAGGGGCCAAGGGAGCAGAGGGAGTCCTTTGTCTTGTAGGTTGCGTTACTAGGACCTTGCAGGGCTCAGGGATGAATGGAGTTACCCAGGGCGGTGGGTTTTCCGCAAGATCCTGCCACACTAGAATATAAGGAATTTGATCAGGATGTCCTGACTGCCCTGGCAGGAAAATCTTAGTTTTTACCTTAGTAATAATAGAGAGACAGAAAGTTCCTTTGGAGGGCCACCCTATGCCGAAAGAGGGCCACTCCGAACGGCAGAAAGTAACTAGCTTTCCCTTCTTTAGTTCTACGCTTAAGTTACACCCCCGAGCCTTCACATCCTTAAAAGTGGTAACAAGGAGTGAGAGCGGTGTGCTCTGGTTGTTGCCCATCTTTGGACTGCTCCTACAAAGAGAAGGAGGGACAAAAATGAGTGTGAAGCAGAGGGGAGTATCCGACAGGTCCGGTCCTGGAAGGGGAAGAAAAGGTTTTATGTTTCGTTTTGGACTTACACTTAACACTTAACAATAACGGACAGACAGTGAGAAACGATGAGCCTTCGCGAGCGCGTGTCGGACTTCCGACCTGAGTCAGACGGGGCAACCAAGGATGGAGGCCCCCAGATGGGCACTGGGGGACGTCTCCCACCAGTCCCGAGTGGCTGTCTTTTAGCGCGTCCGCCAAGACCGTGCCACTTACAAAACAGACCAATACAGATTACAGATTACGGATTTCGCAAAATTTCAGGGAGACAGACAGAGACAAAGACAGAGACAGTGACAAAGCCGGCTTACCTACAGATTAAGATCCATTGACTTGGGGGTCTGGTGGGCTTGGGGGAAATCCCGGACGAGCCCCCATTTGTTATGCCCAGACCGTTTATTCCCCGAAGAAGACCACCAGAGTCCAGAGTCAAAGCTAAGCAGCAAGAATCTTTATTACAGGTTCGAACCTGGAACTCTCCCTCGCTCGTGAAACGAGACGGGCAGGAGAGCACCCCCACTGAGCTCCAAGCAGTGTTATATAGTCTAAGAAAAGTGAGTTTTTATAGAGTTATTATACAAATCAGATATATGATTGGCTAGTGTTTGAACAAGGCGATTTGGCTAACTATGATTGGTTCCCGCCATTTCTGATATTTCGGTTCAACCTTTGAGGCGGGAGAGCAGGTTTATGGCAGCAAGAGTTTATCTTACTTAAACACGTCTTGTGACCTTGCCTCAGAACTTACAAAATTTTTGGTACGTGCAGAAAAACAGGTACTCACAGAACTTACGAAATCTCTGGTATGTGCAAAGATTAGAGAGCAGAACAAAGGGTGTAGGGGGGGGGGGGGGCGGGTACACATCTATCTTTGTGTCCTTTCACCTCAGCCTCCTGAGTAGCTGGGACTACAGGCGCATGTCACCACCCCCAGCTAATTTTTTGTATTTTTAGTAGAGACGTGGTTTCACTGTGTTAGCCAGGATGGTCTCGATCTCCTGACCTCATGATCTGCCCGCCTTGGCCTCCCAAAGTGCTGGGATTACAGGTGTGAACCACCATGCTCAGCCTTTGTTTTTTTGTTTTTTGTTTGTTTTTACTATTTCTGAACTTATGCAGACAACTATAATGTCACAAAATTTCAATCTAAATTTTGGAGAGCTCAGAAAGGTAAATTTTCTTACAAAGACATACTGTACCCCAATAACTTAAGAGAAAAAGATTCTCTTGAGTTTTCTTTAACCAGAGTAGCAGCTCTTAAAACAAGATGTTTGTATACCTTTGAAATGCCGATTACAAACCACACAGCTCCTGAGAGCTATCAGGCACTGTAGAGTTTAGCAGCTCCTCACAATTAGCCCTAGGAAAGAGTCTCTCTGCTTGTTAGGTAGCAAGATTTTATATAAACCATTTTTATTTTATCATGGCACTCTTTTGGGAAACATTATTTTCATTAGCATAGGGGTAGCTTCAGTTAATATTTCATAGCAAGGCAGTAAATGCCCCATTAAGTAGAAATTCTCTAGTTCAGTAATTGTCATTGAAAGGTACTCACAGTTTTTGCCATCAGCCCCAATAAAAGCTCCACATAAAGGCCTATGCAGTGGAGGATTTGTCCCAACTAGCACTCCAGCTCTTACCCTATATTTTGTGAACTTGGGCAACTTACTAGTTTTCACTTAGCATGTGCAATTAAACATTTCTTTAAAAAACAGATTTATATGCCTTCAGTTTACACTGCTAGGTGGGGAAACATCTAACAGTATAAGTTAGATATAGTACCCATTTTTTTTTGGAAGTTACTTTTCTTTTATTTATTTATTTTAATTTTTTTATTATTATACTTTAAGTTCTAGGGTACACGTGCATAACGTGCAGGTTTGTTACATATGTATACTTGTGCCATGTTGGTGTGCTGCACCCATCAACTCGTCAGCACCCATCATCAGGTAGAACTCCCAATGCAATCCCTCCTCCCTTCCTCCTTGCCATAATAGGCCCTGGTGTATGATGTTCCCCTTCCTGAGTCCAAGTGATCTCATTGTTTAGTTCCTACCTATGAGTGAGAACATGCGGTGTTTGGTTTTCTGTTCTTGCGATAGTTTGCTGAGAATGATGGTTTCCAGCTGCATCCATGTACCTGCAAAGGACACAAACTCATCCTTTTTTATGGCTACATAGTATTCCGTGTATATGTGCCACATTTTCTTAATCCAGTCTGTCACTGATGGACATTTGGGTTGATTCCAAGTCTCTGCTATTGTGAATAGTGCCGCAATGAACATACGTGTGCATGTGTCTCTATAGCAGCATGATTTATAATCCTTTGGGTATATACCCAGTAATGGGATGGCTGGGTCATATGGTACTTCTAGTTCTAGATCCTTGAGGAATCACCATACTGTTTTCCATAATGGTTGAACTAGTTTACAATCCCACCAACATTGTAAAAGTGTTCCTATTTCTCCACATCCTCTCCAGCACCTGTTGTTTCCTGACTTTTTAATGATTGTCATTCTAACTGGTGTGAGATGGTATCTTATTGTGGTTTTGATTTGCATTTCTCTGATGGCCAATGATGACGAGCATATTTTCATGTGTCTGTTGGCTGTATGCATGTCTTCTTTTGAGAAATGTCTGTTCATATCCTTTGCCCACTTTCTGATGGGTTTGTTTTTTTCTCCTAAATTTGTTTGAGTTCTTTGTAGGTTCTGGATATTAGCCCTTTGTCAGATGTACCCATTTTTATAAGACTTTTAGTAAAGGGGTTACAACTACTTTATATAAAGTTTGTTTAAACATCTTAAATGTTATAATTCTATGAGCCTGTATGTTTTTATGTTCCAGTCTCAGTAACCCCTTTTTACCCCCAGAGCATTTTACATTTTCTGGTGAAAAAGTTTGGGTTCCTGCAGGGAGTTGCATCTGTAATACTGAGGAGGGACAGCAAATTTGAAAAGGATTCTTAAACAGTCTAAAGAGCTTCTGAACAGCAAAAGAAACTAACAGGTTAAACAGACAACCTACAATACGGGAGAAATTTTTACAAACCATGCATCTGACAAAGGTCTAATATCTAGCATTTATAAGGAATGTAAACAAATTTATAAGAAAAAAACAAACAATCTTATTTAAAAAGTGGGCAAAGGACATAAAGAGACACTTTTCTTTTTTCTTTCTGTTTTATTTATTTATTTATTTATTTATTTATTTATTTATTTATTTATTTTTTGAGACAGAGTTTCCTCTTGTCTCCCAGGCTGGAGTGCAGTAGTATGATCTTGGCTCACTGCAACCTCTACCTCCCAGGTTCAAGTGATTCTTCTGCCTCAGCCTCCCAAGTAGCTGGGATTACAGGCATCCATCATCATGCTCGGCTAATTTTTGTACTTTTGTAGAGACGTGGTTTCACCATGTTTGCCAGGCTGGTCTCGAACTCCTGACCTCAGGTGATCCTCCCACCTCAGCCTCCCAAGGTGCTGGGATTATAGGCATGAGCCACTGCGCCCAGCCGAAGAGACACTTTTCAAAAGAAAACATATAAGTGGCCAATAAGCATGTGAAAAAAGCTCAACATCACTGATCATCAGAGAAATGCAAATCAAAATGAGATACCATCTCACACCAGTCAGAATGTTAGAATGGCTATTTTTAAAAAGTCAAAAAACAGATACGGGTGAAGTTGTGGAGAAAAAGAAATGCTTATGCATCACTGGTGGTAGTATAAATTAGTTCAGTCATTGTGGGAGGCAGTGTGGTGATTCCTCAGAGACATAAAGATAGAAATACCAATCAATTCAGCAATCCCATTACTGGATATATACCCAAAGGACTATAAATCTTTCTATTACTGTATTTTTTTTTTTTTTTTGAGATGGAGCTTCGCTCTGTCGCCCAGGCTGGAGTGCAGTGGCGGGGTCTCGGCTCACTGCAAGCGCTGCCTCCTGAGTTCACGCCATTCTCCTGCCTCAGCCTCCCAAGTAGCTGGGACTACAGGCGCCCACCACCACGCCCAGCTAACTTTTTGTACTTTTTAGTAGAGATGGGGTTTCACCGTGTTAGCCAGGATGGTCTCAATTTCCTGACCTTGTGATCCACCCACCTCAGCCTCCCAAAGTGCTGGGATTACAGGTGTGAGCCACCAAGCCCAGCCCTATTACTCTATTGTTAATTAAAAATTTCTCACTAAATAAAATCATTTATGCAACTCTTTTGCATTTGGTATCAAGGTTATATTCCTTTGAATTTTAAGATATCTCTAATGATAGCTGGAAGCCATATGTTATAGAGGTGAATATTATGGGATTAAGAGCACCACTGCTTACTAGCTGTGCGAACTCAAGCATATTATTTAACATCTTGGAACCTTAGTTTTCTCAGTGTTTATTAGGAATAACAATAGTTTGTACCTCTTATGGTTGACATGAGTATTCAGTGAGAAAGTCAGTACAGTGAGAAAGTCAATGATTATTGGCTGTTATTATTAACCATTGCACTTTTTCTCCTTGGTGTTTTTTTCATTTGGGTTGGGCAAATGTCACAATTAGGATATGCTTTTTTTCTTCGGAGATGCAGCTGCTAATACAGGTACGGACTTCAAACTTCCAAAGATTTGTGCAGTTTTAAAAACCCAAAAACACGATTTAAATACAAGCTCATCATTAACACATCTTTCCATTGATGGTATCATTTAAAGAGCACCAGAAGCTTTACTATAATAAATAATTTTTATATCTAATAAATACAAGATAATTACTTTTCAAATATACATTTCAGAATTCTTGAATTGCATCAAAAGTGTTTAATTGGGTTGAAACAGATAGAGAAGTAAACTATTATTATGGAATCTTTCGGAGAGATTATTGATTTGTTACGTGAGGAAGCATGTATTTTACAGATGCAGTCCCTTTTGTATGCTTATTACTTTACTTCTTGACTCTCTCACCAGGTAATTCAAAACACAGACAATTTTCTGGCCTATTGATTAGAGACTACACAATCCTGAATATAGTAGATCATATAGCTATCTGCCCTTTTGTAATTCTGCATACAATAAATCTATTCTGTCTAGGTAGCAAATTCCTGAAGGGTAAAAGTCAGGATTAGCTTAGCCTAATTTAGTCCGTAGAATTACTCGGTACCTTTAAAAAGCAACAAATGTCAGTTGATAACTTCCACTGATAGGAGTATCATTTACAAAGCGATTTTGAAGCCAAGTAAATAAAAGTTTACTTGTCAAGAACATTCTCACAGATTCATTGTTATTACCAATAATATAAAAATCTTGCATGTAAGCTGATCTAGAAAGTAAAAAAAAAAAAAAAGACAATAAAGATTTTAAAAGCTTATGCAGAAATATTACATATAAATTTTTACTAATTTGCAAATTCATCAAAAAGCAAGCACACTTATAATGACCAAACTCCAATATTTACTTAGAAACTGTCACAGTACAACTTTATTGTAGAGTTGGAGTATGTTACTAGGTTTGAATAAATAAATTAATAAACAAAATTACTTAAAAGGAGCTATTCCTGATAGCTAATTATTTACTGAAATATTCCACAAACACACAGAGGCATACACATATGCAATATGAAGAGTGGGAAAGTGTAGTCTATGCATACTATACTAGCCATTATTTCCTTAGTTGAGCCCAATTTCAATTATCTTAAAATTGGTAATGGATTAAATTTCTTTGGCAGCAATATCTATATATGTTTGTTTAGTGAAATCCTAGATGCAGCAGTAGCACTAGCCACATAATCAAAATTTCCACACTAGTGGAAAATAGCGGCTACTGTCATCACTGTTATGTGTTAGAAGGGAAGAAAGGGTTAAAAAAGGTTTCCCTTGTTTCTCTCATTTTCCCTTTGTTCAAGCTTTAGAATACATTTCAGGCTATCATGACGTTTTCCAACCTACAAGTTAACCTTAGGTAGATTCTTCAAACATAGATCCCTATATTTTCTTACCGAATACAGATGTATAGACGCAATGATTTATGCAACTGTCTTTTGACCCTGAAGAGACAGTTTCCTGTGATTTGGTGTAACAACTGCCATGAAATGGCTATTACAAATACTGTCATAATTTCAACATTGGTTAGCAGCAGCCAAATGTATGATAGAAAACTCAAATTTTCCATTGTTTAAAAGTGTATTCATGTCACAATGCAGTTTCTGTATGAAAACTCTTAGTATAAAATATGGATACCATTTTCAGAAGACAGAATAGTAGAATCCATAGACAAAAGTAACAGAAGGAGGAGGATGGTAATTTTCCTTCCCATCCTTTTGCTGCTCTGTTGAAGAAGTGATCAAGACTGGTATGACAGGTAGATATTTAACATATGCAAATTTTTCTTTGTTTGAACATTGAAAGGGTGATATCAACATAAATTGGACTGAAAAAATACAATTTCAAGGAATGAAATTATTATTTATATACTTTAATTTGTAAAATCATCTCAGGAACTTATTTACAGCTTCAGGTAGGTTTTTAAAGTTCCCTCTATATTTTTAAAGGGCATAAAATAGAGTTTTTAAAAAAGCTATAGTAAAATTCAAAACATCTGCTAAGTATTGCTAGCATTTAATCATAAAGACTACCGTTTTTAATATTTTTCTCTAGTTTTTATGATATTATCCTTATATAACCAGAACCAAAGAAAGCATTACTAAAGCAACAGCATCACATTGAAAACTTCAGGCTAATATTTACCCATTATTTGCTGTGTTACCAAGTGGAAGATGAGTTTAGATCCTGGCAGAACCACCTTCCAACTTTTTTGCCTTTTACTGTTGGACATTTTTCGGAGACAAAGTGTGCTATTTAGTAGTACCCTATTTTTTTTTCTTTTTTTCTTTCTTTTTTTTTTTTTTTTAGAATGAGAATGTGAGGAGGAGGTCCTTGTTTATTTGATTAGAATAGACTTTGCCACAGAATGTTCCCATAAAATGTTCAGAAGTGGTCTTATAAAAATTGCTATATTAAACTACATTTTTAAAAAACGAAGTTAAATACAATTTTTAAAGACTTCTCAGGAATGTAAAATGGTACAACCGCTTTGGGAAATTGTCTGGCAATTCCTCAAATGGTTAATTATAGACTTACAATATGACCCAGTAGTTCCATTCTGAGGCACATACCCAAGAGAAATGTAAACATATGTTCACATGAATCAACCTAAATACTCATCAACAGTAGACTGGATAAGGAAAATTTGGTACTTATACACCATGGAATACGACACAACCATAAAAAATAACAAGATCATGTGCTTTGCAGGAACATGGATGGAGCTAAGGGGCATTATCCTAAGCAAACTAAACCAAGAACGGAAAATCATATACCACATATTCTCACTTATACATGGGAGCTAAACATTGGATACACATAGACACAAGGAGGGCAACAAAAGACACTAGGACCTACTTGACAGTGGATGATGGGAGGAGGGACAGGTTTAAAAAACCTCCTATTGAGCACTATGCTTGTTACCTGGGTGAGGAAATAATTTGTACACCAAACCCCCATGACACACAGTTTACCTGTAACAAACCTGCACATGTACCCTTGAACCTAAAATAAAAAATTTAAAAAAGAAAACGTATGTCCATACAAAGACTTAGACAAGAATGTTCAGAGTGGCACTATTGCTAAGAGCAAAAAAGTGGAAACAACCTAAATGTCCTCAACCAATCAATGGATAAACAAAATGTGACATATGCATACACTGGAATATTATTTGATCATAAGAAGGGATGATGTAGCAATGCATGCTGTAACATGGATGAATCTTTAAAACATTATGCCAAGTTAAAGAAACCAGGTAACGTATTGTACAATTTTATTTACATGAAGTGTCTAGAACAGGCAAATCCATTGAGACAAAAATTAGATTAGGGTTTACCAGATAAGTTAGTTAAATGACAATTCTGTGGGAATGAGTTTTTGAAGGATTTCCAACCCTATTCTGCCTCCTCTGATGTCTGTCCGGTCCCTGGTTGTCACCATGATTGCAGGATGTTGATTTTCAAGGCTATGTGGAAGTTCACAGGGGGATAATGGAAATAGGGCAAATTAAAATGCAATAAAGCTCACTGTTCTTTCCAATATTCACTTGATTTTCTTGAATAAGTGGCCACAAATTGCTGCAAGCATGTGGTTGATTGCTAGAGTCTTTTTTTTTTTTTTTTTTTTTTTGGAGACAGAGTCCCACCCTGTCACCCAGGCTGGAGTGCAGTGCCGCAATCACGGCTCACTGCAATCTCCACCTCTCAAGTTCAAGCGATTCTCCTGCCTCAACCTCCAAAGTGGCTAGGACTACAGGTGACCACTACCACACCCAGCTAATTTTTTGTATTTTTAGTAGAGACGAGGTTTCATTATATCGGCCAGGCTGGTCTCAAACTCCTAACCTCAGGCGATCCACCTGCCTCAGCCTCCTAAAGTGCTGGGATTACAGGTGTAAACTACCATGTCCAGCCTAGAGTTTTTAAAAAAGTTGATTCTGACACTCACTGCTAGTTTTCTCACTGCTTTTATGGAAGAAATAATTTTTTTTCTTTATTTCTTCTAACAAACAAAAAACGGGATACATGTGCAAAACGTGCAGGTTTGTTACATAGGTATACGTGTCCAGTGGTGGTTTGCTGCACCTATTGACCCATCCGCTAAGTTCCCTCCCCTCATCCCCACCCCCCAACAGGCCCTGGTGTGTGTTGTTCCCCTCTCTGTGTTTATGGGCTCTCAATAGTCAACTCCCACTTATGAGTGAGAGCATGCAGTGTTTCGTTTTCTGTTCCTGTGTTAGTTTGCTGAGAATGATGGCTTCCAGCTTCAACCATGTCCCTGCAAAGGACATGATCTCATTCCTTTTTATGACTGCATGGTATTCCAAGGTGTATATGTACCACATTCTTTATCCAATATATCATTCATGGGAATTTGGGTTGGTTCCATGTCTTTGCTATTGTAAATAGTGCTACAATAAACATACATGTACATGTGTCTTTATAGTAGAATGATTTGTAATCCCTTGGGTATATACCCAGTAATAGGGTTGCTGGGTCAAATGGTATTTCTGGTTCTATATCCTTGAGGAATCACCATACTGTCTTCCACAATGGTTGAACTAATTATATTCCCACCAACAGTGTGAAAGCATTCCCATTTCTCCACAGCCTCGTCAGCATCTATTGTAACCTGACTTTTTAATAATCACCTTTCTGACTGGCATGAGATGGTATCTCATTTTGGTTTTGATTTGTATTTCTCTGATGATCAGTGATGTTGAGCTTTTTTTCACATTTGTTGGCCACATAAATGTCTTCTTTTGAGAAGTGTCTGTTCATACCCTTTGCCCACTTTTTAATGGAGTTGTTTGTCTTTTTCTTGTAAATGTGTTTAAGTTTCTTGTAAATTCTGGATATTAGACATTTGTCAGGTGGGTAGATTGCAAAAATTTTCTCCCATTCCGTAGGTTGTCTGTTCACTCTGATGATAGTTTTTTTGTGTGTGTTTTGTTTTGTTTTGTTTTGTTTCTGTGCAGAAGCTCTTTAGTTTAATTGGATCCCATTTGTCAATTTTCGTTTTCGTTGTAATTGCTTTTGGCATTTTCATCATGAAGTCTTTGCCATGCCTATGTCCTGAATGGTATTGCCTAGGTTTTCTTCTAGGGTTTTTTGGTTTTGGGTTTTACATTTAAGTCTTTAATCCATCTTTAGTTAATTTTTGTATAAAGTGTAAGGAAGGGGTCCAGTTTCAGTTGTCTGCCTATGGCTGGCCAGTTTTTCCAACACCATTTACTGAATAGGAGATCCTTTCCCCATTGCTTGTTTTTGTCAGGTTTGTCGAAGATCAGATGGTTGTAGATGTGTCGTGATATTTCTGAGGTCTCTGTTCTGCTCCATTGATCTGTATGTCTGTTTTGGTAGCAGTATCATGCTATTTTGGTTACTGTAGCCTTGTGGTATTGTTTGAAGTCACGTAGCATGATGCCTCCAGTTTTGTTTTGGCTTAGGATTATTTTGGCTATACGGGGTCTTCTTTGATTCTATATGAAATTTAAAACAGTTTTTTCTATTTCCGTGAAGAATATCAATGGTAGTTTGATGGGAATAGCATTGAATCTATAAATTACTTTGGGCAGTATGGCCATTTTCACAATATTAATTCTTCTATCCATGAGGATAGAATGTTTTTTCCATTTGTTTGTTTCCTCTCCGATTTCTTTGAGGAGTGGTTTGTAGTTCTCCTTGAAGAGGTCTCTCACATTCTTTGTTAGCTGTATTCCTAGGTATTTTATTTTCTTTGTAGCAGTTGTAAATGGGTGTTCCTTCATGATTTGACTCTCTGCTTGCCTACTGGTGCTGTAAAGAAACAGTTGTGATGTTTGCACATTGGTTTTGTATCCTGAGATGTTGGGAACAAGTCCCCCAAAATCTGGCCATAAACTGGCCCTAAAACTGGCCATAAGCAAAATCTGTGCAGCACTGTGACATGCTCATGATGGTCATAACACCCATGCTGAAAGGTTGTGGGTTTAGGGGAATGAGGGCAAGGAACACCTGGCCCATCCAGGGCTGAAAACCGCTTAAAGGCATTCTTAAGCCACAAACAATAGCATGAGCGATCTGTGCCTTAAGGACATGCTCCTGCTGCAGTTAACTACCCAACCTATTCCTTTAATTCAGCCCATCGCTTAGTTTCCCATAAGGGATACTTTTATGTAATTTAATATCTATAGAAACAATGCTAATGATTGGCTTGCTGTTAATAAATACGTGGGTAAATCTCTGTTCGGGGGTCTCAGCTCTGAAGGCTGTGAGACCCCTGATTTCCCACTTCACACCTCTATATTTCTGTGTGTGTGTCTTTAATTCTTCTAGCACCACTGGGTTAGGGTCTCCCCGACCGAGCTGGTCTCAGCACTGAGACTTTGCTGAAGTTGCTCATCAGTTCAAGGAGTTTTGGGACTGAGATGATGGGGTTTTCTAAATATAAGATCATGTCTCTGCAAACAGATAACTTAACTTCCTCTCTTCCTATTGGAATACCCTTTATTTGTTTCTCTTGCCTCATCACCCTGGCTAGAACTTCTAATACTATGTTGAATAGGAGTGATGAGGGAGGGCATCCTTGTGTTGTACCGGGTTTCAAAGGGAATGCTTCCAGCTTTTGCCCATTCAGTATGATATTGGCTGTGGATTTGTCATAAATAGCTCTTATTATTTTGAGATACCTTCCATCAATACCTATTTTATTGAGAGTTTTTAATATGAAGAGATGTTGAATTTTATTGAATGTCTTTTCTGCATCTATCGAGGTAATCATGTGGTTTTTGTCTTTGGTTCTGTTTATGTGATGGATTACGTTTATTGATTTGCATATGTTGAACCAGCCTTGCATCACAGGGATGAAGCCAACTTGATCGTGATGGATAAGTTTTTCGTTGTGTTGCTGGATTTGGTTTGCCAGTATTTTATTGAGGATTTTTGCATCAATGTTCATCAGGGATATTGACCTGAAGTTTTCTTTTTCTGTTGTATTTCTGCCAGGTTTTGGTGTCAGGATGATGCTAGCTTCATAAAATGAGTTTGAGAAGAGTCACTCCTTTTCAATTATTTGGAACAGTTTCAGAAGAAATGGTACCAGCTCTTCTTTATATTTCTGGTAGAATTCGACTGTGAATTTGTCTGTCCTGGACTTTTTTTTTTTGGTAAGCTATTAACTACTACCTCAATTTCAGAGCTTGTTATTGGTCTATTCAGGAATTCTTCTTCCTGGTGTAGTCTTGGTAGGGTGTATGCATCCAGGAATTCATCCACGTCTTCTAGATTTTCTAGCTTATTTGCATAGAGGTGTTTATAGTATTCTCTGATGGTAATTTGTATTTCTTTGGGGTCAGTAGTGATATCCCTTTTATCATTTTTTATTACATCTATTTGATTTTTCTCTCTCTTCATTAGTCTAGCTAGCAGTCTATCTATTTTGTCAATTTTTTCAGAAAAACAGCTCTTGGATTTGTTGATTTTTTGAAGGGTTTTTCATGTCTCTATCTCCTTCAATTCTTCTCTGATCTTAGTTATTTCTTTTCCTCTGCTAGTTTTTGAATTAGTTTTCTCTCATCTCTCTAGCTCTTTTAATTGTGATGTTAGGGTGCTAATTTGAGATCATTCTAGCTATCTGATGTGGACATTTAGTGCTATAAATTTCCCTCTTAACACTGCTTTAGCCATGTCCCAGAGATTCTGGTATGTTGTTTCTTTGTTCTCATGGTTTTCAAAGAACTTCTTTTTTTCTGTCTTAATTTCATTATTTACCCATGAGTCATTAAGGAGCAGGTTGTTCAATTTCATAAAATTGTGTAGTTTTAAGTTAGCTTCTTAATTCTGAGTTCTAATGCGATTGCACAGTGGTCTGAGAGACTGTTAAGATTCAGTTCTTTCGCATTTGCTGAAGAATGTTTTACTTCCAATTATGTGGTCTATTTTAGAATAAGTGCCATATGGCACTGAGAAGAATGTATTTTCTGTTGATTTGGGGTAGAGAGGTTTTTTTTTCTTTTCTTTTTTCTTTTCTTTTTTTTTTTTTTTTTTTGAGATGGAGTCTCACTCTGTCACCCAGGCTGGTGGCTTGATCTTGGCTCACTGCAAACTCTGCCTCCTGACTTCAAGTGATTCTCCTGCCTCAGCCTCCAGAGTAGCTGGGATTACAGGCATGCACCAATGTGCCCAACTACTTTTTGTACTTTTAGTAGAGACAGAGTTTCACCGTGTTGGTCAGGCTGGTCTTGAACTCCTGACTTCATGATCCACCTGCCTCGGCCTCCCAAGGAGCTGGGATTACAGGCATGAGCCACTGCACCTGGCTGGTAGAGAGTTCTTTAGACATTTCCTAGGCCACTTGATCCAGAGCTGAGTTCAAGTCCTGAATATCCTTGTTAATTTTGTTTGTTGATCTGTCTAATACTGACAGTGGGGTGTTAAAGTCTCCCATTATTACTGTGTGGGAGTCTAAGTGTCTTTGTAGGTCTCTAAGAACTTGTTTTATGAATCTGGGTACTCCTGAATTGGGTTCATATATATTCAGAATAGTTAGCTCTTCTTGTTGAATTGTTTCCTTTATCATTATGTAATGCTCTTCTTCGTCTTTTGTTGGTTTAAACTCTTTTGTTTTGAAAATTAATTTAGTTTATTCCTCTCAACTACCAAATTAGTTTGGCATAAAAGGACACAGGGCATAAGGGGGAAATTATTGAAATATTTTACTAAATCACTGAGTAGAATGCCCTTCTCAGAGAGAAGAGGACCACTTTTTAATGGCCAGATGATCAGCATGGTATTCAAATTACACAACCATAGTTACCTATAAAATTTGGTTTTAAAAAACATTTATTTCGGCCAGGCGTGGTGGCTTACGCCTGTAATCCCAGCACTTTGGGAGGCCGAGGCGGGTGGACCACCTGAGGTTGGGAATTCTATACCAGCCTGACCAACATGGAGAAACCCTGTCTCTAATAAAAATACAAAAAATTAGCCGGTCGTCGTGGCGCATACCTGTAAACCCAGCTACTCGGGAGGTTGAGGCAGGAGAATCGCTTGAACCTGGGAGGCGGAGGTTGCGGTAAGCCGAGATCGTGCCATTGTGCTCCAGCCTGGGCAAAAAGAGCGAAACTCCATCTCAAAACCAAAACAAAACAAAACAAAAAAGCAAAAAAAAAAAAAAAATTTCACAAAAACCTTTAAGATAGGTGCGATATGACTGAAAGGTAATGAGACTAGCTCATAAACTACAGGTGGAAAATAATCTCATTATATTCATGCATAATATATTTTCTTCCAAAGTTTTGGGGAATAAGGGCCATTATTCAAATTGTACATTTAAATTTTCAACTATCCTGAATAATGGTAACTGTTGTTTTTACAAAACCAAGGGCAATTTAATTTCTAGGTTACCACCTAACTCTTAATTATGTGTCTTACCACACGGTGCAAGGGGTGGTGATCTGTAGTCTAATGGCAAACTCCTGCCCACTCACAGGATCCATTTGGTCTTTGAGGAAGAAGGTAAAGAGGATAGCCCTCTCTTCACTACCCCCTGGATCAGTATGTGCTTACTGAACCATGGCTTTGGCATCAGAAGAAAAGGACAAGTAGTGAGATTTCTTTCCCCTATTTCTTACCAGCCCAGAAGATAGGACTTGAGCAACCTGAATTTCAGACTTGAGCAACCTGAATTTTGTATATGGTGGCAAAACCACATAAGTAATGCAAGGATACAGGCTGCCATACTTCAGTTACTGCCAATGTGTGACTCAGAAAAAAAACAAACTGACAATTCACCCTGTTTAAAAGAGAGTCTATATATACACGATCTTGTCACATTGACTTTGTGAAACAGAACGATTACGTTTCTAACCTTCAAAGGGAACCACCTTGTGGGTGCAAAAACAGTAAAATAAGATGGAAACTGAGAAATGGTTTACTAAGAACTAACATTTAGTACAAAGCAAGAAAAAAAAAGACAATCAAACAAAATTGTTCTCAACTATATATAATACTGACATATAATTGAAACAGGTCACTAAAACACCACCATCATCAACAACAGCAGCAAAACCCTGCTATGTCAGTGTTATTTGTCACCCTTTATGATGAATATATTTTGGGGATACTGTATTTAGTGACTTTAAATATAAAAAAATGTAAAGTGGCCAGGTGTTTCTTTGCAAAATTTTAAGAAATTGAATGAAACTAAGGTAAATAATCAAATGTGAAGATGGTCTAAGAAGATAATTCTCAATCTTGTAAAGAAAATTACTTCCAAATATTGTTAGTTCAGACCTGAGCAATGCAAAAGTTTCAATGACACATCATTATATATCTTCCAAGATTGTCCCATGTCTTCTTAGGGCTCTCTATGTCAAGTAAATTATCTAAAGTCATCCAATAATCATCATAATTCTAGAGGAAAGAGAGAGTAAAGAACATGGAATATACTGAATAAGAAATTTTCATCACAAATTTCACATAAATTGAACCTGAAGCCTTCATGGAAAAAAAATGTTAAAATTGAAAATCTAAAGGCATAGGATTGAAGAAAGAAAATGATGAGCCATTTCTAATTCTCTTGCTTTTTCCAAATAAATGACAGATTAAAATTACCTACATGTAATATATTTACATTTTAATATGTTCCTATAAAATAAGAAGAAAATTAGTTGCTAAAATTGATGATAGCATAGGATGGGAGAAAGAACTGTGAATGTTTCCTGCATATTTTACTATGCAAGAAGGAATATTTAATCAGAAAACAGCAATAAATAGTTATTGGTTAACCACCATAATTAGCCACATTGTTTCCTTCTAAGGCTCTAGAAAAATGTAAAGTGTACACTGCTCAGTGTGAGTAACAGATAAATTCTTCTAATTTTACAGACATTTTACATACATTCCCCTAATTATACTAAAATAATTTTAATTTGTAAATTAAATTGTACAATGTGCATTCAGACAAGTTGAAAGAATTTTTAATTCACAAGTTACTTAGCAGAAGAATGAAAGAGTTTTCTTTACTAAATAATATTTCTTTTTTGTCTGTTTAAGTCTTCAAAAATTAAGCAAATGAAAGAATATTTTCCTCAAAGGTTAATATGATGAAACTAAGGGGAAAAATATTTGATACAAAAACACTTATCTAAGAACCAACAAAATGTAGTATTCAAATATCATAACTGCTACTTTCATTTCAATAAACACAGTGTTAGAAAAATATTTCTCAAAGCATTTAATTCAATTCAAAATATTTTCGAAGCATTCTGAATAGGGAAATCATTCATACATAACCACGACCTGTACATTAGAACAAAGGGACTTCAACTGTTTGTAACATTAAAAAATATATATTTCAAATGGTCTGTTTGGCTATAATTAGAAGGTAAAATGAAGAATTGAGGCTTTACACATGTAGTGAAATCTTAATTTATTTCAGAAAACCACAATATCAAGAATCATTATAAAATTACAACACATAACTATAGAAGAAATTTTATCCAAAAAATCAAGCAAGGGCATTAATTTTGAACATTAATCTCATGGTAACTGAATGTACAACAGTACTTCTTTTTAATAATGAGACAGTATAGACAGTGTGCATAATTTATATTAAAATCCATTAACTAGCAAGAAAGCTTCATTTATTTCATGTGGCATTTCCATCTAATGATTAAACTTTAAGTATGCTTTAGAAGTGGAAACTCAAAATATAGCAAATTGCTTTTAGTAGATCATAGGGTATAAAGTACATATGCCTGTTCAGCAAATCTTTTAAGAGCAAAGAGCCTCATTGATGTGTGATAATCTTGTAGAAAGTGAGGGGATAAAAGAAGATCAAAACAGAAATTAGAATAAAACTGTAGCAAACCACCATGGCACACGTTTACCTATGTAACAAACCTACACATCCTGAATATGTACCCCTGAACTTAAAAGTTGAAAATCAAAAAAGAAACTTAGAAATTAATGATGACATATTGTGAGCCGTCCCAGCTCATATTTTAGCATTCTTTTCCCAAGTGAATGGAATGATTATGAAACAAATATCTCATTTGCCATTAGAAAAGGAATTAGTTGCATAATAATAGACTTGATTATATTGTTTGTCTCACTGTCTTCCCACTTTTCATTTGGGCAGCATCTCTTTTTTTTTTTTTTTTTATCCTTTGCTGGTATGCAAAATAGATCGATACATTAGTTTTAAAAAAGGAAAAAAATAAAATGATATATTTTGAAGGCTTTTAAAAATTTTTTTGCAGGTTTGAACTTGTCATTTTGCTTTTTATTAATATGAACAAATAAGCCTTAAAATAATTAAACTTTAGCACTAACATCCCTAAAGTTTATGCTAACCCTGGCTGGGTGTAGTGGCTCATGCCTATAATTCCAGCACTTTGGGAGGCTGAGATGGCTGGATCACGAGGTCAGGAGATGGAGATCATCCTGGCCAACATGGTGAAACCCTGTCTCTACTAAAAATACAAAAATTAGCCAGCCGTGGTGGTGTGCACCTGTAGTCCCAGCTACTCAGGAGGCTGAGGCAGGAGAATCGCTTGAATCTGGGAGGCGGAGGTTGCAGTGAGACGAGATCACGCCACTGTACTCCAGCCTGGGTGACAGAGCGAGACTCCATCTCAAAAAAAAAAAAAATTTATGCTATCCCCGATTTCCTAATTCTTATGATGTACATCATCAATTTATGAATTTGCCAAGAGCATATTTTTACTATTGAAAAGTAATATTTAAGAGTTTATTTTAAAGCTGACTTACCTCCAGTAGATCTGATTATCTTATGCAACTAGTATTTATCTACAAACTAAGTTCTCTATTCTTACACATATACTAGAATAAAATAAGAGATCATCTTCAAAATAAAACTTCAGAAATGCAGTGACATTCAAAATTATAGCTAACACAACATTAAATCGTGTTAGAATTATTATCAGTTAATAATGCTGATTTTCCCCAAAGCCCAATACTGAAGATCATCATGAAAATACTAATTTTCATAATTCTTCCGTAAGTGTATTGAGTCATTCAAAAACAAATACATATACATTTCAGAATTTTAAAGTTGCAGAATAATGGACAAAGTTCATTCCTGAAACTTAACATTTCATTACTATGTAATAAGTGCTAATGGTGACACATGTGCAGTACTCAGACAGATTCAAAAGTCTGTGAAGAAGAAAAGATCACAAAGACGTAGTATTGACTTGGAAATACCCATTATTGTCAATATTCGGTAATAACACCTCTACATATTACACCTTCTCAAACCTTTAAGCCTGTCAAGTTCTCAAACCAAGTGTTTCAGTTTGTGTATCTGTGTGCAGTATGTTTCACGTAAGTGACTCTATATTTCTCTTTTTCTACATTTATCACCAGTGACTAGAGAACAAATCTGTCTTAACTTAAAAAAAAAAAAAAAAAAAAAAACCCTTTCTTGATTCAGGAAAATCAGCAAGAGCTGATGCAATGCTTAAAATTTTACTATTCGTTATGAATTCAAACTTTTTACCTTTCGGAAATGAAAGATACAACTCGAATTTATTTTCAAAGAAAAGGACAGTGAGTAAAGTACACGGGTATTATGAAAAACCTTCCATTTTTACACTGATTCTGCATTCAATTTTTTAAAATGTGTATTGCCATTAACTGCTGGCCATTGTTGACTTCTGTCTTATTTATGAAGTGTCTACTTGGATAGGTTTAAACAGTGTACCATTCAAGGTGATATTTTAATATATAGGTGGCATGTATACCTTGGCCTCTATTGTATCTTTAAATAAAATGTGGTATAGATTGATGTGACAGGTTTTGTTTGTTTTTTTTTTTTTCTTAATTCTGGGGTTGAATTATCACAACACTAGGATATTAAACTGTTGGTGCTCAATCTGTACAATTATCCTAATCTTGCAAAGTTCACAACAGGTATTTTAATATCTTACTAAGTTAAAATTCTAATAAAGAAAATTGCAGAGGGGTTATAACCATTTAAATGCAAAATTTTTACAAGATTAATCTTATTTGTGCAGCAAAATTTACCAATAATTTATTAGGACTGTTTGCAAAAATAAACAAAATTAGGCCGGGTGAGGTGGCTCACATCTGTAATCCCAGCACTTTGGGAGGCCGAGGTGGGAGGATTGCTTGAAGCCCAGGAGTTCAAGACCAACCTAGGAAACAAAGTGAGACCACCCCACCCCCCGCCGTCTCTACAAAAAATAAAAAAATTAGCTGGGCATGCTTGTAGTCCCTGCTACAGGGAAGCTGAGACAGGAGGATCACTTGAGTCTAGGAGTTCGAGGTTACAGTAAGCCATGATCATGCTACTGTACACCAGCCAGGATGACAGAGTGAGACTCTGTCTCAAAAAATAATAATAAAATCAAAATCACTTCTACACCTACTGATGCAGCTGTTACCATGGTCTTTTGTCCAAGTGTCATGCTATGATGTAGGCACTATAATTTTTGGATCCTTGTGAGTATGTATGTGCATGAATGCACATATATGTGAAACACAGAGAAAGGAGACTTGGAAATAAATATATACACCATCATTCGCACTTACGTTTAATCATTGACAGTTTTAACACAGTTACTTTCTTAAGCACCTTAAGATTATTTTATATTTTACTGTAGAAGGATTCCAGTATCATTTCATTTGTCTTGGTAATATAAACCTGTGGTTCTTATGCTTTGCCTTGCTAAGCTGGCAAGCAGAGAAATAGATATTTTAAATGTTACCTTTTGTGTCCTAAATTAGTAATTAAATATCATACAAAAGTAGAAAAAATGTTACGATTAATTCTATGTAATAGAAAGAAGAGCTAACCTACAAACTTATACACTGAAAATCTTGGTTTGTTCTGTTTCACATGTTTCATTTATATACAAAATCTCATTAAAAATTCAGTTTTTCTTTATTCAGAGAGTGAACTATTTTGTGAAATGCAAACTTGATTAAGAAACATGAAGTAAAACACTAGAAATGTTTGATGCTACAGAAATTAAAAATTAACTCACTTCCATCTTATATCTTAAAACTAAATTTCAACTTGTGGATAATGTTGTTTCTCCTAAATATTTAAAATTTTATATTTGTAACATGTTGAGACTTGTACTCTAAGTTTTGTAACCTATAATGTTAGTTGTTTCTTTTCCTTCTTCTCATCAAGTAAATTATGAAACTTATTGTAATTGGTGCCATTTTGCTATCAGATTTCTGCCAGATACCTTGTTGATATTTAATGTCTGGTAAAATTTGTTGATGGTGAATGTTACTGTGCAGTCCTCATTAGGGGTATATTTTCCAATACATTACAATGATATGCAAGGTCCACTGCAAACATGTTTTAAAATGGTCTTTTATCTTATATATTGACCTGCTGCAAATAATATACATTTGGCACAATAGTGAAGGGAACATGTTTCTTCCTAAATTCAATTTTTTCCCACTTTTATTTTTTATTTATTTTTTATTTTTAATTTAAGTTTTGGGATACACGTGCTGAACGTGCAGGTTTGTTACATAGGTATACATGTGCCATGGTGGTTTGCTACACCTATCAACCTGTCATCTAGGTTTTAAGCCCTGCATGCATTAGGTATTTGTCCTAATGCTCTCCTTTTCCTTTTCCCGATCCCCCGACAGTCTCCAGTGTGTGATGTTCCCCTCCCTGTGTCCATGTGTTCTCATTGTTCAACTCCAGCTTATGAGTGAGAATATGCAGTGCTTGATTTTCTGTTCCTGTGTTAGTTTGCTGAGGATGATGGTTTCCAGTTTCATCTATGTCCCTGCAAAGGACATGATCTTATTCCTTTTTATCTTTGAATAGTATTCCATGGTGTATATGTACCACATTTTATTTATCCAGTCTATCATTGATGGGCATTTGGGTTGGTTCCAAGTCTTTGTTTTTGTAAACAGTGCTGCAAAAAACATATGTGTGCATGTGTCTTTATAGTAGAATGATTTATAATCCTTTGGTTATATACCCAGTAATGGGATTGCTAGGTCAAATGGTATTTCTGATTCTAGATCCTTGAGGAATTGCCACTCCACAATGGTTGAACTAATTTACAGTCCCACCAACAGTGTGAAAGCGTTTCTATTTCTCCACAGCCTTGCCAGCATCTGTTGTTTCCAGACTTTTTAATGATTGCTATTCTAACTGGTGTGAGATGGTATCTCATTGTGGTTTTGATTTGCATTTCTCTAATGACCTGTGATGATGAGATTATTTAAGAAAAAAAAAAATCCCGTCAAAAAGTGGGTGAAGGATATGAACAGACACTTCTCAAAAGAAGACATTTCTGCACCCTAAATTCAAATTTATCTTTAGCTTAAAAACTTCATTTAAAAATTTAGATTTCAATAAATGGTGTCACCTGCTCTCAAGTATTGTATTTTCTCTTTTTATTTCTTTCAGATACAGTTTGCTTAGTGTTACAGTCATCCCTTGGTATTTGTGCAGGCTTGGTTCCAGGACCCCTTCAGATAACAAAATCCACAGATACTCAAGATTTTTATACAAAATGGTGTAGTATTTGTATATAACCTACACACATCCTCTCATATACTTTAAATCATCTCAAGATTACTTATAATACCTAATACAATGTAAATACTATGTAGATAGTTGTTATACTGTATTGTTTAGGGAATAGTGACAAAAAAATCTGTGCATGTTTAGTACAGACACAATCACCCATTTTTTCCCAAATATTTTTGATCCACAGATAATTGAATCCATGGATGTGGAATCTGTGGATATGGAGGGCCAACTGTACAAACATCCCTAAGTCAGATATGTTGAATCTCAATCAAATAATAATAGAGCTAATTATTTGAATGCTTGAAACCTCAAGCCATATCCTATAAAATAGTCCAGTAATTTAAAAAGCATTTGATGGTGCTACTTTAAATCTTGAGTGACTTATAGTTGAACCCAGTTGTGTGTAAACAAAACCTATTAAGCAACGTTAGAATTTGTGAGAAACACAAGCTTCCATCACATCCCAGGATTCTGACACACATGGGTCTCCAGCTAGAACTTTGCTAAAGGCTTCTCTTCCCAGTTCACCAATCTCTCAATAACGTTACTGATGTGCCTCAGGTGTAGATGGGGTGACTTTCCATTTTGGGGAACTTCAAGCATTTCAGAGGTCCGAACATGCTGAACATAGCTTCAGAAGAGCACTATTTACTCCTTTCCATTAGATAGATGTTGAGAAAATATTGATATGTTTAATGAGTATGTATATTCATTTATATATGTATATGCTAATATATATTGCACATATTAGAGTTTATTCTAACTACATTACATCGATGAGACAAAGATAATGAATAAGGCCAAACCAAATCAACTATTTTTCTTTATTATCTGGTCCCAATTTTAATTTCTGGCTATTTTTATAACTTAAAAAGCTGGGGCCAGGCACAGTGGCTCATGCCTGTAATCCCAGCATTTTGGGAGGCTGAGGCGAGTGGATCACCTGAGGCCAGGAGTTTGAGACCAGCCTGGCCAATATGGCAAAACCCTGTCTCTGCTAAAATTACAAAAATCAGCTGGACATTGTGGAGGGTGCCTGTAATCCCAGCTACTCAGGAGGCTGAGGCAGGAGAATCACGTGAATCTGCGAGGCGGAGGTTGCAGTGAGCTGAGATCATGCCACTGCGCTCCAGCCTGGGTGACAGAGGGAGAGACTATCTGAAAAAAAAAAAAAAAAAAAAAAAAAAAAAACAAAAAAAAAAAACTGAACATTTTATGTGGGATAAAATATTCTAACCAATGAATGAATGAACATCAGTATGTTAATAACAGTGTTTCATTGAGAAGCGAATTACTGCAGAAAACTTGAGAAGAGAGAGCTATGGCATCCATTACTTTTATTCAACATACAGTTGAGCACCAACCTCTAGCCTGTACTGAGCTAGGCACTAGGGAATATAATGGTGGAAAAAACAACCTCATTCATACATATACTCTGGAAACATACAAGCTCATTGGGGATACAGAGTAAATAGAGTAGTCATAAAAGGCCACTTTGGCAACAACTGGTAATTACTTTCACTTCATTTTTATAGGAAATAACTCTTAAAGCCAGCTACAAATAAAGTATTCACACAGACAAAAAGGTCTGCTTCAGTCCTTACCACTTTTTTATAACATAAAATAGCCTTGGACAAATATTGAGTGGTATCCTATAAGAATTCCAGAAGAGTATTCTCTCTCTAAAATTCAGCAGTCTTAGGCATGAAATCCTATAATAACTCAACACAACAATAGCAAAGAAATCAACTCACAATTGTTGCTCCTGTTTATGTTGTTGATAAGTTTTCTCCAATGCAATGACTCAGGTTTGATGTGCATCGAAATGTCTTGGAGAAGTAGTTATAAAGACAAATTTTGAAGACAGACTTTAATACTAAACAAGAATCTTTGAAGATAGGACATAGGAACCTATATTTTTGTTTTTATTTTGAAACAATTGCATACTTGGAATAAAAGTATAAGTACAGTAGAAAACATTTTTATTTCCAGACCATTTCAGACTAAGTTGCTCACCTGATGCACCTTAACCCTCAAATAATTTAGCGTGTATTTCCTATAAGCAAGGACACCACTTATGTAACCGCAATACAATCATCAAAACAAGACAATTAACAGACCCTATTGGAATTTTACCAAGAGTCTCAATAATGCACATTATGGCAAAAGAATCCAGTTCCGTATCACATGTTGTATTTAGATGCATGATTCTTTAGTCTTCTTCAACCTGGAGCAGTCCCTCAGTCTTTCCTTGAGTTTCATGACCTGGACTTTTTTTGAGGATTACAAGCTAGTTAGTTTTTGTGTGTTTATTTGTTTGTTTAGACTGTTTATGAATTGGGTTTGTCTCATGTTTCGTCATCACTAGATTCAGGTTATGTATCTTCAGCAGGAATATGACAGGATGTTGTGATCTTATTGTGTCCTATTAGATGGCACACAATTTCAATTTGTCTTATTTAGCTATTCTGATCTCCATCAAACTTTTAATTTGTCATTCATTTATTTATGTCTGCAAGGACACACTAGTTTCTGATTTATTCAATGATTCATAATCTACTATTAAAATTATTTTTATGCCCCAAATATCCTCCACTTAGTCAGTAGGATCTCCTTAAGACCTGACTTCTTATCCTTTCAACATGTCACCATTGTTCTTTTGTACTTCCTGGCTCTATGGCACAAGATGTCCCAGGTTCATCTAGTATTTTTCCTGTACCAGCCCAGGAATCACCATTTCTCCAAAGAACCATCATTCCTTTTAGTGGAGATTGGTATTTAGAGGCCTAAATCTAGGTATTAAGTGTTCAATACTATAGGAGTGTGGTGGCTTTTAGGGTTCATGGTTAAACAAAAACCACAGGGTGATTCTCATTTTCTCCTTTTCCAAATTTGTAACGTCCTTCCCCGGCAGTGAGAAATCTGGCTTTAATTATACTTAATATACTTATTTCTTTGATTAAGAAACCAATCTCCCATTTATGCATCCACAACCCTCCCCCTTACAGATACTGTCTTATCTCTGTTACCACTCTGAGTTCCCATTCTGGGCCAAACATATCTTTCAGCCCACATGAATGCCCTCCTCATACTACTTAAGCTATGACTTCCTGAGCCAGGCCACCCCTCTGTAGATATGCCATCCTTACCTTGCTAAGGCTTGGACTCAATATCTTTAGAACTGAATGGTTCAGGAATAGAATAAAAGAGAAGAGAGAGAAAAGGAAGGGAAGAGAAGGGGAAGGGGAAGAGGAAGGGGAAAGGGTGCTAGTCTGGAACCTCTGAGGAGTAAATCCTAAGATGCAGTTAAATGTACAAGATTTTTATTAGGGGAAACACCAGTGATGGAAAATGGGAAGGGAGCTGGGAAAGACTGGAAAAGTCATCAGACCTAAAGTGAAAGAGTGAGGGAAAGAAAGTTGGGTAGAAGTGTTCTAGACTACCTTGTGATTTCAGGAAGGTTTGTCAAGACTGTGGTGGAGTGCTCAAACCCATGACATTTGTCCAGAGGAGTTCTATGTCTCTCAAGAATGTGTCTGCCTTAATTTGCCTGCCATGCTCAATCATATGGCAGGAACAGTCCATAGGAGGCATGATTTTAGTCCAAATACAACAGTGAATTTTGGAGTACTGTACTTGAGGCCCTTGGTGAATTACACTTATTGTAGTTGGAGGCCTATAAGGAACTTTCTCAACGCGTCCACCTGAGAGAGAAAGGACGGGATTACAAAGGTAGAGAAATGTACCCAACAAAGCATCTAGAAGTCATTGTGCTGTTTGTTGACTATTATAAAAAAAAGTATTTATGCGAGGAAAAGGACTTCCTGGAGGTGGAGCAAGATGGCAGAATAGAAGGCTTAACAGATCATTCACCCCAAAAAAGGACACCAATTTAACAACTATCTACATGAAAAAAACAAACGAACAAACAAAAACCTTCATAAGAACCAAAAATCAGGTGAGCCCTCATTGTACCTGGTTTTAACTCTGTATCATTGAAAGAGGCAATGAAGAGATAGAAAAATCACGCCCTTGGAAATATCAAAATAGTGTGTAGAGATTCACATTGTGAACTTCTATCCAAGAAGGAACATAGGAGCTCAGGATAAAAGCAAAAGAAACTTTGGATCCTCTGAAAATTATGACAGATGGCAGACTGCATGGTGGGGGCAGCAGAAGACTGTGAGTAAAGCCTCAGTTCATGAGAGAGGTAGAGAAGGCTTGATTCCCACTGGGGAGTCAAGCAATCAAGGCTACCTGGGGGTTCCCTGACCCCACCAAACACCGGATCTGATGTGGGAAGCAGTGGGGAGACCCTGGGAAAAAGTGTCAGCAGGAATTGCCCCATGCATGCTCCCGGTCCCTGGCAACAACAGAGGGAGCAGCAGTCACTGTTTTAAAGAGTGACTGCTGTCCATGATGTCACCAGAGTGGCCAGAGACACAGTTTCCTGACTGTGGTTGGCAATCTACTCTCAAGTGGAGTGGTGAGTGTGGCATGGGTTCCAGCCACCGGCCTGGGAGTTGGGAACCCCCTCACTTTGCAAGACCAGATTGGGAGAGGTATGGCCTGGGAGCCATGGTTTTTCACCTAGGCATGGAGTTCCTTAACTTGGGGTTGGTAGGTTTGCAATCTGAGGACAGACTGCCTGTGATGTGGCTGGCTGTTTTGGCTTGCTGTGGCCAGCTGTGGGCCACAGGAGGGAGTCCCAGTGGGCCAAGATCATAGGAGTGAGGTGGGTCCCACTGCAGCCTGCTAGTCTGTGGAGCCTTAGCCACCCCTCTTTCCTCATGCTGGCTCTTTGGTGTGGCAGTGGTTGCTCCAATCTTCCCTGGAGCATTGCCCTAGTTACCTGAGAACTGTCTTCTGACTCCCATCAGGGTAAGCCCTTGTGTTAGCTCTCAGGGATCCCAAACATGGGCTTTCCTGACTCAGCCCTGCTTGGCTTGCCCCCTACACCTGCCTCAGAAGCAGAGCATGGGACAAGGACCTCTGGGAGTTCCACAGTCAAATTCATTGCCTAAGACATCTGACATCTCCTGATTAAAAAAGTTGAAGCATACATGGAATACTATGCAGCCATAAAAAAGGATGAGTTCATATCCTTTGTAGGGACATGGATGAAGCTGGAATCCATCAATCTCAGCAAACTATCGCAAGGACAGAAAACCAAACACCACATGTTCTCACTCACAGGTGGGAATTGAACAATGGTAACACTTGGACACAGGGTGGGGAACATCACACACCAGGGTCTGTCATGGGGTGGGGGCGAGAGTGGAGGGATAGCATTTGGAGATATACCTAATGTAAATGATGAGTTAACAGGTGCAGCACACCACCATGGCACATGTATACATATGTAACAAACCTTCGTGTTGTGCACATGTACCATATAACTTAAAGTACAATAATAAAAAAAATGTTGAAGCATAAACTCTACTGCCACCACTGTGGCTGGCACTCACATGAAAGTACCACCTACTGGCTGGGAGGTCAACCTGCACAGACCATTACAACATCTGCTGATACAATTGCACAGTGCTCAGGAAGGAGACAAATTTGTGTAACTGCTGCTACCACCATTGTGCACACCACCCTAGCTACTCAGAAGGCCCTGAGTCCATTCACTTGCCCAATGCATTACTACTACAGCTGGCATTTGAGAAAGCCACCACATTTAGGCTATTTATGACCCAGGAAATCATACAGAGACTATGCCACTGAATGCACCCATAATCAAAGACAAATGACCCTACAAGCCATACATCATAAACACATCCTGAAGAAAAAAGTCCTACCGTAATAAAAGTAAACTCAAAAATGAGAAATGATTGTTACTTCAGATGCAAAGGAATCAGTGCAATAATAGTAGACATATTAAAAAAGAGCCAAGATGCAATGACACCCTTGAAGGAACACAGTAATTCTCTAGCAATGGATCTTATCCAAAGAGAAATCTTCAAAATGGCAGATAACGAATTAAAAATACAGATTGTAAAGAAGGTCAATGAGATACAAGATAAATCTGAAAACCAATACAAAAAAAAATAAGAAAATCAATTCAGGATATGAATGAGAAATACATCAAAGAGATAGATTCTTTTTAAAGCCAACAGAACTTCTAGAAATGAAAAATTCATTGAAATAATTAAACATATAGTTGAAAGTTTCAACAATACACTTGACAAAGCAGAAGAAATCCTCTTAGAACTTGAAGACGGGTCTTTCAAATTAATCCAGTCAGACAAAAAGAAAAAAGAATTTAAAAAAATGAACAAAGCCTTTGAGAAGTATAGAATTATGTAAAATGACTTAACCTATGAATTAAAGATATTCACACAGAAGAAGAAAGAGCAAGAGCAAAAAGTTTGGAAAACTAATTTCAGGAAATAACTGAGGAAAACTTCCTAGTCTAGCAAAAGATATAGATATCCTGATACAAGAAGCTCAGTAAATACATTGCAAGAAGGACCTCACCATGACATATAAGCATCAGACTAAGATCATCAAGGAAAATAACCTAAAATCAGCTAAAGTGTCTAGTCATCTATAAGTGATACCCCACTAGACTAATAGCAGACTTCTTAACAGAAACTCTATGAGCCAGAATGGAGTGGGATTCTATCATCAAGAGTGGTTAAATTAAAAAAGAAAATGCCAAACTCAAATTTTGTATCCTCCGAGAAGAGCTTCATAAATTAAGGAAAAATAAATTCTTTCCCAGTCAAGCAAACACTGACAGAATTTGACACCTTTAGACTAGTCCTAACAAAAATAGGCAAAGGAGTTCTAAACATGGAAACAAAAGATCGATATTCACCATCCTAAAATCCCATGAAAGTATAAAACTCACAGATTTTATAAAACAATCACACAAATAAGAATGAGAAAGAAAGAAAATGGCAACATGACGGAACTCCACCAAATCACAAAAAGACAGAGAAAAAAAGAAACAAAGAATTTACAAAGCAACTAGATAACAATATTATGACAGGAACAAAACCTCATATATCAATATTAACTTTTAACAGAAATGGATTAAATGCTCCATTCAAATGACACAGATTGCAGAATGGATAAAAAACATGGGTTAACTATATGCTACTTACAAGAAACTCACTCTTAAAGACACATAGACTGAAAGTAAAGAGGTGGAAAAATGATATTCCATGGAAACAGAAACCATAAAGCAAACAGGAGGCCAGGTGTTGTGGCTCATGCCTGTAATTCCAGCACTTTGGGAGGCTAAGGCAGGTGAATCACTTAAGATTAGGAGTTTGAACCCAGCCTGGCCAACATGGTGAAACCTCGTCTCTACTAAAAATACAAATATATATATGTATTCCAGGCATGGTGGCGTGTGCCTGTAATCCCAGCTACTCAGGAGGCTGAGGCAGGAGAATCACTTGAACTTGGGAGGCGAAGGCTGAGGTGAGCCAAGATCGTGCCACTGCACTCCAGTCTGGGTGACAGAGTGAGACTCCTTCTCAAAAAAAACAAAAAAACAAAAAAACAGAACACACACACACACACAAACAAGAGTAGCTATACTTATCTAAGATAAAACAGAATTTAAATCAACAGTAAAAAATGTCAAAGAAAAGTGATTATATAATGATTGATGGATTCAACTAATAAGAAGATATAAAAATCCTGCATCTATCTGCACCCAATCCTGGAGCACCCAGATTCATAATACAAATATTACTAGACCTACTAATAAAGATGGAAAGCAATATAAGAATAATGGGGGAATTGAGCACTCCACTGACAGCACTATATAGATTATCAAGGCAGAAAATCAACAAGAAAACACTACTTAAATTGGACTTTAGACCAAAATTGATCTAATAGATATTTATAAAACATTCTATCCAACAACAACAGAATATACATTCTTATCATCAGCACATAGACTGTGCTCCAAAACAAACCATGTATTAGGCCACAAAAGAAGTCTCAATACATTTTTAAAAATTGAAATCCTATCTAGTATCTTCTTGGACAAAAGTAGAATAAAACTACAAATCAATTCCAAGAGGAATTCTTGAAAAAATACATAGAAATTAAACCACACACTACTGAATAATATTTGGATCAATGATGAAATTAAGATAATAACTTTAAACATTTTGGAAACAAATGAAAATGGAGACACAACATACTAAAATCCCTGGGATACAGTAAAAAACACTGCTAAGAGAAAAGTTTGTAGTGCTAAATGCCTACATCAAAAAACTCAGAACACAATTTAACAACCTAATGTCACACCTCAAGGAACTAGAAAAGTAAGAACCAAACATAAAGCTAGCAAAAGAAAAGAAATAACAAAGATCTAAGAAGACCTAAATGAAATTGAGGACAAAAAATACAAATAATCAATTAAACAAAAAGTGCATTATTTCAAAAGATAAACAGAATTGGAAAAATTTTGTAACCTATCCATCTGATGAAGGGCTAATATCCAGGATCTACAAAGAACTTAAACAAATTTAAAATTAAAAAACAACAACAACAACAACAAAAAAAAAACCAACAACCCAACAAAAAGTGGGTGAAGGATATGAACAGACACTTCTCAAAAGAAGACATTTATGTAGCCAACAAACATATGAAAAAATGCTCATCATCACTGGTCATTAGAGAAATGCAAATCAAAACCACAATGTGATACCATCTCACACCAGTTAGAATGGCAATCATTAAAAAGTCAGGAAACAACATATGCTGGAGAGGATGTGAAAAAATAGGAATGCTTTTTCACTGATGGTGGGAGTGTAAATTAGTTCAACCATTGGGGAAGACAGTGTGGTGATTCCTCAAGGATCTGGAACTAGAAATACCATTTGACCCAGCAATCCCATTTCTGGGTATATACCCAATGGATTATAAATCATTCTACTATAAAGACACATGCACACGTATGTTTGTTGTGGCACTGTTCACAATAGCAAAGACTTGGAACCAACCCAAATGTCTATCAATGATAGACTGGATAAAGAAAATGTGGCACATAAACACCATGGAATACCATGCAGTCATAAAAAAGGATGAGTTATTGTCCTTTGCAGGGACATGGATGAAGCTGGAAACCATCATTCTCAGCAAACTAACACAAGAACGGAAAACCAAACACTGTAGGTTCTCGCTCATAAGTGGGAGTTGAACAACGAGAACACATGGACACAGGGAGGGGAACATCACACACTGGGGCCTGTTGGGGGTTGGCGGGCTAGGGGAGGGATAGCATTAGGAGAAATACCTAATGTTGATGATAGGTTGATGGGTGCAGCAAACCACCACGGCACATGTATACCCATGTGACAAACCTGTACGTTCTGCACATGTACTCCAGAAAATAAAGTATAATAAAAAATAAATATAAAATAAAGGCTGTTTATAAAAAAATACAAAGAATCTATTAAACAAAAAGTTGATTATTTCAAAAGATAAAAAAAATTAGGCCAAGTGCAGTGGCTCATGCTTATAGTCCCAGCACTTTGGGAGGCTGAGGTGGGCAGATACTAAGATACTAATCAGCCATAAAAAAGAACAAAATCATGTCTTTTGCAGTAACATGGATGGAACTGGAGGCCATTATCTTAAATGAAATAACTTAGAAACAGAAAGTCAAATATCACATGATCTCACTTATAAATAGGAGCTAAATAATGTGCACACATGGATGTAGAGTGTGGGATAATAAACATTGGAGACTCAGAGGTGTGGGAGGTGGGAGGGGTGTGAGGGATGAGAAAATACTTAATGGATACAAAGTCTACTATTTGGGTAATAGTTACACCAAAAGCGCAGACTTCACCACTACACAATATATCCATGTATAAAAACTGTACTTGTACCCCCTAAATTTATACAAATAAAAAATAATAAATAATAAAATAACATAGCCATGATAGAGAAGAGGAGATTTAGCTGCCTAAAGTCAGGTATATTTATACTCAATGTGGGGTTTTTTCAAAGACTAAAATGAAACTTTTCCAGTGAGACTGGGTAGATGAGTTTATTGGCAAAAAAGTGGTTGAAGAGATGTACCACAAGGTCTAGGCTGGTGAGAAAATAAAATGAGGCCAGAAGGGACTAACAGATAGTGAAAAAGGAGATGTGATGGTGGCTTTAAAACATGTAAAGTTTTTGGTATTCCTCCATTTAAAGCTAGAGCCTACTAGCTCTATGAGTTCTATGAGGACACTCACACAACCTTATGGAGTGATTCACATGGCATATCTGAAGGCTCCTGTCAACAACCATCAAAGCGAATGAGTCATTTTGGAAGTGGATCCTTAAACCCCAATCAAGCCTTCTGATAACTGCAGCTCTGGCTGATATCTTGACTACAACCTCATGAGAGATGAGTAAAATCATCCAGCTAAACCACTTCAGAACTCTTGACCCACAGAAACTGTGAGACAATACATGTGGTTTTTTTTTTTTTTTTTATTGCTAAATTTGGGGTAAAGTGTTGTGTAGCCAAAGATAGCAAATATAGACATTAAGGTCTAGAGAGCTCGAGGAAGCCAATAAAATGTGTGGGTCAAAGAGCTCAAGGGAAAATAGTCGAAGTCCAAAAAAATAATGTTTGAATTTAAAATTTCAGAGGTAATGTAGTTTTCTTAGCGATAACAGAGTCAAAACTATGGTCATTGTTGTGGATGGCTGAGGTAAAGTGAAAATAAAAGTCACTGGAGAGGAGGATTTCATGTGTCTACAAGAATACTGTTGTTGCCCAGGATCACCAAATACCATTACATAAGAGCCCTTACATGATTCTAGGATGTCAGAGCTAGAAATAACATACCATTGTAAGTTATGTAGTCCATATAAGTGGACTTGATTTGTTTCTCAATATGTGGCCCAAGTAATGCCCATATTAGAAACACTTGGGGTACTCTTCAGACATGCCCCTACATCAGAACTAATAAATACCAATAGCCAAGGGTGAGATCCAGGAATTCTCATTTTATAAAATTATCCAAGTGATTCCCAAGTACACTAACTTTTGGAACATCTGGTCTAGCTCAACTCCTTCAAGCTTCTGCCTTTACAGGCCAAGATCTTATTTCGATGCTAATACTCTCCATTATACAAAACTGCCTTTTGTGCCCAAAGCAATTAGTGGACAATTGGTAAACTTACAATAATAAATCAAATAATATTTAAGAATAAATAAGCTAAAAGAAAATCCAAATTCTTTATATAGATCTGGTTCCTGCCAGACTCTTCTATCACTTTCTGCCTTACTCATGGTGCTCCAGTAAGTTTATTCTCACCTAACAGTCTTTGCATTAGTTGTTCCTTCTGCTTGGAGTGCTCAGATATTAACATGAGTAGACTCACTTTTTACTCAAGACTCTGCTGAAACATCTGCTCCTTCAAGAGGTATTCCCAATCTAAAGTAACTTTCACCCCAAACCAGAGACTAAATACTATAGTCACTCTCTATAGTACTTATCAGCATTTAAAATATTCTTAATTTATTTACTGTCTTAGTCAAAATATACTTAAGCTCCCTGGGACCAGGGATTGTGTCTGTGTTGTTCATTACCTCAAGCCCAATATATATTTTTTCTGACTTTTTAAATATTTCTGCCACTAATTGTGACATCACATATACATATTCTGAGAATCATACTTCTTTTTATTTTCATACGCAATAGTTCCGTGTCCTATAGATCATTCTTATGTAAAGTCAAAGCATTTAGTTGAAAAAAACATGCCAATCATAAGCTTGCATATTTGTGGATAAGTTTATAAAAGCATTGAATGCATTCCACTGATTTATTCTTGATTGTTCATATAGGAAAAGATGAGTGTAAGGGAATTATGAATTTTTTTCTATTTTTGGGATTGAAAAAGTTAATATTGTTTTTATTTATTTACTTTTAAAAAAACCTTTTACGTTCTGAGATACATGTGCAGATTTGTTATATAGGTAAAGTTATGTTATATGGGTTTGTTGTACAGATTATTTCATCACCCCGGTACTAAGCCTAGCACCAAATAGTTATTTTTCTGAACTTCTCCTTCCTCCCACCCTCTACCCTCAAGTGGGCCCCAATGTCTGTTGTTCCCCTCTTTGTGTTCACATGCTCTCATCATTTAGCTCCCACTTATAAGTGAGAGCATGTGATATTTGGTTTTCTGTTCCTGCATTAGTTTAAGAATAAAGGCCTCCAGCTCCATCCTTGTTGCTTCAAAGGACATGATGTCATTCTTTTTTTGGCTGTGTAGTATTTCATGGCATATATGTACCATATTTTCTTTACCCAGTCCACAGTGATTGTACATTTAAGTTGATTCCATGTCTTTGTTATTGGGAATAGTGCTGCAATAAACATATGTGTGCATGTGTCTTCATGATACAACAATTTATATTCTTTTGTGTTTTTACTGAGTAATGGGATTGCTGAGTTGAATGGTATTTCTGTTTCTAGCTCTTTAAGGAATTGCCACACTGCTTTCCATAATTGTTGAACTAATTTACACTCCCAGCAACAGTGTATTAGTGTACCCTTTTCTCTGCAACCTCACCAGCATCTGTTATTTTTTGACTTTTTAATAATAGCCATTCTGACTGGTGTGAGAAGGTATCTCATTGTGGTTTTGATTTACATTTCTCTAATGATCACTGATATTGAGCTGTTTTTCATATGATTGTTGGCTGCATGTATATCTTCTTTTGAGAAGTGTCTTTTCATGTCCTTTGCCCACTTTTTAATGGGGTTGTTTGATTTTCTTGTAAATTTGTTTAAGTTCCTTACAGAAGCTGGATATTATTTTCTCCCATTCTGTATGCTGTTTATTGATAGTTTCTTTTGCTGTGCAGAAGTTCTTTAGTTTTATTAGATCCCATTTGTCAGTTTTTGCTTTTGTTGCAATGGTTTTGGTATCTTCATCACGAAATCTTTGCTAGTTCCTGTGTCCAGAATGGCATTGCCTAGGTTGTCTTAAAGGGTTTTTATAGTTTTGGGTTTTACATTTAAGTCTTTAATCCATCTTGAGTTAATCTTTTATTATGGTATAAGGAAGGGGTCCAGTTTCAGTCTTCTGCCTATGGCTTGCCAGTTTTCCCAGCACCATTTATTGAATAGGGAGTCCATTATTGGGTATGTACCCAAAGTAATATAAGTCATTCTACTATAAAGACACACGCATGGGTCTGTTCATCACAGCACTATTCTCACTAGCAAAGACATTGACTCAACCGGAACGACCATCAACAGTAGACTGGCTAAAGAAAATGTGATACATATACACCATGGAATACTATGCAGCCATAAAAAACATAAAAAAGAATGAGATCATATCCTTGGCAGCACCATGGGTGGAGCTGGAGGCCAGCATCCTCAGGGAACTAATGCAGGAACAGGAAACCAAATACTGCAGGTTCTGACTTATAAGTGGGAACTAAATGATGAGTATGCATAGACACAAAGATGGAAACAATAGACACTGGTGCCTACTTAATGGTGGAAGGTGGAAGGAATTGAAAAACTACCTATCAAGTGCTATGCTTATTACCTGGCTGAGGAAATAATCTGTATGTCAAACCCACTTGACATGCAATTTTCCTGTATAACAAATCTGCACACGTACCCAAACCCAAAATAAAAGTTAAAGTTGGAAAAGAAGCAACAACAACTAAAACAACAAAACATGGGTGTTATTGAAATTCCTGAAATTTTGGGGAAATAAAATTGTTATAAATTTATTCTAAGCTTATTCACAATTTTAAGACTTTTCCTATTTGCCTGTTGATTATTGTGAAATAAACCTGACATATTAAAATCAATAAAACATGTGCATCAATCAGTTACGAACAAAGTTAGCTTGACAAATCTAGGTATACTATTTATTTAATATGCAGAAATGTTAAATTTGGATGAAGTTATTGACAAATATACAGAAGTTAAGGCTCAAAACCAGAAACTGTAATATTATTATTCATTCCTGTGGTAGACCACCATGTAGATATAAGTTTTTTTCCTTTGAAAAATACATTAATGCAATTAAAACACCTTGATCCATTTTTTCCTTTTTGGTTCTGTACTATTTATTTTGCATTTTATTTTTATATTAGCATATATATGTATGTATATGTTTATATTAAGTTCAATAAAAGAAAATAGTCATTCAATGTTTCTTTTGCAGCCAGTATTATTAGTTTCATTTCATCATTATTTCTTAAAACAATTTTGTCATTTACAGGATAGTTCTGTTAAAAAAGGATCTGTTTTCGGTATGAAATGTGATAGGTATCAACTAATGCCTAGTATATAGTTTGTACTTAATAAATATTTGTTGACTGAATGAATGAATACATGAATTAATATTGGGACTGTTAATGGGCATATTATGAGCATCCTCTTTCCTCAGAATCCTTCATGGAGGCCTACGGAAGACCTTGCTCCTGTTGTGAATACGGCAACATACCCTTAGTATATTCTCCTGATAGTACCAAAATCATCCTTTAAAAATGTAAATTAGATCACATCACACCTTTGCTCAAAATCCTGCAATGATTTCCCATCTTATTCAGCATAAAATCCAAATTTATTTTGGCAGCACGAAAGCCCTTACGCTGCATTACTTCGCTACCTCTGAAATTATTGCTCCAGCCTCACTGGCCTTTTTCATTGCTGTTCCTTCCGTATGCAACCCTCTTCTCTAAATTCCTTCAGGACTTTTATCAAATGAGCTTATCAGAGAGTCTTTCTCTCATTTATATAAACCAGTAAACTCCCACCTCATTCCCACAGTTTTATTTTCCTTCATAGCATTTGTCTCTTTTACTCCTGGAATCATAAGCTCTATGAGGAAGCCACTATGTTTTGTCTGTGCCCCGAACAACTGCCTGGCATAGAGTAAGCTCTCCGTGACATAGTTTTAGAATGAATGAACTTACTCATGTTTCGCAGAGGTAATAACTTCTTTTTCTGACTATATAATTAATTATTAAAGCAGCTACACTTGGGTATTAAGTCCTTATGTAGACATATCACATATGCCTGAAACAAAATAATTAAAAGTTCTGCACCCAGGAAAATAACTCCCACCTAGACTATGGATAATATTCTGAAAGGCTTTATCTGGGACCGGGAGGGGCAACCACAAAGGTGAACAGTTTCTCCGGAAGACAGCCGACCAAAACTGCAGCAGTTGCCAAGGCCGCTGGAGGAGGGCGGAGAAAAGGCGGTAACTGGCAGGCAACAGCAGTTGCCACGGCCGCCGGAGGAGGGCGGAGAAAAGGCGGTAACAGCAGTTGCCACGGCCGCCGGAGGAGGGCGGAGAAAAGGCGGTAACTGGCAGGCAACGGGCGTAACGGGGCGGGGCTGTCGGAAGGGGAGCCTAGTCGAACTGATTTGTCCCTCTCCGCTCTCCGTCTGAAAACCTTGGCGGAAAGGGTCGTAGACATGGCGGCCATCAGGGTAAGCGAAAACGAACTTGCTTAATTTCTGTGGTTGCCGATAGCATCCCGGTAACTATAAAAGGGATCCTACTAACTTCTGAAGGAGCCCCGGAGCAAGGGGCGGGGTGGAGGTGGGTTTTGACATAATTACAATCTTTATTGTTTGAAGCCTCAAGACACCTGCCTTTCCCCATTAGGGTTTTATCAGCCTGGGACACTGCTTCCTCAATCCCCTTCGGTTGTCGATTTACACAGTGGCACAATATAAAACTGGGAAATGGCTGGGTGAAAATGGTTGGCCAGGCGACGAGCCGCAGTAGATGTTTCGGTCTTGAGCTGCAATAAAGAGAGAAAAAAAAAAAATCCTGGGCATTTGTCTCGGCGCACAGGGCAAGGCCTCATGACCCTATGGAAGGACTTTGTTGAAACATTTGGGGTGAAACTGACCAGAATAGAGAGGTCCCATAGTCTCTCAGCAGTGCGCTGGTTTACAAGTAGTGTTGTTGCTCTCTGTGCTCGAATAACCTGTTTCTTTCGAGTTTTACGCTTGGAAAAGATGCCTTTACTTGGGAATCCGTGTACAGTGAGTGACTCAGCTGGCTGCTTGCTGCAGTTCCCTAAGTAGTGTTTAATAATGGTAGTCTACAGGTATTTACGTAGCGGGTTTTAAGTGTAAAATATTCTGTTAGGCTTGCAGGAGATACAATATGAATAATTCAGTTTCGCTGAAGTTTAAGTCGGCAGCGTCTGCAGTTCTGGTTCTCATACTTCATGTGAGTTCTTTCAACAACCTCCTACCTGAACTTGCTGCCTCAAGCCTGGCTTTTATATAATCCGTTTTCTGTGTTGCCAGAGTACATCTACCAAAATGCAAATTTGATTTTTTGCCTCCCCACCCCCATCCCACCCCCCCATTTACAAAACTGTATGGGCATGTCATCATCTCCCCTCTGGGGTCAGGTCATACTCTTATGTCTAGAACACCTGATTTTACCTAGACTTTCCAGCCTTATCTCTTGTCACTCAGGAACCCTCCTCCTGTCGATGCTGAGCTACTTGCTTGACCCCTCCTTGCTTTTTTACATGCTCTTTCTCTGGGCCTAAAGTGCCTTTTCCCATGCTTATCTAGTTGCATTTATAGTTCATTCTTTAATTCAACAGATATTTGTGTATAGCCTCCCCATAGGCAAAACACAAAAATGCCTGTCTAACAGTGTCCTTGATCTCCCCAGTCTATTTTATTTTATTTTTTATTTTTGAGACAGAGTCTTGCTCTGTCTCCCAGACTTGAGTGCAGTGGCCTGATCTCGGCTCACTGCAACCTCCCCGCCCCCCGCTCCCCCCGGGTTCAAGTGATTCCCTGCCACAGCCTCCTGAGTAGCCGGGACTACAGGCGCGCGCCACCATGCCCGGCTAATTTTTTTATTTTTTAGTAGAGACGGAGTTTCACCATGTTGGTCAGGCAGGTCTCGAACTCCCGACCTCATGATACACCCTCCCGGGCCTCTCAAAGTACTGGGATTACAGGCGTGAGCCACCGCGCCCGGTCCTCGCCAGTCTATTTTAAATAACACCTGTTTGTGCTCCCAGAGGACTGTGGGCACACTCTTAACCAAGCATTTATTCCACTGCACATACAGACTACTTACTTGTCTGTTCTAGCTATCTAAACTTTAAGTTCCTTGAAGACAGTAATTATATTTTGTATCCGTAGTACCTGGCACAAGTCTGATGTATATTAGGTAGTAAACATGTTCTACATGAATAAAGTGCCAGGCAATGAGGACAAAAGAGATTAAGTGGTGGAGATATAACACATATAACACAAATGATTGTGATTAAGAGTAAGGGGAGTTTCTTACCTCAAGAGAAGTACAGAGTGCTCTGAGGCTCAAAAAGAGAGAGAGCTCACACTTGGTTTGAAGAGAGTAAAGAAAGGCTTCATGGAGAAGGTCCACAGACAGAAGGAATGGTCAGTGGCAAAAAGCAAACCAGAATAGTGTGTTGTCATTGAAACTTAGAGAAGAGAGTTGAACAGTCCTTTGATTTCACCGTTAATAAGTTGCTGCAGTTATCATTTATTAAGTGCTTACTCCAGGCCAGGCACTATGCTAAAACACATTACATGTGTTAATTCACTAATTCTCAAGACAGCTTTATGTGGTGGGTATTATTACCATTTTACAGATGAAAATTAAGGTTTAGAGGAGTTAGATTATTCAAAACCATGCTAATAAGAGCTGAAGTGAGCTAAAGAGATAAATAGAGTGGTAGAGGAACAACCAAGATTGTAAGGGGTTAAGAAAAGAATAAGGGATGGAGAACTGGCATTCATTTAGCACCTACTTTGGCCAGATGATTTACATATATTATTTTAGTTTAATCCTCTTGATGACCCTAAGAAATGGGTAATATATCCATTTTACAGATGAAAAAACGGAGGGTTAGAAAAACTGCTTGCTCCAGGCCATACAACCACTAAGTGGAAGAACTAGGTTCAAACAGTATATTTATCCCCGAAGTCTTTCCACTCCTCCATGCTTCCGCTGGAAAGGAGTTATACATTACTCTTTGGTGGTGAAAGAAAGGAACAAAATCTTGGAATGAGGGTAGCAAATTCCAGAAAAGGTGTCTTTTAATTAAAAAAAAAAAAAAAAAAAAAAAACTAAAAACAAAACAGGAGACAGAAGACTTGAGCTACTTTGGAGACAAGGGAAAATGTACCAGGAAGTATCTAGAGGGAAAGGTAATAGTATTTACAGCTATTATGTTATTGAATATTGACTACGTGCTAGGAATTTTGCTAAGCACTTTATGTGGATTCTCTCATTTATGTTTCACATTGGCCTTATGAGTAGGAACTGTTATTAATCACTTTTTGCAGGTAGGGAAACAGAAACTTAAAGAGGTTGAGTAACTCCGAGGTCATACAGGAGTAAAGTGGTAGAGCTGGATCTGAAATCACATGGTTTAAGTCCTGAACCTGGACTCTTAACCATACTTTGTAAGACAGTGGTAAAATCAAGAGAACAAGTGGAGGGATTAACCTTGGCAAAGAGGAGACACACTTTGCTTCAAAGGCCAGAGTTGGTCAAGATAGAAGGTGAAGATACAAAGTGATTTTGAAGAACGAAGGAGGTCAAGGAGGGAGCTCACATTGGAGGTCTGTATCTTCTGGGTGTAAGGTCATCTGCTGAGAGAGTTAAATGTGCCTTTAGGAGTTTAAGAATGGGATAGGCTTGGAAAAGGTGTTGTAGGAATTCAGTAAAGTATCAGTAGACATTGAATAAAATATTAATAATTGCTGAGAAGTGAGGGCCCGGCTACTGTTGGCTCTAGTAGTGATTTTCTCCAGCAGTGCTCACAGCATAGGGGAAGAGGAGACAGTGGGTTGCTCAAGTGCTGAGTGTTGTCAAGGTGAGAATGTTAGAAGATCTAGGGAATTTATCCAAATAATAGTCATCTACTCTGGATAAGGAGACAAACAAAGAAGATTGAAGTGATGGACTAGGGTACTAGAAGATTTATGGCCATAGTGAGAAAGAAGATCTAGTTCAAAAAGAGTAGGAGAATTGAAAGAGCATTCTATTTTAATGAGGGAAATTTCAAGCATTTAGGATCTCGAAGGTGAAACAATTTCTAATAATTGCAAGGTAGGGTAATTGTGTTAGAAATGGCTAAGATTTGTGGAGATCATGGTGCTTGAGAAGCAAGGACTATGCTGATCTCTCAGATCTTCTGAAATCAGGGGGAATTGCTGGAGGTCTGGCCTTCAATTAAGTGGATTGGGAGGAATATATAATAGTAGTGTCAAGTAAAAGCCAAGTTTCATTTAATGCCAGAGGTTGAGAGTGAGTTTGAGGACAATTTGGATATTGGCAGATAATTTGTTTGTAATAGAATACTTAAAATCAAAATTTGTCTATGATTTCTTGAGGACTTACTGTGTGTCAGGTACTGTGCTAAGCTGTTGATACACATTATTTCATTTAATTCTCACTAAACGTCTTCTAAGGTAGGTAACTTTACCTGTAAGAACTGAAGTAGATCAGTAAGGAAATCGAAACTGTAATTATAGGAGGTTGTACTCAGAAAAAAACTTGCTGAATTTATGATTTTAGCTATTAAGAAGTTCTAGGGAATGGTAAATTCAAGATGTACCTGGGGAACAGGTAGCTATAAGACCCTCTGGGTTTATGTATTTTTTTTTTTCTTTTTTTCCCCAGCTTTATTGAGGTATAACTGACAAATGAAATTGTTTGATTTTAAGGTGTACAGTGTGATGATTTGATATACATATATTTTGTGGAATGATTACCAGAATCAAATTAGTTTATATGTATCACTTCACCATGTTGTGTATTGTATCCCTTGAACTTACCTATCTTATCATTGAAAGTTTGTGCCCTTTGGCCAACCTCCCAACCTCTCCCCTTTCCTTCACCTTTGCCCCTGGTAACTGCCATTCTATTCTCTAGTCCAGTAAGTTCAACTTCTTAAGATTCCACGTACAGATCTGACTTACTTCACTTAGCATAATACCCTTGAGGGTTATCCATGTTGTTGCAAATAACAGGATTTCTTTCTTTTTTTATGGTTGAATAATAACCCGTTTTGTGTGTGTGTGTGTGTGTGTGTGTGTGTATATATACACCACAATTTCTTCATCCATTGATCTGTTGGCAGACACTTAGGTTAGACACTTAGGTTGTTTTCATGTTTTGGCTATTGTGAATAAATCCTGCAATGAACATGGGAGTGCAGGTATCTTTGCAATTGCTGATTTCATTTGCTTTGGTTGTACACCTACTTTGGCTATTCAGAGTCTTTTGTGATTCCATACAAATTTTGCAATTGTTTATTTTTTCTGTGTCTGTGAAAAATGCCATTAGAATTGAATCTGTGGATTGCTTTGGGTAGTATGGATATTTTAACAACATTAATTCTTCCAATTCATGAACATAGGATATCTTGACATTTGTATCTTCATTTTTGTTCATTATGGTTTGATAGTTTTCAATATACAGCTCTTTCACCTCTTGGGTTAAGTTTATTCTTAAGTGTTTTATTCTTTCTGATGTTGTTTTAAATGGGATTGCTTTCTTTCTTTTTTGGGTAGATCATCTTCAATAGTGTATAGAAATATAACTGCTTTTTTGTATGTTGACTTTGTGTGCTGCAGTTCCCTGAGTTTATTTATTAGTTCTAACAACTTTTTGGTAGCATATTTAAGATTTTTATGTATAATATCATGTAATCTGGGAAAAGAGACAATTTTACTTCTTCTTTTCCAATTTGTATGCCTTTCATTTCTTTCTCTTGCCTAATTGCTTTGACTAGAACTTCCAGTGCTATGTTAAATAGAAGTGGCAAGAGTCTTGTTCCTGATCTTAGAGGAAATGCTTTTAACTTTTCGCCATTGGGTATATTAGTTGTGGCCTTATCATATATGGCTTTTATTATGTTGCGGTACATACATTGTATAATTAATTTGTTGAGAGTTTTTATCACAAAAGGATGTTGAAGTTTGTCAGATGCTTTTTCTGCATTCGTTAAAATGATCGTGTTGTTTTTGTCTTTCATTCTATTAATGTGGTGTATCATGTTTATTGATTTGGATATGTTGAACTGTCCTTGCATCTCTGGGATAAATCTTACTGATCATGGTGAATGAGCCTTTTACTTTTATTTATTTATTGACTTCTTTGTTCAACTTCTATTTTAGGTTCAGGTGTACATGTGAAGGTTCGTTATGCAGGTAGACTCGTATCATGGGCATTTATTGTGCAGATTATTTCATCACCCAGCTATTAAGCTCATTACCCAATAGTTATCTTTTCTGCTCCCCTCTTTGCTCCCACCCACTACCCTCAAGGAGACCCCAGTGTCTGTGGTTTCTTTGTGTTTGTAAGTTCTCATCATTTAGCTCCCACTTATAAGTGAGAACATGCAATATTTGGTTTTCTGTTCCTGTGTTTACTTGCTAAGGATAATAGCCTACAGCTCCATCCATATTCGTGCAAAAGACATGATCTCATTCCTTTTTATGGCTGCATAGTATTCCATGGTGTATATGTACCATTTTTTTTTAATCCAATCTGTTATTGGTGAACATTTGGGTTGATTCTGTATCTTTGCTATTGTGAATAGTGCTGTCAAGCTACCCTTCTAAGTGGTTGTACCATTTTGCATTCCTACTAGCGATGAATGAGACTTCCTGTTGCTCCATGTTCTCCCCAGCATTTACCATCATCAATGTTTCGGATTTTCACCCTGCTAGTAGGTATGTAGTGATATCTTATTCTTGTTTTAATTTGTAATTCTCCAGTGACATGATGTGAAGCATCTTTTCATATGCTTATTTGCCATCTGTGTATCTTTGATGAAGTATCTGTTGAGATATTTTGCCCATTTTAAAACATTTTAATAGTTTTTCAGGAACAGGTGGTTTTAGGTTAAATGGATGAGTTCTTTAGTAGTGATTTCTGAGATTTTGGTGCACCTGTCACCTGAGCAGTTTGCACTGTCTCCAATGTGCAGTATTTTGTCCCTTACCCCTCCCAGTGTTCCCAAGTCCCCAATGTGCATTGTCTTATTTTTATGCCTTTGAATTATCTTAGCTTAGCCCCCACTTATTAGTAAAACCATACGATAGTTGGTTTTCAATACCTGAGTTACTTCACTTGGGATAATGTTCTCCAACTTCATCTGGGTTGCTGCAAATACCCTTATTTTGTTCTTTTTTATGTCTGAATAGTATTCCAGGTTGTATATATACCACATTTTCTTGATCCACTCATTGGTTGATGGGCATTTAGGTTGGTTACATATTTTCACAATTGCAAATTGTGCTGCTGTAAACATGCATGTGCAAGTGACTTTTTTATATAATGACTTTTTTCTGTGGGTAAATACCCAGTAGTGGGATTGCTGGATTGAATAGTAGTTCTACTTTCAGTTCTTTAAGGAATCTCCATACTGTTTTCCATAGTGGTTGTACTAGCTTACATTCCCACCAGCAGTGTAAAAGTGTTCCCTTTTCACCCCATCCACACCAACATCTGTTATTTTTTGATTTTTAATTATGGCTATTCTTGCAGGAGTAAGATGGTATGGCATTGTGGTTTTAATTTCCATTTCTCTGATAATTAGTGATGTTAAGCATTTTTTCATGTTTGTTGGACATTTGCATATTGTAAGAATTGTCTCTTCATGGTCTTTGCCTACTTTCTGATGCCATTATTTGTTCTTTTTTTTTTGCTGATTTGTTTGAGTTTCTTGTAGATACTGGATATTAGTCCTTTGTCAGATGCATAGTTTGTGAGTATTTTCTCCCACTCTGTCAGTTGTCTGTTTTCTCTGCTATTTTGTTTGCTGTGTAGAAGCTTTTTAGTTTAATTAGGTCCCATCTATTTATTTTTGTTTTTGTTGCATTTGCTTTTGGATTCTTGGTCATGAACTACTCTTTGCCTAAGCCAATGTCTAGAAGAGTTTTTCTGATGTTATCTTCTGGAATTTTCATGGTTTCAGGTCTTAGATTTAAGTCTTTGATCCATCTTGAGTTGCTTTTTGTATGAGGTGAGAGATGAGGATCCAGTTTCATTCTTCTGCATGTGGCTTGCCAGTTATTCCAACATGATTTGTTGAACAGGGTGTGTGTGCTTTTCCCATTCTGTTTTTATTTGCTTTACCTAAGATCAATTGGCTGTAAGTATTTGGCTTTATTTCTTGGTTCTCTACTGTGTTCCATTGGTCTACGTGCCTACTTTTATACCAATACCATGTTTTGGTAACTGTAGCCTAGTTTGCAGTGTAGTTTGAAGTTGGGTAATATGATGCCTTCAGATTTGTTCTTCTTGCTTAGTATTACTTCAGCTACGTGGGCTCTTTTTTGGTTCCATATGAATTTAAGGATTGTTTTCTTCTAGTTCTGTGGAGAACGATGATGATATTTTGATGTGAATTGTATTGAATCCATAGATCACTTTTGGCAGTATGGTCATTTTGACAATATTGATTGTACCCATCCATGAGCATGGGACACGTTTCTATTTGTTAGTGTCATCTATAATTTCTTTCAGCAGTGTTTTATAGTTTTCTTGTAGAGATCTTCCACCTCCTGAGGTTTTTTTATTTGTTTATTTTTTGTTTCTGTTTTGTAGCTGTCGTAAAAGGGATTGAATTATTGATTTGATTCTCAGCTTGGTCATTGTTGGTGTATAGCAGTCCTACTGATTTGTGTACATTGATTTTGTATCCTGAGACTTTACTGAATTGTTTGTTAGATCTAGGAGCTTCTTGGATGAGTTCTTAGAATTTTCTAGGTATACTGTCATATCATTGGTGAACAGCACTGGTTTGCCTTCCTCTTTTCCGATTTGAGTGTCCTTTCTTTCTTTTGTCTGATTTCTTTGGCTAAGACTTCCAATATCATGTTGAATAGAAGTGGTGAAAGTGATTATCCTTGTCTTGTTTCAGTTCTCATTGGGAATGCTCTCAATTTTTCCCCATTTAGTATGATATTGGCTGTGGGCTTGTCATAAATGGCTTTTATTACCTTGAGGTCTGTTCCTTCTATGCCAATTTTGCAGAAGGTTTTTGTCACTAAGGGAGCCAGGATTTTTTAAAAATGCTTTTTCTGCTTCTATTGAGATGATCTTATGATTTTTAGTTTTAATTCCTTTTATGTGATATATCACATTTACTGACTTGTGTATGTTAAACCATCCCTGCATCCCTGGTATGAAACCCACTTGCTTGTGATGTATTATCCTTTTGATATGCTGTTGGGATTCAGTTAGCTAGTATTTTGTTGAGGATTTTTGCATCTGTGTTCATCAGGGATATTGGTCTGTAGTTTTCTTTTTTTTTTGTTATGTCCTTTCCTGGTTTTGGTATTTGGGTGATACTGGCTTCATAGAGTGATCTAGGGAGGACTCCCTCTTTCTTTCTTTCTTTCTTTTTTTTTTTTTTTTGGTAATAGTTTCAGTAGGATTGGTACCAATTCCTCTTTGAGTGTCTGATACAGTTTAGCTGTGAATCCATCTGGTCCTGGAATCTGTTTTTGTTGGCAATTTGTAAACTACTGTTTCGATTTCGCTATTGGTCTGTTCAGTTTCTACTTCTTCCTTACTTAATCTAGTTGGGTTGTATATTTCCAGGAATGTATCCATCTCTTCTAGGTTTTCTAGTTTGTGTGCACAAAGGTGTTCATAGTAGCCTTCAATGATCTTTTGCATTTCTGTGGTGTCAGTTGTAATATCTCTCTTTTCATTTCTACTTGAGCTGATTTGGATATTCTGTCTTCTTTTCTTTTGTTTAATCTCTCTAATGGTCAATCAGTTTTCTTAATCTTTTCAAATAAACAGATCTTTGTTTTATTTATCTCTTGTATTTTTTTTGTTTCAATTTTATTTAGTTCTGGTCTGATTTTGTTATTTCTTTTCTTCTAGCTTTAGGTTTAGTTTGACCTTGTTTCTCCAGTTCCAAATATCAGGTGTGATATTTGATTGTCAATATTTGGGCTCTTTCACACTTCTTGATGTAGGCATTTAATGCCATGAACTTTCCTCTTAGCACTATTTTTGCTGTATCCCAGAGGTTTTGATAAGTTGTATTACTATTATTCAGGTCAAAGACTTTTTAAATTTCCATCTTGATTTCATTGTTGGCCCAAAGATCATTCAATAGGAGATTATTTAATTTACATGTATTTGTATAGTTTTGAGGGTTCCCTTTGGAGTTGATTTCAGTTTTATTCTACAGTGGTCTGAAAGGATGCTTAATATGATTTTGATTTTCTTAAATTTATTCAGAAGTGTTTTTTGGCCTATCATGTGGTCTGTCTTGGAGAATGTTCCATGTCCTGATGAAAAGAGTGCATATTCTGCAGTTTTGGGGTAGTAAGTTCTATAAATATCTAAGTCCATTTGTTCTGGATGTAGTTTAAATCCACTGGTTCTTTGTTGACTTTCTGTCTTGATGACCTGTCTAGTGCTGTCAGTGGAGTATTGAAGTCCCCTACTATTATTGTGTTGCTGTCTATCTCATTTCTTAGGTCTAGTAGTAATTGTTTTATGAATTGTGGAGCTCCTGTGTTAGGTACGTATGTGTTTAGGACTGTGATATTTTCCTGTTGGAGTAGTCCTCTTATCACTATATAATATCCCTCTTTGTCTTTTTAAACTGTTGTTATTTTAAAATAGCTACTCTTGCTCACTTTTGGTGTCCGTTTGCATGGACTATCTTTTTCCACCCCTTTACCTTAAGTATATGTGAGTCCTTATGTGTTAAGTGAGTCTCAGCAATTACTTGGTTGGTGGATTTTTATTCATTCTGCCATTCTTTATCTTTTAAATGGAGCATTTAGGCCATTTACTATCAGTGTTAGTATTGAGATATGAGGTACTGTTTTATTTATCATGCTGGTTGTTGCCTGAATACCTTTTTTTAAATTGTGTTATTGTTTTATAGGTCTTGTGAGATTAATGCTTTTAGTTGGTTGTATTTTGGGCATATTTCGAGGTTTTCTTTCAAGATTTAGAACTGCTTTTAGCAGTTCTTGTAGTGCTGGCTTGGTAGTGGCGAATTATCAGCATTTTTTTTTTGTCTGAAAACAACTTTATCTCTCCTTTATTTATGAAGTTTAGGTTTGCTGGAAACAAAATTACTGGCTGACAATTATTTTATTTAAGGAGGTTAAAGATAGGACCCCAATTCCTTCTGGCTGTAAAGTTTCTGCTAGGAAATTTGCTGCTAGTCTGATAGGTTTTTCTTTATAGTTTACCTGATGCTTTTGTCTCACAGCTCTTAAGATTTTTTCCTTCGCCTTGAGTTTAGATAACCTGATGACTGTGTGTCTAGGTGATTATCTTTTTTGTGATGAATTTCCCAGAAGTTCTTTGAGCTTCTTATAGTTGGATGTCTAGATCTCTAGCAAGACCAGGAAATTTTTTCTCAATTATTCCTTCAAATGAGTTTTCCTAACTTTTTGATTTCTCTTCTTCCTCAGGAAGACCAGTTATTCTTAGATTTGGCCATTTAACATAATCCTCAGTTTACTGGAAGCTTTGTTCATTTTTTTAGATTATTTTATCCTTGTCTTTTTCTGATTGGGTTAATTTGAAAACCTTGTCTTCGAGCTCTGAAATTCTTTCTTCTACTGGTTCTAGTCTATTTTTGAAAATTTCCACTGCATTTTGTTTTTCACTAAGCGTGTCTTTTATTTCCAGAAGTTGTGATTGGTTTTTCTTTATGATACCTATTTCTATGGAAAATGTTTCATTCATATCCTGTATTTTTTTAAAAAAGTTCTCTAAGGTCTTTTTCACCTTTCTGTGGTATCTCCTTGAGTAGTTTCATAATCAGCCTTCTAAATTCTTTATCTGGCAATTCAGAGATTTCTTTTTGGTTTGGATCCACTGCTGGGGAGCTGGTGTGATTATTTGGGGGTGTTATAGAACCCTGTATTGTCATTACCAGAGTTACTTTTCTGGTTTCTTCTCATTTATGTAGACTGTTTCTTAAAATTCTTCTTGAATCTTTTTTTGATTGGACTTCTTTTTTATTTTACATTTCTTCTTTTCCTTCTTAAGTATCAGACTTTAATATTTATTTATTTATGAGATGGAGTTTCACTCTTGTGGCCCAGGCTGGAGTGCAATGGCATGGTCTGTGCTTACTGCAACCTCTGCCTCCTGGGTTTAAGTGATTCTCCTGCCTCAGCCTCCTAAGTAGCTGGGATTATAGGTGTGCGCCACCAAACACGGCTAATTTTGTATTTTTATTAGAGATGGGGCTTCGCCATGTTGGCCAGGCTGGTCTCAAACTCCTGACCTTTTTTGTGCTTGTAGGGATGAAGACTGTGTATGAGATAGTTAGTTATAAAGAGAGCCTTTGTGTGCTGGCTTTCCCTGATGCTGGTTGTAGTAGTTATATTCGTGGTGTGTGGGTGAGTTCACTGTCTCCTATGGAGTTGGAATGGCAGGGATCTTTTGAAGGTTATCTCCTTCTCTCATGGCATACAATTTATTTATTTACTTAATTTTTTCCATTGTTTTATTTACTAAATTGATGATTCAGTCTTCAGTCCAGTAGGGAAGGTATTCTTGGATAGTCACCAGTTGTGGCTAAGATAGGGCTGGTGCAAAGGTAATTGAGGTTTTTCCCATCAACGGCAAAAACCTCAATTACTTTTGTATCAACCTAATAATGCCCAACTGTGGGCCAAGATCCCAACCTTGATGAGGGTTGCTGGGGGAGCTCTCAGTGAAATCTGCTGAGGTTTTATCAGGGTGAAGAGTGAGAGCTACCTCAGCCCCCCTGCCAGGTCAGCAGGAAAGTTATTCACCTCATAGCTTCACTCCTGTCTTTGTGTTTCAGCTACTTGGGTCATACAGACACATCTTTTCATGTATAGGAATGTTGATCTTCCAGGTAGGGAGGAATTGTGACTCTGCCTGTCTGCTGGCCTGAATGTGGAGTATGCTCCTGTTATGGGGATACACTCACCCTGGATTGTTCCAGCAAGGCTGTCTATACATTCTTCTAGGCTGCATTCCTGTGGGGGAAGCCCACTGTGTCTTCAGTGGAGTGCTGGGGGGGAACAAGGTCCCCTTCTCCAAGACCTTTTATGATCACAGAGGCTGCCTGCCTGTTGGGGTATAGGTGTAGACTTTCCCTACTGTACCCAGCATTGCAATTGTGTCTCTGTTGTGAGAAACTACCCACTAGCAGAAAGATCTAGAACTCAAGTCCTGCTGTTCAGATTCTTTTATCCCATGGGGTGATTGCCTGACGTGGGGCTCTCCCCCTTCTTAGGAGCAGGGTTATTCTGTCATGAGTTGCTGTAATGGCATAAGATAATTGCCCTCCAGTCAGGAGGTAACACATTCAAGATAACACCAGCTGTGTTAGCAGTAGTGGGATATAAGCTTACCCTAAGTTGGCAGAGGAAGTATTCTGTTTTCTCAGGTAATGGGCAGGGCCATAAAGCTCCCAAGAGTTCATGTCTTTTGTATTTGGTTACCAGGCAGGTTGGGAAATACCACCACGTGCGGGCAGGGTATTAGGTGGATCTGAGCTTAGTCTCTTCTTGCATGGGGCTTGCAAAGGCTTCCGTGGAGGTTGAGGGCGATGGTTCTCAGGCCAATGGGGTTATGTTCGAGGGGATTATGGCTGCCTCTGCTGTGCAGTATAGTTCTCCAGGGATTTAGGGTATAGCCATTAGTGAAAGGACTCACTCAGCTCCCATGCATTTGGTGAGGCCAATCTTGATTCTGCAGTGACCTGCTAACAGTTTAGATCCAGGCAGCCTGTGTGCAGAGCTCAGACCTGCCCTGGGCCATAAGTTTCCTTGCTAAGAATGCAAGCACAGCTTTCAGGCCCTCCTCTCTCTTTGTGTTCACAATGTTAATGGTTCCTATGCTCATATTTGCAGCAGTTCCCATTCACCCCCATATTCTGCTCAAGAATGTTTGTGCCCAGTCAAAATTATTACAAAATTCAGTTGGAAACTTCTTTCACCCTTTGACCCCTCCCTAATTCTGCTGGCTGTCTTCCCTGAGAGCCCCTGTGAGATCTTAGCAGTTAGGGATGGCTTCCCTGGGCTTGAGCTGGAGACTCTGAGTGCCTACAAGGTCCTTCCCCACTGCTGCTTTTACCTTTATATTTCATGTGGTTCCTGAAATCTGTTCCAGCTCTAGGCAGGGTTAAATCCTTCTCCCATGATCTAGATTTTTAGATTCCCCAGTGGAATGTGTGTTTGGAGGCAGGTTTTCACCCTCTCTCACTTTGGAAACTCACCCATCTCATGGAATTTGCAGCAGCGCTCTGCTACCATCAAAGGATCTGTGAATTCTTTTGGTTTTCCTGGTATGTTCCTGCAGTGGTTCTTGGAACAAAAGTTCATGGTATGAGTCTCCACACACTGTTTTGTCTGTTCAAGTGGGAGATGCATGTTAGCCCTGCTTCCTGTTTGCTATTTTCCTCCCATCCATGAATGAGTCTTTTAACGTGCTGTTGAATTTAGTTTGCTAGTATTTTGTTGAGGACTTTAGCATCTATGTTGTATTAGACCATTTTTGCATTGCTATAAAGGAATACCTGAGGCTAACTACTTTGTTAAAAGAGGTTTTATTTTTGGCTTACAGTACTTCAGGCTGTACAGGAAGCATGGTGCTGACATGTTTCTGGTGCGGGCCTCAGGAAGCTAACTATCATGCCAGATGGCAATGAGGAACCAGCATGTCATATGGTGAGAGTGGGAGCAAGAAAGCAAGTGGGGAGGTGCCACAAAATTTTAAACAACCAGATCTTGCAAAAACTCACTCACTATTATGAGGATGGCACCAAGTTATTTATGAGGGACTGCTCCCATGATCCAGTAACCTCCCACCAGGCCCCAACTTCAAATTTGAGATGACATTTCAACATGAGATTTGGAGGGGACAAACATCCAAATGTGATCAGTGATTCAGTGGATAGTGTCCCGTAAGTTCTTTGGGTTTTCTTCACTATTTTTCATTTTTTAAAAAATCTTCTCACTGGATAATTTCATAAGGTCTGCCTTCAAGTTTGCAGATTCTTTCTTCTATTTGATCATGTCTCCTATTTGAAGCTCTCTTTTACATTTGTATTTCATTCATTATATTCTGCAGTTCTAAAATTTTTGTTGGTTCTTTTTGATAATTTCTGTTTCTTTGTTGATCTTGTTTTATTACTTTCCTGAGTTCATTGAGCTGTATGTGTTCTCTTGTATCTCACTGATCTTCCTTAAAATAATTATTTTTAATTCTTTTTCAGATAACATAGATCTCCGTTTCTTTGAGATCACTTACTGCATAGTTACTGTGTTTCTTTAGTGGTATCATATTTCCTTGATGTTTTCATTTTTCTGGCAGCCTTATGTTTATATGTGTGCAGTCTGTGGTGGCTATAGTGGCTAGGGCTCTTATGGTCCTTGGTAGTGGTGGCTGCTGGGTTCCTCTTGCACTCCTTTTCTCTCATGGGGGAATATTCTAGCCAAGGTTATTCCTCTTGGCACTGATTGTGGCATGCTGGCATTCACACAACTGCAGCTGTGGTGATGCTGGGATTGGAGCAGGTGCATGATCAGTGGCTGCTATGGTTTGAATGTGGGTGTTCCCTTCAAATTTATATGTTGGAAACTAATACTGTATGTGACAGTTTTAATAAGTGGGGCCTATCTGAAAGATATTAAGTTATGAGGGCTTTGCCCTCACAAATGGGACTAATGCCCCCATAACAGAGATTGAAGGGAATGGACTTACTCCTTCTGCCATGTAAGGATGCTAGAAGAAGTTAACATCTTTGAAGCACAGATCAAGCCCTCATTAGAGACTATATCTTCTGTTGCCTTGATATGTGACTTTCCAGCCTCCAGAACTGTAAGCAATACATTTCTATAATTTATAAATAATCCAGCTTAAAGCATTTTGTTATAGAAGTCCAAAGAGGCTAAGACAGTGATGGTGGTGCCAGTGCTTAGGGCACAGGTATTTGGAGTAGCAACAGATCTGAGGATCTGTGGTTAGGTGTGCACAGAACTTCTGTGGCATCTGGGAACTGGAGCAGAGACATACTTGCTGGGATAGTGGTGCCAGTGATTAAGACATGGTCTTGTGCATATCATCTACAGAGTTTACGGTGGGTCTCTAGGACATTCCACAATGACTTGACCTCATGGGGAAGGGATATAACAGTAACACAGATCCAGCAATGACAGGACCAAGAGGAGGCCTGGGCTGTGGGTCTGTGATGCAACAGTGGGTAGTGTGGCCCAAGGGATGGCTGGTTGTAGCCACAACTCAGGCCCCAGGGAGTGGAGCAAACAGCAATGATATCTGTGACTTAAGCCCCAGAGTGTAGAGTCTAGAGCAGTGGCAGCATAACCCCAGGGATGGTTAATCAAAGCCCTGGCTCAAGACCCAGGGGCTAGGGCACAGAGTAGCGGGAGTGCAGCCTCAGTAAGGACATGTGAAAGCCCTGATTCAGGACCTGGGAGTGGGTGCTGAACAGAGGCAGTGTCAGCAAGATTGGTGATGATGATATGATTGGTCAAAACCCTGACTCAGAGACAAGCATCAGCAAAATGGCAGAATAGGATGCTCCAGCACTCTTTCCCTTGCAGAAACATCAATTCGAAGATCCCTCCATATATGAAATGACCTTTATAGGAGCTAAGGAAACCAAGTGAGAAATTACAGCTCCCGGGTGTAGCACAGAATTATGAAAAGATGCATTGATGAGGGCAGGAGAGACGGTCAGTTTTACATTGCCCATGTCACCCCTCCCCCAACACCAGGCAGTGTAGCGTGGAGAGAAAAGTGGGCAATAGACACCAGACTTTGCCTTGGACACCAGCAATAGACTTGTCTTAGTAAAACACAATGCAGGGTAGGCCTCCACAGCTCTAGACTCCAGGTCAGTATCTATGGACTAAGCCTCCAAGCCCACCTGTTCCAGCACCAGGCTGCATCCCACAGCCCCAGGCTCCAGACCTATGCAGCAGACTTGGTCTCCAGGCTTCTTTACTGTCAGGACAACCTCAGGATCCTCAGGTTCTGGACTGTCCTCAGTGTTCAGCTGACCTCAGTGGTCCTAAGCTCTCAGCTATCCCCAGCACCAAGCTGGCTCTTGCAGCCTTAGTCATCAGGCTGACATATGTGGATACAGGTTCCACGTCTGCTCAGTACCAGGCTAGCCCCTTTACCCCAGGTTCAAGTTAATACCTGCAGATACAGTCTGAAAGCCCACCCTGGTATCAGGCAGAACCCTCTAGCCCCAGGCTCCAGGCCTCCCTAGTGCTAGGCCAATACCAGCAGCTCCAGGCTCTAGACTATCCCCAGTCTCAGACAGGTCCTTGCAGTTTTAGGCTCCAGAGCCACCCCAGGGCAAGGCCACCCCTAGTGATACTAGCATCAGGATCGTCCCCAGGAATGGGCCAGTTCTCATGGCCATAGGCTTGAGATCCACTCCTGTGCTGGATTAGCACCCTTAGCCTCTGACACTAGGCAGGAACTCAGAGACACAGGCTCTAGGCCTGCCCGGTGTTAAGCCAGTCCCTGTGGCCCCATGCCCCAGCAGACCTAGGGTACATGCCTGTCCCAGTAGACACTGCTAGTGGATTGGTCTCCATGGACTCAGGCTCCAAGACCACTCATGTATACCCAGGACCCAGGCTGGCCCCAGAACCAAGGCCAGTCCTTGCAGACTTAGCCTCTAGACAAGCACCTATATACTCAGCCTCCAGCCAGCACCAGCAGACACAAACTCCAGGCCTGTCTCCACAGCCCTAGGATCCTGGCCATTTCTAGTGGCTCCAGGTGCTAGGCCAGTGCCATAATCCTAGGCTTCATACCAGCCCCTACAGAACCGAGCTCCATGCTGGCCCCAGGCTCTAGAGAACCCAGAGTTCAGGCCTGCTCCAGCAGACCCAGGGTCCATTCTCACCCCAATACTGGGACAGACCCTATAGACTGAGGTGCTAAGACAGCCCAGACCCAGGTTCCAGGCCCATCCCAGTGGTCCCAGGTGCCAAGCCTCTCTCGGTGCCAGGCCAGTTCCTGTGGATTCAGGCTCCAGGTCCCAAGTATAAAACCTAATGTTACACCTCAAGAAGCTAGGAAAAAACAAAACAAAACAAACAAAAAAAACTAAGCCCAAAGTCAGCATAAAGAAGGAAATAATAAAGATCAGAACACAAATACATGAAATAGAAATGAGAAAAACAATATAAAAGATCAGTGAAACTAAGAGTTGGTTTTTGTGAAAAGGTAACATTGATAAACCTTTAGCTAGACTCAGTTCTAAAAAAGAGAGAAGACAAATCAGAAATGAAAGAGGAGACATTACAAATGATACCACAGAAATACTAAAAATCATGAGACTACTGTGAACAATTATATGCCAACAAACTGGATAACCTAGAAAAAAATTGGCAAATTGCTAGACACATACAACTTACCAAGACTGAATTACAAAGAAATAGAAAATCCGAACAGAGTGCTAATGAATAAGGAGATTGAGTCACTAGTAAAAACTCTATCAAAGAATAGCTGGGGACATGATGGCTTCACTGCTGAATTCTACCAAACATTTAAAGAAGGAATAATACCAGTCCTCAAACTCTTCAAAAACTGAACAACAGGCATTACTTTCAAATGCATTTTACAAGGCCAGCATTACTGTGATACAAAAGCCAGACAAGGACACAACAAGGAAAGAAAATTACAGGTCAGTATTCCTGATGAACTTAGATGCAAAAGTCTTCAACAAAATACTAGCAAACTGAACTCAACAGCACATTAAAATAATCATTTACCCTGATCAGTGGGATTTATCCAAGGGATGGAAAGATGGTTCAAAATATCCAGATCAATAAATGTGACATATGGCATTAACAAAAGGAAGGACAAAAGCCATATGATCATGTCAATAGATGCAGAAAAGGCATTTGACAAAATTCAACATCCTTTCATGATAAAAACTTCAAGAAATTGGTTATACAAGGAATGTACCTAAACATGGTAAAGGCCATATATGAGAATCCTACATTTAACATCATACTCAATGGTGAAAAGCTGAAAGCTTTTCCTCTAAGACCAAGCACAAGACAAGGATGCCCACTCTTGCCATTTCTATTTAACATACTACTGGAAGTCCTACCCAGAGCAATTAGGCAAGAGAAAGAAATAAAAGGTATCTCAATTGAGAAGGAAGAATTTAATTTGTCCTTACGCTATAATCTCGATGTTTTTTCCCCAAACCTCATATTGAAATTTGTTTCCCATTGTTGGAGGTGGGTCCTCATGGTAAATGTTTGGGTCACAGGGCCAGATCCCCCATGAATGGTTTGGTGCAGTCCTTACTATAATGAGTTCGCGCTCCATTATTTCCTGCAAGAGCTGGTGGTTACAAAGAGCCTGGCACCTCCACTCTCTCTCTTGCTTCCTCTCTTGCTATGTATCTAGCCTTCTAGCCAGCTGAATCGTGAGCCAAATAAACCTTTTTTCTTTACAAATTACCCAGTCTCAGATATTCCTTCATAACAACACAAAAGGACTAAGACTCTGTTTGAAACAACATGATCCTTGTATACAGAAAACCCTAAAGACTACAGAAAAATCTTTTAAAAGTACTAAATGAATTTAGTAAAGTTGCAAATACAAAATCAGCATACAAAATCAGTGTTTCTATACAGTAACAGTGAACTATCCAAAAAATCAAGAAAATTATTTCATTTAAATTAGCTACTATAAAAAATACTTAGAAATAAATTTAGCCAAGTAAGTGAAAGATCTGTACACTGAAAACTTTAAAACACTGATGAAATAGAAGACAGAAGCAAATTGAAAGCTATCCCCTGGTTATGAATTGAGAGAATTCATATTATTAAAATGTCCATGCTACCCAAAACAGTCTACATATTCAGTGCAATCCCTATCAAAATTTCAATGACACTTTCCCCAGAAACAGAAAAACAATCCTAAAATCCATGTGCAACCAGAAGAGACTCCAAACAGCCAGAACAATATTGGCAAAAAGAAGAAAGCCAGAGGTATCACATTGCATGATTTGAAAATCTATTCCAATGCTATAGTAATAAAAAAGCTTGACACTGACATAAATACATACACACAGATTAAGGGAATAGAGTCGAGTCTAGAGTAACTCCACCAGACAAAATAGCTTTCCAGACAAAAATATAAGAAGAAAGAGAATATCACTGCATCCATCTGGATTTTCTCTAAGACAATTTCTATTGGGTCAAAACTTCTTGTTTATTTGCATGTTTTATATTTTTGTGTTGTAAACGGGACATTTTAGATAATATATTGTAGCAACTCTGGTTTCCAACAACACCCTTCATCCCACCCCAGGCTTCTTTTTGTTGTCGTTTGTTCACTTACTTGTTTAGTGACTTTCTTGGACTTACTCTGTGATGTCTGTTTGTAACATGGTATGAAGTCTCAGATATCCCTGCCTAGATACTTCTTTCCTGTTTTTATATTTAGGCCTAGATTTCTAGGGATTGCCTCTGTGTCAGCATGCTTAGTGATGTGTGGTTGGCCAGAGGTTGTAATTAAGCATTTTAAACCAGCAAGGTGTTTACCCTTTACTGTTGATTCTGTTTGTGACTTGGAGAGTGCTTTCACAGTCCGAGGAGCTTGAGGTTGCCTCATATTCAGCCAAAGACTAGATAATCATTATTTTCCTCTTCAGCCATTCCTCGGAGTATGCAGCCTTGGGTATGTGCCTAGTATTCTGGGCCACTAGCGATGACTGGTATTTGTGGAATTCTCTTTGTCTCTTTCTGATCTCCCCAATAATGGCTCTTGGCTTCTATTTATATCATACCAAACTTTTAGTCTCCACTGATTGCTGTTAGTTCTGTTGTTTTTGATTACAGTCCAGAGCATAAATTGCCCTGCAGTTTGATCCAGATAAAGTCTAGTTGCTTGGCAAAGTTAGGGTGTTGCCAGTTTTCATGCTTGATCCAGTTTTCCCCTGGGAAGAACCCCTGCCAAATCTAACTGGGATACCACTTTTGCACTATAAAGTTGGGAGATATGCAAGATTCCACAGGGCTGTTTTGACTCCTAGACCAGCTCTTCAGTCACACAGAGCTATGAGGGGGACTGGACTTTTCACCAGCAGCCATCCTTTCTGAATCCTTTGTATGGGGCAGAAGCTTTGGCTGAGAAAGCAGCATATTTCCTGGTTTTCACCATCTGCCAAATTCATCTGGAATATCTCTTTTAGCTCAGGGAATTGAGAAAGATGGGAGTTGCCACTCTGCTGGAGAGCTCTTTGGAATAGCTTTTTCAGAACAGAGCTCTGAATGGGTATAGGTACAGGCCATTGTTGTAAACTGAACTGTGTTAGGCCATTTGTGCATTGCCTAAATGCCTAGATGTTTGGGTCACAGGGTCACAGGTTTGGTGCAGTCCTTACTATAATAAGTGAGTTCGCACTCCATTATTCCTGCAAGAGCTGGTGGTTACAAAGAGCCTGGTACCTCCACTCTCTCTCTTGCTTCCTCTCTTGCCATGTATCTAGCCTTCTAGCCAGCTGAATTGTGAGCACTAAAGAAATACTTGAGACGGGGTAATTTATAAGCAAAAGAGGTTTGATTAGCTCACAATTGTTTAGGCTTTACATGAAGCTTGGTGGCATCTGCTTCTGGGGAGGCCTCACGAAGCCTCCAATCACGGCAGACTACAAAATGGGGAGCAGGCATCTCCCATGACAAGAGCAAGGGCAAGAGAGAGAGATAGAGAGTATGTGGGGAGGGGAGGTTCCACACAGTTTTAAATGAGCAGGTCTCGCAACAGCTCATTCACTGTCATGAAGACAACACCAAGCCGTGAGGGGTCTGCCCCCATAATGCAAACACCTCCCACTAGGACTCACCTTCAGCACTGGGGATTATAATTCAACATGAGATTTGGGCAGGGACAAATATCCAAATTATATCATTCCACCTCTGGCCCCTCCTAAATCTCATGTCCTTTCCACATTGCAAAATACAATTGTACCCTCCCAACACTCCCTGAAAGTCTTAACTCCTTCCAGTGTTAACTCAAAATTGCAAAGTCCAAAGTCTCATCTGAGACAAGGCAAGTCCCTTCTACCTATGAGCCTGTCAAATAAAAAACAGGTTTTTTATTTGTTGGGTATAGGCATTAGGTAAACATTCTCACTCTAAAAGGGAGAAATCAGCTAAAAGAAATGGGCTACAGGCCCCATGTACGTTCAACACCCAGCAGGGCAGTCATTAAATCTTAAAGCTCCAAAATAATCTCCTTTGACTCTGTGTTCCATATCCAGGACACACTGCTGCAAAGGATGGGCTTCCAAGGCCTTGGACAGCTCTGCCCCTGTGTCTTTGCGGGATTCATCCCCCAGGGCTGCTCTTGTGGATTGGATTTAAATGATTGTAGCTTTTCTAGGTGCAGGGTGCAAGCAGCTGGTGAATCTACCATTCTGGGGTGTGGAGATTGGTATCCCCTTTCTCACAGCTCCACTAAGCAGTGCTCTATTAGGGACCCTCTGTGGGGGCTCCGACACTTGGCACTGCCATAGTAGAGGTTCTCTGCGAGGGCTCCACCTCTGCAGTAGGCTCCTGCCTCAGTCCCAAGGCTTTCTCATATATCCACAAATCAGGGAAGAGGCTGCCAAGTATTCATCACTCTTGGATTCTGTACCCCTACAGGCTGAACACTACATAGAAGCTACCAAGGCTTATGTCTTGCATTCTCCAGAGTGGTAGCCTGAACTCTACCAGGGCCAGTTTGGGCCATAGCTGGAGCTAGAGTGGCTGAGATATGGGAAACAGTGTTCTGAGGCTGTGCAGGGCTGTGGGTCCCTGGGCCTGGTCTACAAAACCCTTCTATCCTCCTAGGCCCCTGGGACTATGATGGGAGGGGCTGCCGCAAGGGTGTCTGAAATACCTTCAAGGCCTTTTCCCCAGTGTCTTGGATATTAGCCCTTGACTCCCTTTTAGTTATGCAACTATCTCTAGCAGGTGGTTGCTCAGCAGCCTGTTTGAAAGAGCTTTTTTTTGGTCTGCCACGTGGCCAGGCTGCAAATATTTCAAACTTTTATGCTCTGCTTTCTGTTTAAATATAATTTCTAACTTTAAGTCATTTATTTGTTCTTGCATCTCAGTGTAGGCTGTTATAAGCAGCCACATCACTTCTTGAACGCTTTGCTACTTATAATTTTTTTTTTCTGTTAGATGTGCTAGGTCATCACTCTCAAATTCAAACCTCCACAGATCCTAGGGCATGGACACAATGTAGCCAAGTTCTTTGCTAAGGCATAGCAAGGTTGACCTTCGCTCCAATTCCCAAAATATCCTCATTTCCATCTCAGACCTCAGCAGCCTAGAGTTCGTTGTCCATATCGCTGTCAGCATTTTGGTCAAAACCATTTAAACAGTCTCTAAGAAGTTCCAGACTTTCCCTCATCTTCCTATATTCTGAGCCCTCCACACTTTTCCAACCTCTGTCCATTACCCAGTTGCAGAGTCACTTTCAAATTTTCAGGTATCTTTATAGCAATGCCCCACTCCTGATACCAATTTTCTGTGTTAGGCATTCTGGAATTGCTATAAGGAAATACCTGACACTGGGTAATTTATAAAGAAAAGAGGTTTAATTGACTCACAGTTTTGCAGGCTTTACAGGAAACGTGGTAGCATCTGCTTCTGTGAAGATTCTCAGGAAGCTTCTAATTACGGTGGAAAGTGAAGCTGGAGCAAGCATCTCACATGGCAGAAGCAAGAGAAGTGGAAGGAGGGAAGGAGAAAGGGAGAAGGGAAGGTACCACAGACTTCAAAACAACAAAATTTCATGAACTCACTGTTGTGAAGACAGCACCAAGCCATGAGGAATCTGCCACCATGACCCAAATACCTGCCACCACCAGCCCCCACTTCCATTATTGGGGATTAATATTCAACATGTGATATGGGCAGGGACAAATATCCAAACTATATCACGGACGTTTTAGATAATATATTGGAGCAACTCTGGTTTCTGATAACACTTCACAACCCCACCTCAGGCTTGTTATTGGTGTTGCATGTTTGTTCACTTACTTGTTTAGTGACTTTCCTGGACTAACTCTGTGATGTCTCTTTCCTGTATAGCATGAAGTCTCAGATATCTGATATACATTCTGGATACTAATGCTCTGTTAAATAAATAGTTTGGGTCACTATTTTTCATCCCCACTGCCAACATCTGCCTTAATTAGTATATTTAAACAATTTACATGTAATTCAGTTATTGGTATGTTAGGGTTTAAGTCGCCATGAATGCCATTGCCTCTCACTCTTCTTACCAGATTCTATAGATTTTGTTGAATAAATGCATCTCAATTTGTTGTGAGTGATTTGATCAATATTCAGAGAATTTGCTAATTTTTACTAGTTTTGATAGATGTCTCCCTGAGGGAGAAGTTTCATTAAGCTTTTCATACTGCCATTAAAGAACCAACTGGACGTTTCCAGTTTGGGCTGTTGCAAATAAAGCTGCTACCAACAATTGTGTACAGGATTTTTTGTGGATATAAATTTTATTTTACTGGTATAAATGCCCAGAAGTATGATTGCTGAGTCCTATGGTAATTATGTTTGGTTGTCTAAAAAAAGGATTCTTTGTGGATTGACACTTCTATTAATTTTTTATAGCTGCTGTAACAGATTACCACAGTCTCAGTGGCCAAAAACAACACAGATTTGTTTCCTCACAGTTCTGGGGGTCATAAGTCTAAAACTCAAGGTGTTGGTAGGCATGTGTTCCTTCTGGGAGTTTTAGGGGAGAATCCATTTCTTTGCCTTTTGTAGTTGCTAGAGACCATCAGCATTCCTTGTCTCATGATGACTTCTTCCGGTTTGAAAGCCAGTAATGGCTGTGCAAATTCTACACATTCTGCCTCACTATGATACTCTTCTGTAATCAAATCTCTTTTTTATTTTCATGTTTTTAAAAAGTTTTCTAGGTACATAGTATGTGCATATATTTATGGGATACATGAGATATTTTGAGATAGGCATGCAATGTGAAATAAGTACATTATGGAGAATGGGGTATCCATTCTCTCAAGCATTTATCCTTTGAGTTACAAGCAGTCCAATTGCACTCTTTAAGTTCTTTAAAAATGAACAATTAAGTTATTATTGACTTTAGCCACACTGTTGTGCTACCAAATAGTAGGTCTGATTTTTTTTTTTTTTTTAAATTTTTTATTTGGTAATAACTAACCATTCCCACCTCTCCCCTTACATCTATCGCCATCCTTCCCAACTTCTGGTAATCATCCTTTTACTCCCTATGTCCATGAATTCAATTGTTTTGATTTTTAGATCTCACAGGTAAGTGAGAACATAGGAACTTTGTCTTTCTGTGCCTGGCTTATTTCACTTAACATAATGACCTCCAGTTTCATCTTTGTTGTTGAAAATTACTGATCTCATACTTTTTTGTGGCTGAATAGTACTTCATTGTGTATAGGTACCACATTTTATTTATTCATTGACCTGTTGATGGACACTTAGGTTGTTTCCAAATCTTAGCTATTGTGAACAGTGCTGCAACAAACACAGAGTGCAGATATCTGTTGGCTGTACTGATTTCCTTTCTGTTGGGTATGTATCCAGCAGTGGGATTGCTTGATTATATGGTAGCTCAATTTTTAGTTTTTTGAGGAACCTCCAAAGTGTTCTCTATAGTAGTTGTACTAACTTACATTCCCAGAAACAATATACAAGGGTTCCCTTTTCTCCACATCCTTATCAGCATTTGTTACTGCCTGTCTTTTGGATATAAGCCACTTTAACTAGACTCACATGAGAATTTCCCTGCCCTATCATATAAAAGCTGCATAACTTTGAGCAGATCACATAAATGATCTAAGTGTATTTTCTTATCTGAATAATTAAAATAAGAATTGTACTTGTTTCCCAGGGTTTTTATACTGGAAAATACTAAATTGGTAATAGGTAAAGTGCATAACACTATGCTAGGACTATTTCAAATGTTCAATAATTGCTAGCTTCTGCTGTTATTCTGTTTTAGAAGAATTCCTTTTTTCCCAGTACCTAGTGTAGTGCAATATTTCTTCTGATCTTCAGATTTCAGTTTAATTCTCACCTCCTTCATGCCAGTGGACTAATAACCTGTTTCTCGTCACAGTGAACGTGAAAAGTCTCAAGCACTAATAACCTGTTTCTCGTCACAGTGAACGTGAAAAGTCTCAAGCAATTATAATTGAAATTTGTTGTGTAGTTTTATCAAACAGAATCTATAAGGAACTCAAATCACCAAGAAAAACAAATAGTCCCATCAAAAAGTGGGCAAAGAACATAAATAGACATTTCTCAAAAGATGTACAAACAGCCATCAAACATATTACAAAATTCTCAACATCACTAATCATCAGGGAAATACAAATTAAAACCACAATGAGATACCACTTAACTCCTGCAAGAATGGCCATAATTAAAAAGCCAAAAAACAGTAGCTGTTCATGTGGATGTGGTAAAAAGGGAACACTTTTACACTGCTGGAGTGTAAATTAGTACAACCACTATGGAAAACAGTATGGGAATTCCTTAAGTAACTAAAAGTATATCTACCACTCGATCCAGCAGTCCCACTACTGGGTGTCTACCCAAAGGAGAAGAAGTCATGATATGAAAAAGACACGGACATGCATGTTTATAGCAGCACAATTCACAATTGCAAAAACATGGAACCAACCTAAATGCCCGTCAGCTAACAAGTAGATCAAGAAAATGTGGTATATACACAGCATGGAATACTATTCAGCCATTAAAAGGAATGAAATAATATTTTTTGTGGCGTCTTGGATGGAGCTGGCAGTCATTATTTTAAGTGAAGTAACACAGGAGTGGAAAACCAAAAACCGTTATGTTCTCACTTATAAGTAGGAGCTAAGCTGTGAGTACACAAAGGCATACAGAGTAATATAATGGACTTTAGAGAGTCAGAATGGGTATACTGGGAGGTGGGTCAGGGATTTAAAAAAAAAAAAGCTACACATTAGGTATAATGTTCACTGCTCAGGTGACAGGTACACTAAAATCTCTACTACATAATTCATCCATGTGACCAAAAACCACTTGTACCCCAAAAACTATTGAATTAAAAATAAATAAGTAGATAAATACAATAAAATGCTGTGTATACACCACAGAATACTACTCATCCATAAATAACAGTGAAATAATGTCTTTTGTAGCAACTTGGATGGGACTGGCAGCCATTCTTCTAAATGAAGTAACTCAGGAATGGAAAACCAAATACCCTCTGTTCTCACTTAGAAGTGGGATTTAAGCTATAGGTATGCAAAGACATACAGAGTAGTGTGATGGAATTTGGAGACTCAGAAGGGGCAGAGTGGAAGGAGGACGAGAGATAAAAGAGTACATATTGGGTTAAAATGTATACTATTTGGGTTATGGGTGCACTAAAATCTCATAGTTTACCTCTATACAATTCACCCATGTACACAAAAACCACTTGTACTCCAAAAAGTATTAAAATAGTAGATATAAGAAATTAAAAATAATAAAATGATTTTTCAGAGTTCACCAGAATTGTATTTGATTCTTAGAGCACTCCTGAGGGAATTTTGTATCTGCATATCAGGATAAAATGTACTTGTGATAAATTTCATTTGTGTTAGCGCTGGATTGATTGAGTCCTCAAATGCCTCAGAGCGTGCTGGCCTGCAAGCATATGCAAAAATTTCAGAGTAAGTACATTTTGAGCTAAGATAGTTAATACCTTTCATTAAATTTTCAAAAAGTTAAGATTGCTGAATCAGTCTTACAATTTCAGTTTCGCTTTAGGACCTTTAGTTGTTTGCTTCCACAAATGCTTGGTGGATAGGCATCTCATAAATGCTATTACATAAAATAACTTAGTAGATTCTCTGTGTGTACTGCCCTATTTAAACCTGTGTATCATTTTATTATTTAGTTGTAAGGTCCTTAGTCGTGCAAAGTCTTTTGGATACGAGAGGTGTAAGACTACCCACAGGAGTCTATATTTAATAGAAAAATAGGCTGCATATATTTCAGAAAGATAAATAATAATGTGATGTTATATTTGTTAAACACCAGATTAGTGTCTCACAAAAATATGAACTGTATGAATTCAGAGATATGTCTTTGAGTGAACTAGTGGGAATTGAGCCAGGCCGTCAGTGAAGGGCAGGGTTTTGGTAAGTGTATTCATTCAATAATTATTTTTTGAGTGCCTGCTGTGTGCCAAGTACTGTTAGGTACTGGAGAGGAGAGGGCATTCTAGTACAACACATGGAGTGTGTGAAGGCACTGAGGGAGGAATGTGCTTGACATGTTTGGGGCCTAGGAAGATTAATGTGGCTAGGGCCAGAGGAAGGCGGTAAAGGTTGTAGAGCTGAGAGAACAAGCAATATTTTAGAAAGATCAGTTCAGCATTTCTGTATAGCTTATTTAATCCTGTTTTGAAATTTTGTAACATCTGAATTCTAAACTGACAACAGCCTTAAAATCATCTTTTATTGGAGTGCTACAATCTTTTCAAGTAAATAGAATGCTCTCAGTATTCCTCTCCTACATTTCCACCAGGGAGATACAGCCTGATTTTTTCCCCAGATATGGCATACGTGTATATATGTGTGTGTCAAAGGAGGCTGTCAGGTGTTTTTCAAAATCTTATTACTGAGTTTGACAATATTCAGTATTTGTCAAAGTACTGATTAAAGTATCTAAAAAATACTCATAAAATACTTTAGCCTGATTAACAAACTGGCTAAAGTAAGTTTGGCTGATCTGTTGTGCCATTTCTCGAGGATTTTTAAGATGTTTAATTGTGGCTGGGCGCAGTGACTCACGCCTGTAATCCCAGAACTTTGGGAGGCTGAGGCGGGCTGATCAACTGAGGTTGGGAGTTTGAGACTAGCCTGACCAACATGGAGAAACGCCGTCTCCACTAAAAATACAAAAGTAGCTGGGCATGGTGGCACATGCCTGTAATCCCAGCTACTTAGGGGGCTGAGGCAGGAGAATCGCTTGAACCTGGGTGGTGGAGGTTGCAGTGAGCTGAGATCGCGCCATTGCACTCCAGCCTGGGCAACAAGAGCAAAACTCCTTCTCAAAAAAAAAAAAAAAAGAAAAAGTTTTAAAAAAGATGTTTGTGTAAATATACTCCCGATGTATGTTTTTATTTTTAATTTTCTAGTTAGATTTTTATTTAAGATAAACTTTTGATACTTTCAAGTATTGCCCAGTAATAATTGCACCACAGTTATTGAATGATTAATATGTTCAGAAATTTCAGAATAATCCTTTCATACATCATAATTAAAGTAACTTAGTGCTTGAAATGCTTTACCATTAATGTTCTGTAATTTTGTAATACAGCCACACTGATCTAGACACTTATTTGTTGTAGGTAATTTAAGATTGGTCTTTAAGTGCTAGAGCGTTAATTTTGATGAATGTTATATCTCGAATATACTACGTAACTCCCATCTATGTTAAACCAGACAGTTGAACGCTTTCTTCGTAACTCTGTATCTTTAGTTTTTAACTTTGCCAATTGTAATACGTTGTATTTGTTATGTAAGTGACTATATAGATAGTGGACCTGAATGGGTATTGAGCCCGGAAATAGTCTTAGATTGAAAAAGTGGCTGGTATCATTTTCTTTTTCTTCCATAATTGTGAATTGAAATATATACAGCTTCTTGGCCCTGTGGGCAGGGTGACATGCTCAATAAATCAAAGGCAGCCTTTTTCTAAGTGTTTTTTTGTTCTCCAAAGGCCACTGCTGGTATTTGTGGTGTTGTATCCAAATACTTTCTGGTGCATAGTAGGCGTTCAGCAAATGTTAATTACCCCTTTTCCATTGCTATTATATTAGACCACAGGTGTTATTTTGTCAGCACATTCGTCTTCAGAGTATTTGACTTTTACAGCTGTGTTACAGGTCACTCCTTTCTCTTAGTGTTCCTTAATATTTAGTTTTCAAGAAAACACCAGATGCTATGCATCATTTTAAATGGCACTTTGAGATACCATCTCACACCAGTTAGAATGGCAATCATTAAAAAGTCAGGAAACAACAGGTGCTGGAAAGGATGTGGAGAAATAGGAACACTTTTACAATGTTGGTGGGATTGTAAACTAGTTCAACCACTGTGGAAAACAGTATGGCGATTCCTCAAGGATCTAGAACTAGAAATACCATATGACTCAGCCATCCCATTACTGGGTATATACCCAAAGGATTATAAATCATGCTGCTATAAAGACACATGCACACGTATGTTTATTGCGGCACTGTTCACAATAGCAAAGACTTGGAATCAACCCAAATGTCCATCAGTGACAGACTGGATTAAGAAAATGTGGCACATATACACCATGGAATACTATGCAGCCATAAAAAAGGATGAGTTTGTGTCCTTTGTAGGGACATGGATGCAGCTGGAAACCATCATTCTCAGCAAACTATCGCAAGAACAGAAAAGCAAACACTGCATGTTGTCACTCATAGGTGGGAACTGAGCAATGAGATCACTTGGACTCGGGAAGGGGAACATCACCCACTGGGGCCTATTATGGGGAGTGGGGAGAGGGGAGGGATTGCATTGGGAGTTATACCTGATGTAAATGACGAGTTGATGGGTGCTGACGAGTTGATGGGTGCAGCACAGCAACATGGCACAAGTATACATATGTAACAAACCTGCACGTTGTGCACATGTACCCTAGAACTTAAAGTATAATAAAAAAAAAAATACTTGAAATTTTGCTACATAGATCAAATAGAGTTTGAATATTATATATTCTCCTTTTTAATAAAAACAGACTAAAATATCTGGAGTAAAAAAAAATAAATAAATAAATGGCACTTTGATGTGGGCAACAGAAAAATGGAAGAACCTGGGTTCTCAGTAAGCTAGTGAATTAACCAATCCTTATGTCTGCCTGCTCCTAGACTTTGTTATATGGAGAATAAGTTTTTTTCATTGTTGAAGCCAGTTTCAGTTGGAGATTCCAGAATTTTAGCCAAAAGCATCTTAAATAAGACCACTACATTAGATTATTGTGAAGATTAAAAATACTAGATATATGTAAAACACCTGGCACACAGTATGCACTCCTTAAATACAGAACAGACACACTGTCATCAGAGATCTCTTTTCTTTTCAGAGACATGATAATGAGGTGTGGCACAGGTACCATAACACTAACAGGTTATAGAGCTTTTCCATCATGCATTTGTCGCTTTGTTGCTGGTTCTTTTCCTTTGTCAGCCATACTGTGCTTCTGCTATTTTTATTCTCTTTTTATTATTTCTTAACTCTTCTATTCCTTGTTACTTTTCCTATTTTGTGACTTTTGGTATGTATAATCTTAACTTTTATAATCACAACTAGCCAACTGGAGTAACCTTACCTGTAATACTCAGCTCTTGATTTTTCTCCCTTTGTGTTGGTTGCTGGATGTTCCAGGACAGCTTTTTGGCCACAAGAGATTTTGAAAATGTCTTGTTTCTTTCCCCCCTTTGCTGGTTGAGGAACTCCTCTAGAAGCTGGAAAGTTCTAGATAGCTGAGTCACACAATGTATATTTTATAAATTAAAAAAAAAATACCATTAGTCAAGATAGGTGTTATTGGAGAAAAGTATATTTTCTTGCAGAATGACTTTTTTTCTCCTCTTTTATTTTAGAATCAAGTTGTATTTGATCATGTATCCCCATAATGTTAGACTAGAAGTAATAAAACAGATTATTGAAATGTTTTATAAATATTATTTTAGAAAAATGCTAGGTGGTAGGGAATAATTATAGAAATCAGCCTTATATTTTTAGTAAAAGTAATAGGCTTCATAATTAAATTCTAGTTGACAGCTTTTTGGGTTTTGTTTTTATTTTTTTTAATAATGTCAACTTTTATTCTAGGTTTGGGGTACATGTGCAGGTTTGTTACAAGAATATATTGAATGATGCTGACATATGGGGTTTGATTGATCCCATCACCCAGGTAGTGAGCATATTGCCCAATAGTTTTTCAATTATTTTCTCCCTCCCTCCCCCATCTACTAGTCCTCAGTGTCTATTGTTCCCATCTATATGTCCATGGGTACCAATTGTTTAGTTTCCACTTATAAGTGAGAACATGCAGTATTTGATTTTCTGTTCCTGCATTAATTCAGTTAGGATAATGGCTTCCAGCTGCATCCATGTTGCTGTAAAGGACATGATTTCTTCTTTTTTATGGATGCATAGTATTCCATGGTGTATATGTATCTCATTTTGTATATTCACTACACCACTGGTGGGCACCTAGGTTGATTCCATTTATTTGGTATTGTGAATAGTGCTGCAATGAACACATGAGTGCATGTATATATGGTAAAATGATTTATATTCCTTTGGATATATACCCAGTAGTGGGATTGTTGAGTCAAATGATAGTTCTGTTTTAAGTTCTCTGAGAAATATCCAAATTGCTTTCCACAGTGGCTGAACTAATTTATATTCCCACCATCAGTGTATAATGTTCCCTTTTCTCTGCAGCCTCACCAGCATCTGTTGTTTTTTGATTTTTTAATAATGGCCATTCTGACTGGTATGAGATGGTATCTCATTGTGGTTTTGATTTGCATTTGTCTAATAATTAGTGATGTTGAGCTTATTTTCATATATTTGTTGGCCACTTGTATGTCATCTTTTGACAAGTGTCTGTTCGTGTCTTTTCCCCATTTTTTAATGGGGTAAGTTGTTTTCTGCTTGTTTGATTGTCTAAGTTTTGTGTAGATTCTGGATATGAAACCTTTGTTAGATGCATAGTTTGTGAATATTTCCTCATATTCAGTAAGTTATCTGTTTAATAGTTTCTTTTGCTGTGCAGATGCTCTTTAGTTTAATTAGGTTCCATTTGTCAATGTTTGCTTTTGTTGCAATTGCTTTTGGTTCCTTTGCCAGGAAAACTTTGCCAGGGCCGATGTCCAGAATGGTATTTTCTAGCTTATCTTTCAGGGTTTTAATTTTTTTAGGCTTTACTTTTAAGTCTTTAATCCATCTTGAGTTGATTTTTGTGTATGGTGAAAGGCAGAAGTTTAGTTTTAATCTTCTGCATAGGGCTCACCAGTTATCCCAGCACCACTTGTTGAATAGGGAGTTCTTTACCCATTACTTGTTTTTGTTGAGTTTGTAAAAGATCAGTTGGTTATAGTTGTGTGGCTTTATTTCTGGGTTCTCTAATGTCTAATCTGGGTTCTCTAACCTCTAACCTGTTACATTGGTCTATGTGTCTGTTTTCGTACCAGTACCATGCTGTGTTGGTTACTATAGCCTTGTACTATAGTTTGAAGTCAGGAAATGCGATGACACCAGCTTTGTTCTTTTTACTTAGGATAGTTTTGGCTATTTGGGCTTGTTTCTGGTTCCATATTAATTTTAGAATCGTTGTTTCTACTTCTGTGGGAAATGTTGTTGGTAGTTTGATAGGAATAACATTGAATCTGTAAATTGCTTTGGGCAGTGTGGCCATTTAAAAAATATTGATTCTTCCTACCCATGAGCATGGATTGTTTCTCCATTTGTTTGTGTCATCGCTGATTTCTTTCAGCAGTGTTTTATAGTTCTCATTGTAGAGATCTTTCACCTCTGTGGTTAGCTGTATTCCTACGTATTTTATTCTATTCATGGCTAATGTGAATGGTATCGTATTCTTAAATTGGCTCTCAACTTGGATGTTGATAATTTATAGAAATGCTCCTGATTTTTCAAATTTTTATTTTGTATCCTAAAACTTTGCTGGAGTTGTTTATTAGAACCACAAACTATTGGACAGAGACTATGGGGTTTTCTAGGTATAAGATCATATCTTCTTTGAAGAGACTTCGTCTTTTCATATTTCGATGGATTTTATGTCTTTCTTTTGCCTAACTCCTGGCTAGGACTTCCAGTACTATATTGACTAGGCATGAAAAGAGTGCACATCCTTGTCTTATTATAGTTCTCAAAGGGAATGCTTCCAGGTTTTGCCCATTCAGTTTGTTGTTGGCTGTGAGTTTGTCATAGATGGCTGTTATTATTTTGAGGTATGTTCCTTTGATGCCTAATTTGTGAGGGTTTTTAAAATGAAGGGTTTTTGAATTTTATTGTATTTTTAAAATTTTATTTCAATAGATTTTGGGGAGCAAGTGGTTTTTGGTTACATGGATAAGTTCCTTAGTAGTGATTTCTGAGATTTGGTGTACACGTCACCTGAGCAGTGTACAGTGTACCCAATATGTAGTCTTTTTTCCGTCACATCCCTCTCATCCTTCCCCTTGAGTCCCCAAAGCCCATTATATTATTATTATGTCTTGCATCCTCATGTATTAGCTCTCCTGAAGCTTAGCTCTCATGTGTAAGTGAAAACATACAATATTTGGTTTTCCATTCCTGAGTTACGTCACTTAGAATAATGGCCTCCAACTCCATCCAAGTTGCTGCAGAGGCTGTTATTTCATTCTGTTTTATGGCTGAGTAGTATTCCCTGGTGTATATATAACACATTTTCTTTATCCACTCCTTGGATAATGGTTATTTAGGTTGGATTCATATTTTTGCAATTGCAGAAGTACTGCTATAAACGTGTGTGTATGTGTCTTTTTCAAATCTGGAGGCATCATATTACCTGTTGATATGGGTTGGCTGTGTTCCTACCCAAATCACATCTTGCATTGTAGCTCCCATAATTTGTTCATGTTGTGGGAAGGACCCAGTGGGAGACAATTGAATCATGGGGCAGTTCTCCCATACTGTTCTCATGGTAGTGAACAAGTATCATATCTGATGGTTTTATAAGGGGAAACCCCTTTTGCTTGGCTCTCATTCTTCTTTTGCCTGCTGCCATATGAGATATGCCTTTAACCTTCTGCCACGATTTTGAGGCCTTCCTAGCCATGTAGAACTGTGAGTCCATTAAGCCTCTTTCTTTTGTAAATTGCCCAGTCTCCGGTATGTCTTTATCAGCAGTCTGGAAACAGACTAGTACACCTGACTTCAAACTATACTATAAGGCTATAGTTACCAAAGCAGCATGGTACTGATGTAAAAATAGGCACATAGACCAATGGAACAGAATAGAGAACCCAGCAATAAAGCCAAATACAGCCAACTGATCTTCAACAAAGCGTACAAAAACATAAAGTGGGGAAAGGACACCCTATTGAACAAGTGGTGCCAGGATAACTGGTAAGCCGCACATAGAAGAATGAAAGTGGATCCCTATTTGTCACCATATACAAACATCAACTCAAGATTGATCAAAGCGTTAAATATAAGGCTTGAAACTATAAAAATTCTAGAAGACAACATTGTAAAAACTCTTGTAGACATCAGTCTAGGCAAAGAGTTCATGACTAAGACCCCCAAAACAAATACAACAAAAGCAAAAATAAATGGCACTTAATTAAACTAAACAGATTCTGCACAGAAAAAGAAATAATCAACAGAGAAAACAGACAACCTACAGTGTGGGAGAAAATATTTGCAAACTATGCATTCGACAAAGGTTGTTGAATTTTACTGAAATCCTTTTCTGCATCTATTAAGAGGATCGTAGGGTCTTGTTTTTAGTTCTGTTTATGTGATTAATTACATTTATTATTTTGCGTCTATTAAACCATCCTTGCATCCCAGGTTTAAAGCCTGCTTGGTCATGGTGGATTGGCTTTTTGATGTTTTCCTAGATTTGGCTTTCTAGTATTTTGTTTAGAATTTTTGCATCTATGTTTATCAGAGTATTGGCCAGAAGTTTTCTTCTTTTGTTGTGTTTCTGTGGGGTTTTGATATACAATGATGCTAGAATGTGTTAGGGAGGAGTCCCTCCTCCTCAATTTTTGGAATACGTTAGTAGGATTGGTACCAGCTCTTCTTTATACATCTGGTAGAACTAAGCTGTGAATCTATCTGGTCCAAGTTGTTTTTTTTTTTTTTTTTTTTTCCTGGTTGGTAGGCTTTTTATTACTGACTAAATTTCTGAACTCATTATTTCTCTGTTCCGAGTTTTAATTTCTTCATGGTTCAATCTTGGGTGGTATATATTTTTAGGAATTTATTTGTTTCTTCCAGGTTTTCTAGCTTGTGTTCATAGAGGATTTCTTAATAGTTTCTGGGGGTTGTTTGTATTTCCATGTAGTTGGTGGTAATGTTCCATTTGTCATTTCTGATTGTGTTTATTTGGATCTTCTTTTTTTCATTATTAGTCTAGCTAGTTGTCTCTCAATCTTATTTATTTCTTCAAAAAAACCAACTTTTTTTTAAATCTTTTGTATCATTTTTCACATCTCTGTTATATTGAGTTGCTCTATGATTTTGGTTATTATTTTTCTTCTACCTTTTTGGTTGGTTGGTTCTTGTTTTTCAAGTTTCTCTAGTTGTGATGTAAGGTGATGTTAATTTGAGATCTGTCAGGCTTTTTGATGTGGATTTTCAGTGCTGTAAACTTTCCTCTTAATAGTGCTTTAGCTGTGTCCCAGGGGTTCTGGTATGTTGTATCTTTGTTTTCATTAGTTTCAAATAATTTTTTGGTTTCTGCCCTAATTTCATTGTGTACCCAAAAGTAATTCAGTAGCAGATTGTTTAATGTCCATGTAATTGTATGGTTTTGAGAGATTTTGGCATTGACTTCTTTTTTTTTTTATTGCATTGCACTGTGGTCTGAGAATGTGATTGGTATGATTTCAGTTTGTTTGTGTGTGTATTTTTTGAGAACTGCTTTAGGGATGATTGTGTGGTCAGTTTTAGAGTATGTGCCATGTGCAGATGAGATTAATGTCTATTCTGTTTTTGTTGGATGGAGTGTTATGTAGAAGTCTGTTAGATCCATTTGGTCATGTGTCAAGTTCAGGTCCTGGTATCTTTGTTAGTTTTCTGTCTTGATGATATTTCTAGTACTGCCAGCAGGGTGTTGAAGTTTCCTACTGTTATTGTGCATTTATGTAAATCTCCTTGTAGGTCTCTAAGAACTAGAACTTGCCTTATGGATCTGGGTACTCCAGTATTGGGTGCATATATATTTAGGATTGTTAAGTCTTCTTGAATTGAACTCCTTATTATATAATGTCCCTCTTTGTCCTTTTTTGATCGTTGTTGGTTTAAAGTCTTTTTTTTGTGAAATTAGATTAGCACCCCTTGCCCTTTTTCATATTGTGTTTGCTTGGTGAATTTTTCTCCATCCGTTTAATTTGACCCTATGGATGTCACTGCATATCAGATGGGTCTCTTGAAGACAGCATACAATTGGGTTTTACTTCTTTATCTAACTTGCCACTGCGTGCCTTTCAAATGGGGCGTTTAGCCTATTTACATTCAAATTTAACACTCATATGTGCAGATTTGGTCCTGTCATCATGTTGTTAGCAGGTTAATATGCAGATTTGATTGTGTGGTTGCTTTATAGTATCAATAGTCTATGTACTTAAGGGGATTTTTATGGTGCCACTAACAGTCTTTGATTTCCATGTTTAGCACTCCTTTAAGGACCTCTTGTAAGGCAGATCTGGTGTTAACAAATTTCCTTAGCATTTGTTTGTCTGACAGGAATCTTATTTCTCATTAGCTTATGAAGCATATTTTGGCTGGATATGATATTCTTGTTTGGAATTTGTTTTATTTAAGAATGCTGCATATAGGCCCCAAATCTCTTCTGGCTTATAGCATTTCTGCTGGAAGGCCACTCTTAGCCTGATGGAGTTCCCCTTACAGGTGACCTGCTTCTTCTCTCTAGCTGCCTTTAATATTTTTTCACATTGACCCTGAAGAATATGGTGAGTATGTGTCTTGGGGATGGTCATCTTATATACTGTCTCATATGGCTTCTATTCATTTCTTGAATTTGAATGTTGACCTTTCTAGTGAGGTTGGGGACATTCTCATGGACAATATTCTCAAATATGTTTTCCAAGTTACTATCTCTTTCTCTCTGTGTTTTAGGGATGCCAGTGAGTTATTGGTTTGGTCTCTTTACATAATTCCACATTTCCAGAGGTTTCGTTCCTTTTTTTTATTCTCTTTGTTTTTGTCTAACCGAGTTGATTGGAAGAACTGATCTTCAAGCTCAGATTCTTCCCTCAGCGTGGTCTTTTCTGCTGTTAGTACTTCTGATTATATTATGAAATTTTTACAGTATGTTTTTTCAGCTCTTTCTATTGGTTTTGGTTCTTAAAATGGGAATTTTATCTTTCAACTCTTGTTTTATTTACTTCTTTAGATTCTTTGGATTTGCTTCAACTTTCTTCTGAATCTTGATGTTCTTCATTCCTATCTATATTCTAAACCTTTTGTCTGTCATTTCCACCACTTTCGTCTGGTTAAGTACCATTGCTGTGGAGGTAGTGCGGTTGTTTGGAGGTAAGAAGACACTTTGGCTTTTCCAGTTGCCCAAGTTCTTGCACTCATTCTTTTTCATGTGTGGGCTGATGTTCCTTTAATGTTTGATGTTGCTGTCCTTTGGATTTGTTGTTGTTTTGTTTTGCTGCGGTAATTGTAAAAGTGATGTGTCTCTTGATTACTTCTGGGAGCTCCATCCCAGGGAAATGCAGAGCTGCTGCCAGCCCAAGTGCTCAGGTTGGGGTAGGATGGCTGTACTGGGGACCCTGGTAGGGAAGCTCTGCCCAGTGAGGAGTAGCACTGGCAGAGACCTGCATGGAAAATAATCTGGCCTCTTCTCTGTAAGGCTGCTGCCGTGTGCTGGAGGCCAGCAATATTTTGGGCTCTTCTCTCCCTTCTCAGCCTGAGTGTAGTAGAGGTGGGGGCTGAGGCATTGGCCAAAATGTCAGGCCTATCAGTTACCTCTGGGAGCTTTATCCCAGAAGAATTGCAGAGCTGCTATTGGCCTGAATTCTTAGGTGGGGTTGGTGTGGTTGTGTTAGGATCGCAGGCCAGTGGGCTTTGCCTAGACAGGTGTAGCAGAGGCAAAGCCTACAGTCCGTCCATTCCTCAGCACCATGAATATGGCCCCTATCCTGGGGGCATGTGAGAGAGTCTGGCCTCCCTTGTTGGTGGATCTATGGTAGCTAGTGCAAGAGTGCTCAGGAGTCCAAGGCCCATGGGCATCCTTATGTGCCTGAGTGGCAACTCTGCCCACCCGGAAAACTCCAGGCAGCCTGTGTCAGTCTGGAGGCCTTGGGAATAGAGGGTCTGTGGGGGTCTCCTGTGTCCAGGATTGCAAAGGTTCATGGCATAAGTGTGAGCCTCTGGGGGCTTTTGCTGACTTACCATTTCCCTGTGGTGGGGAACCCCCCTTGTCTTCCTGCCAGTCCTGGGTGGGCAGCTGTCCTGTCTTGCACTTCTCTGCTCTCTGTGCGTCATGGTGCTCCTTTGATGAATTCCAACATGTCTTCCTGGATGATTCAGTGGAAGAGCTTGTGTTTACTGGCTACTGTGTATCTTCTTCTTGAGAGCAGCATACACTGGCTGCTTCTAATCAGCCATCTTCATACCTCCCCAAACAAAAATTCTTAATAACAAGAGCTAACCAAATACAAAATCAGTAGAAGAAAAGAAATAATAATGATCAGAGCAGAAATAAATGAAATTGAAATGAAGAAAATAATACGAAAGATCAATGAAACAAAAAGTTGGTTGTTTTAAAAGATGAAATTTACAAACCTTTAGCTAGACTAACAAAACAAAAGAGAGAAAACACCCAAATAAATAAAATAGTAGATGAAAAAGACATTCAGCCAATACTGCAAAAATTCAAAGGATCATTAGTGGCTACTATGATCAACTATATGCCAATAAATTGGAAAATCTAGAAGAAATGGATAAATTCCCAGACACACGCAACCTACCAACATTGAACCATGAAGAAATCCAAAATCTGAGCAGGCAAATAACAGTGAGATGGAAGACGTAGTAAAAATCTCCCCAGAAGGAGAAGCCTGGGACTTGATGGCTTCACTGCTGAATTTTACCAAATATTTAAAGAAGAAATACCAGTTCTACTGAAACTCTTCTGACAAATAGAGAAGAGGGGAATACTTCCAAACTCATTCTACAAGGCTAATATTACCCTGATATTAAAACACATCAAACAAGAAAACTATAGACCAGTATCCCTGATGAATATTGATGCAAAAATCTTCAAAAATACCAGCAAACCAAATTCCAAAACACATTAAAAAGATCATTCATGATGACCAAGTAGGATTTATCCCAGAGATGCAAGGACGGTTCAGCATATACAAATCAGTCAGTGTGCTACATCATATCAACAGAATGAAGGATCAAAATCGTATAATCATTTCAATTGATGCTGAAAAAGCATTTGATAAAATTCAACATCAGTTCATGATAAAAAACCTTCAAAAAACTTGCTATCACAGGAAGCTCACCCTGCATTTTTCCCTGGAGGAATGGTTCAGTATTCTGTAAATCAGTATTCACAGCTACTTTATAGAATATAACTGCTGGAAATAACAAGAATCAGTTCTATTTTTATTGCAGGAACAGTTGGAGAGGGTGAGTCTTATGGGTAAGTTACCTCATACTCATCTTTTAGCCCTGCTGTTTGTAAATTTCCATGTGAGAGAATTCTGTTTTAGGACCTGTTATCTTTTGTAGAGAGCCAGTTTTCAATCTCTCATTGATTTTAAATAAGTTGTAATTTTGACTTGAGTTATTATTTTGAGTTAAAAATAGTTTTAAGTGAAGGTCTTTCCTCTTGTGAAAACTCGATTATCTCTGCTCAATTTTAATGCTGTTTGATTAATGACAGCCTCATGAGGCCGTAAGTTTTTTAATAGCACCCCAAACTCTGATAACTTTTTGAATATCTTATTTGGTTTTCTAAATTGGAGGCTGGCACATTTTTTTTTGTAAATGGCCTCATGGTAAATGTTTTAGGCTTTGCAGGATGCATGAGATCTCTTGTCACATATTCTTGTTTTTACATATCTTTAAATATGTTTTTTAAAAACATTTTTAGCTTAGCGTCCAGGCCAGATTTAGCCCAGAATTATAGCTTGCCAATCTTCGTTCAAACATTTTCAATGTGCTGTACCATTAGCTTTCCCTCTTTAAGACAGTGACATGTACTTCACCAGTATAACAGACTTGCAGATGCCCTAGTGTGCCAGTCTTCCTGATTTCTTTTGACAAAATTTGCGACCTTTTTTATTTGGAGGTAATAAATATGTTGAATAGATTTTATTGTTCTCACTGTTCTCACTAGAGCCTGATTAGCATGAAATACATGTGAAAAGAAAAATAAGGAATAAGCACGGCCACTTAATTTTTTTATTCAGCAAACAGAAGGAATGGGAAACTAAACTTAATTGCCTATGTACCAAATGTAAGCCGTTTTAATATAACTCCTTATTTAATCCTTGTGATAATCAACAGGATGGCATACACATTTTTTCAGATATTTAACCTAATAGTACTTAGTTAACCTAATTAAGAAATCACTGTCCACTGGAAATTTCTGCAATGATGAACTTGTTTTATATCTGTGGTCTACATTATGGCTATTGAGCACTTGAAATGAGACTAATGCAACTGAAGTTTTTATTTATTAATAATTTTAATTTCAATTTAAATGACCACATGTGGCTAGTAGTTACCATACTGGGCAGCATAACTTGAAGAACTTCAATAATTTGTTCAAGTTTAGACAGTAAGTTCTGTTTAACTCCTAAGCTTATATATATATATATATATATATATATATATATATATATATATAAAATTTTTTTTTTTTTTGAGACAGAGTTTTGCTCTTGTTGCCCAGGCTGGAGTGCAATGGTGCTATTTCGGCTCACTGTAACTTCTGCCTCCTGGGTTCAAGCGATTCTCCTGCCTCAGCCTCCCAAGTAGCTGGGATTACAGGCATGCACCACCATACTCAGCTAATTTTGTATTTTTAGTAGAGACAAGGTATCACCATGTTGGTCATGCTGGTCTCGAACTCCTGACCTCAGGTGATCCACCAGCCTCGGCCTCTCAAAGTGCTGGGATTACAGGCATGAGCCACCACTCCCGACCCTAAGCTCATATTTTTTTTCGGTTGTGCCATACTGCCTCCTCAATAAAAGTCAAGGAATCTATGAAGACAGTAGGAAAGAATGGTAACTGTAAGGTAACTTATTACCTTACAGAGTAAAAAATGTGGAGAAAGTACTTAGGCAATGTTCAAGGTATATTAACTTTTAGGCTATGAGCTCAATGAGTAAATCCATAATCTGGAATACTAACTAGATCATAATTATCAAGCAATACCTATGAAATTATTTTATAGTCTACATATTATTATTGCATTATATGAAGTAACGTGAGTATACTCTGTGATCATTAGTGTGTTGAAAAAATTCAGATATTAACATACTTTGAAAGTATTTGTCTTATATCCAGGGAGTAGTCTCTTAGGAAGAAAAGTCAGGTATTTCAAAAAAAGCTTTTAAATGTTATAAAATTTTACATCCTTCCTGTAGTATAGAGCTTTTATTAACAAAATTTCCCTGGTTCATGGGGACCATACTTGCATCAGTTTTAATATACATTTAAATTATACCTGACATAAGTATGGTGTGGAAATCTTGTTATTTCATTAATGAATACCAACTGGGTATAAGAAATAAAAAAAGTGATGTCTTTAAGGGAAGCATGCATAGATAAATAATTCTGTGATACTGTTTCCTGTACTAGAAGGAGGCATGGGGGAGAAGAATAAACAAAACTTATCTTCTTAGTGTTGACTCTTAATTTTACCCTGTATTTTTACAGCCCCAATCTAAATCAGAGTCCTGCCCAGTTTAAACAGGAAATTACTTAACTGATTGATGCCTGAGTAGCTTCCCTTGCTCTTCTCAGAAAATATTAAAAACAGTGTCAGAAATGAAGTATAGGCACTATCACTGTCATTGGAGAACATTTAGAATCCTTTAGCCAATGATTCCTCCAGGTGTTGCAGTTTTATTTGTGTGTAAAACAAGGAGACCGCTTCCCTCATGATGTCCTTTGTCAAAATTCAGGAAGCTTCTTTCCCATCTAAAGAATCAGACTGTTAAAATATTTGTACCTTGGAAAGCTTTACACTTGGCCTTGCTGAATGGATAATCTTTCGAAATTATTTTGGTACCTGAATAACACTAGAACACTTTATTCTTAGAGTCAGTACTTTTCCTGCATTCTTAATTCAAATCAAGTTATAGCTAAAACAAAGATCACTTTTTGCTTTAGGTTTAGCATGAAACAGGTAAAAGGGAATGCATTGGGAAAATCGGGGCAAAGGATTTATAATAGAAATAATTCATTTTTATGGATAACGTTATTATAAATTGTATTTCAAGATGCAGCCTGCATCACTCAGTACTCCAGACCACTCTTATCCTTTACATTCTCCAGAGCATTTATCAACTTGTAATATAACATATAGTTTATTGTGTTTATTGCCTGTCTCTTCTCTACTAGAATGTCATTTGTATGAGAGCAGGAATCTTTGTTTTGTTCACTGATATATTCTAAACACTAAAACCAGAGTCTGGCACATAGTAGGTGTTCAACTGATGTTTGTAGACTGAATGAATACCAAGACCAATCCCACTCCATCCCTCAGATTTTAGTAATTATTACATTGCTATATTATTATGTAATAATATTCCAGATAAATATTATATTGCTATATTCCTTATGAAGTAGTTAACAAACAGGTAAAAATAGTACTCTGCCATCCAGTATGAGAAGATAATTTTATGAACTGTGTCTTAAAAATGTATGAAGTAATTTGGAGTGTTTGAATATTTAATATATTACAGTGAAACCAATAGATTACCTGAGATTCTTCCAGAATTTATGAGGAAATGGAAGATGGAAAGCTTTTCAACTAAAAAGGTGTTTTTGATCTATCTTTCTCAGATGGGAAAACTGACAACCATGCCTGCAGGTCTGATATATGCATCTGTAAGTGTACATGCAGTCAAAGAAGAGGAATCCAAAAAGCAGCTAGTGAAACCAGAGCAGGTAATTTGCCTACAAAGGTTTATGAACTTTGTATAATATCAAGATAACACAAAAGCTATATTTTTTAAAATTATCTTTACTCATCAAAAATGTCTTAGAAGTCTTTGTTAGGTAGGTTTTAAAAGTTGAGAGAAATAGTTATGAAGTATCTCAAAAGACAATATGTAACTCAAACATCTAAAATTCCAACTCCAATGAAAAACAACTGGTGGTTTTTCTTAATGAATAATCAATAAATAGTAGAGGGTGTTAGACGTTCTAGGCAGTCTGATTTTTCTTTCTTGAGAAACGTATACAGGTACATTCAGTATTAGGAAACTTCAGTTTAAGAGATTCATTAAGATCTCAGTTTTGGAAGTGACCTTAGATGTTTTCTAGATCAACCTTCTGTATGGTACTGTAATTCCCTCTATAGCAGGCACATTTAGTGGCCATATATCTTCTACGTGAATAAAACTCTAGATAAAGGAGTCTAAGGAGCCCATTGCATTTTCTAAATCCTCTCATTTAATTTAAGGTCCTTTCCTTATGTCAGACAGAAATTAGTCTCATAATCACTTCTACCTGTTGGTACTGTATCTCTTGCATTGGTGCCAAACAGAAAACTTCTCTCTTTCAAAAAACAAGCCTTTAAATATCAGTTATACTTTAAGTAATTTTGCTTCCAGGATAAACATTTTAAAGCATTTAGTTGCTTCAACTATTTCTCATACATCACAGCTCTGAGTTCCTCACTATCATGATCAGCCTCTGCCAAGCATGTTCAGGATAGTTAGTGTTTTCTTCAGGTGTAAGTACTTTGTTTTTGTTTTTAAAAAGCACTTTGGTTTTTGGTGCCATGACTTGGATGTATGAACCAAGGTGTTTTGACTGCTACAGGACAGAGTCAGTCTCTGACTTCTCCTCTTCTAGATGTTATATTTCTATTAATGCTGCCTAATATCGTGTTAGTTTTTATGTTTGAGTGCTCAAAATCAACCATGCTCATAAGCAGCCTTTGACCGTGATACAGTAAGCATGTGGTTCTCTAAAATTCATTAAGCCTTTTTACATGGACTACCAGTAAGGTATGCCTCATCCCAGTCTGTACTTAGGCATTTGAACTTTTTGGACTCGTTGAAGGTATATTTATACCTGTTTAAATTTTACCTTGTTGATCTGGCTTATCATGCCAGCCTGTTGAGCTGTAATTGTGGTTACTAATTCTATTCATCATTGTGCTTTTTATCTCTTCCCACTTTAAGTCATCCCTAAGGTTTATCTACACACTTAATAATATGTTTTTGAATCAGGCCTGAATTTGAATCCTGCTTCCATGACTGACTAGTTAGATGACATTGGGCAGAACTCTTAATGGTGTCATAAGTATTCTGTTGTATGAATGTACTACCATCAAATAAATGTAAAATTTTCATAAATTTTTGGAAATGTAGACTATGTCCAGCTATTGCTATTGTATTCAGTACTTGTTGAACCACTTTGTATTGAATCTATATATACGTCTATAACCATTTCCTTAGAATGAATTTCTAGAAGCAGAAGTGTAGGTCAAAAGGCACAAAAAATTGATAATATTGCCAAACTAACATGCATAAAGGTAATATTCATAAATTCAACCAAAAATATTTTCTAAGCTCCTCTATATATATTTGTGAGGCACTGTTCTAATTACTAAAGTTTATTTTCATTAATGGTCTAGGGTAGAGTCATTTTCCTACCCACTAACTGATTCTAAGTATTTTTTTAATTTTTTCTTTTTATTAATCTTAGGAGGATGTTGATTTTAAGGCTTCCTTGACACTCCCATATCTGGACAGCTCAAATCTAGGTAGGAAGATAAATCCCTAATGACTGAATTTAATTTTTGAAATTTTAAAATAAAGTAGTGCTGTTTATTATGGAATACACAGTATTCCTTGGTATTTATTGTATTCCCCAAGTACATTTTAAATATCATTTAATTGAATTACTCATTAAACAAAGCTGGTTGCCAACTACGTGCTAGGGACTATATACAAAGTCAGGATCCAATCCTTGAGGACTGTAGAATTTCTGAAGGGATTAAAATGTGATTTATGTGCAACATTTCTAGCTACTTTTATTGTGTAAAGTGAGCTATACTTCCGTTTAAATCTATAATAATGCTTCTACTAAACCAGAATACTTTATGAATGAAGTGTTCTAGTTATTTGGTTATTTGAATCTTTTGGTAAACTTGTAGCTAAACAGAAAATCTGTTTTAGTTCAACTCTTCTCACTAAGCGTCTTTTTAAATATTCTCAATGTATTCCTGCCTTAGATGCCATCTAGTGAACATAATTAAATCTCTCTTTAATAGAAAACTCTGTAGGACCATGAGACAATCATTTTTTTAACCATGAAATCTACAGTGTTCAGATCAGTAAAATGATTAGCAATTGGAATGCATGTATATAGCCAGCCCTAGACATCCCTGAACATTTCTTTTTAAAATCCCTCTATGAGATGAATTGTACTTATTTTCTTGTCATTTGCTTGTTGTCACTGAGAAATAACAGAAAAAATACTGATTTGAGAGTTTTAGTTACTTTGGTTCAATTTAATTTTAAATGTGGTTTTATAGCTTACTAAATGTAATCATAATTTCAAAATGAGAACAAACAATTTCTATCTATACAATAAGTGGCATTTAACCCCAAGGCCTCCAAAATTTATAGTGAGAATGCTCTTCTCAGTGGAGACTATAGTAACATCCTACTGGCTAGCTCTTAAAATTCTTACAGTAGAGCTGAAATCCTGTCATCATAAACCTTTCAACTATGCCCATGCCTTAGAAGGAAAATACTTTAAAACACTGATTCTTAACCATTCTGACCCCTTTGAGAGTCTGATAAGAACTTTGAATGCTGTTCCTAGAAAACTTCATATACAAAATTTTGTTTACAATTGGCAACAGATAAAGAACCTGAATCCGTGAGACACGGTGCCTCACGCTTATAATCCCAGCACTTTAGGATGCCAACGTGGGCGGATTGCTTGAGCTCAGGAATTGGAGACCAGTCTGGGCAACAGGGTGAAACCCCGTTTCTACAAAAAAATACAAAAATTAGCCAGGTTTGTTGGGGGTGTGCCTGTAGTCCCAGCTACTCAGGATGCTGAGGTGGGAGGATTGCTTGAGCCCGGAAGGTTGAGGCTGCAGTGAGCTGTGTTCATGCCACTGTACTCTAGCCTGGATGACAAAGCAAGACCCTGTCGCAAAAAAAAAAAAGAAAAGAAAACTTAATCAGCAGGTTTTGATGGGGACAGAGGAGAGAATAAGAACAATGAGTGTAGTGAAGTTTGGAATTGGGATGTGTAAATAATAGAGAGGATAGAAACATGATGGACAAACATGTAAGTAAATAACGTTGCCCACTCTAACACCAGTACATCCACATATATCTCTCCTTTCTAGGGGAGAGGGGAAACTTCTCTACTTGCAGTGCACCTGCTTTTTATATATAAAATGCATCTTTAATATAAAATATGCATCTCTCACCTTCCTAATTACACACAGTTGCCAATGTGGTGAATTTATTTATTTATTTATTTTTTCTTTCTTTTTTTAAAATTTATTATTATTATTATACTTTAAGTTCTAGGGTACATGTGCATAACGTGCAGGTTTGTTACATATGTATACTTGTGCCATGTTGGTGTACTGCACCCATCAACTCGTCAGCACCCATCAACTCGTCATTTACATCAGGTATAACTCGAGAAACAAGAAATGGGGAAAGGATTCCCTATTTAATAAATGGTGCTGGGAAAACTGGCTAGCCATAAGTAGAAAGCTGGAACTGGATCCTTTCCTTACTCCTTATACGAAAATTAATTCCAGATGGATTAGAGACTTAAATGTTAGACCTAATACCATAAAAATCCTAGAGGAAAACCTAGGTAGTACCATTCAGGACATAGGCATGGGCAAAGACTTCATGTCTAAAACACCAAAAGCAACGGCAGCAAAAGCCAAAATTGACAAATGGGATCTCATTAAACTAAAGAGCTTCTGCACAGCAAAAGAAACTACCATCAGAGTGAACAGGCAACCTACAGAATGGGAGAAAATTTTTGCAATCTACTCATCTGACAAAGGGTTAATATCCAGAACCTACAAAGAACTCAAACAAATTTACAAGAAAAAAACAAACAACCCCATCAAAAAGTGGGCAATGTGGTGAATTTAAATCTAAGTATTAGTGTAGAAAGATAAACACTAACTCTTTAATCCTGGTATGGGAAGTAAAGAGCCATTTAATGGTAAAGCAAGACTTTTCTGACTTACTACTGGAAAAACTTTACCAAACTGACACTGTCTTATGGTTTATATGTCTTTTAAATTTTAATTTAAAAAGCTGACATAAAATTGTATGCATTTACCTTGTACAGCATGATGCTTTGAAGTATATATACATTATGGAATGACTAACTCAGTTTACATATGTATTACCTTAAATAGTTATCATTTTTGTGATGAGGACATTTTATACCCACTCTTAGCATTTTTCAAGAATACAATATAGTGTTAACTATAGTTTCATGTTTGTTGTTGATAGAGGACCAAATCCAAAGTCATTAATCATCTAGTTCCCTTGCTGTTGATTTTTAAACTTAATTCTTTCCAGTTATATCTTCATGAAACACCAAGCTTCATAGGATGATTTATACCCTAAATATAAAAGCCAAAAAAAAAATGTTTTTTTTTTTTAAAAGGAAGTAAGTCCCTACCTGGTTAAATTTTTCATTGTTCTTTTGTGTATGTTTGTTTTTATTAAATACTAATTAGAATAAAAAGGCTGTTCAAAATATGAAAGGTATGATATGATGATAATGATGTACAGCTGTGTGCCTACTACCCAATTTAAAGGAAAACAAAATCCCCTGTGTTCCCATTTCATTCCATTCAGAGGTTATCATTACCCTGAATTTTTACTATTATTCCCCTCCTTTACTTTTAAATTTTACCTTATATGTCTGTATTGCTAAGCAATATGTTTTTTGGATTTTTTTAAGTAAACTTATATTCCTGAAATTCATCCAAATTTTTCCATGTTGCTGTAATTTTTATATTTACCCCCTAATTTCTAATATTTCTTTGTACGAATATGCCCCAATGTATCCATTTTACTGTGGATGGACATTGGGTTGGTTGTAATTAAAATGTTGCTATGAACATTATTATACATAACTCTGGGTGTGCAAAAACAGTAGTTTCTCTAAATATACATAAGAGTAGAACCACTATATTATACTATATTTGGCATCTTTTAATTTCTGGGTTTTAAATAGTCTTTATAAACAGTTTACCACATCATTCCTGTATTTAAGATGGTTTTTTCAAAGTATTTTATCAGCATTTTTAGTTGTTTTTAGGAAGAAGGCTGATTAGGATTCCTGTTCTGCCATACTGCTGTTACGGACAGTCCAGCTATTTTACGTTTTTGACATGAACATTTTTTGCCTGTAGCTCCCTATATATACTGCACCACCGCTTCAGTCTAAATATGTTGAAGAGCAGCCTGGTCATTTACAAATGGGTTTTGCTTCCATCCGGACTGCAACTGGTTGTTATATTGGCTGGTGCAAGGTAAGTCAATTCTGATAGTGGTTTAATATCAGAGGTTTCTGATTTAATTGTTCCAGTTACCTATTGATGTGTAGAAAACTAATCCAAAACTTAGTGGCTTAAAACCACAACCATTATGTTACATCTTATGATTCTGTAAGTCACAAATTTGATCTGAGTTCAGACAGATGATTTGTCTGTTGCATGTGACATTGACAGAGGTGGCCCAGTGGTGTTCATCTGGCAAATGAGCTGATCTAGACAGTCCAAGACAGCTTTATTTGCATATCTGGCACCTTGTTAAAGATGGCTGGATGGCTGGGTTCAGCTGGGATTATTGACTAGAATGCCTACACATGGCCTCTCAAGCATGGTGATCTCAAATAGGTCAGATATAACTTAACATGGGTAGTTCAGGGCTCCTAAAGACAATGTTACAAGTGGCCCTAGGCAGAATTTGTCAGGCTTTTTGCCTATCATCAGATGTCCAAGAAAGTCACTTCTACAGCATTCTATTGTTAAGTCACTAAGGCCAGCTTCGTTTTAAAGGGAAGGGAATTAGATGCCAATTCTCAGTAGAAGTTGCAGCAAATAATTTGTGGCTGTATTGAACCTACTGTACCCCTACTGCATAAATTAAAGTAGTTCAGCAAGCATTTGTGTCACCTAGCATGTACACAGTATCCCTCACTTTTTATGTGAAGTTCTGAGATTACTTCTGAATATTTTCTTCTTTGGCTAAGCAAAGTGTTGTTTACTTGTTGGGGTTATCCCATAAGACCATTCTAGCTACAGTAAGCTATTGGGCAAGCTAGAATACACGTGACTTTAATGCTTAGCCTTCAATTAGTGATAACCATCAGCAGAGTGGTGGAGTAAGCTGATACAACACTAATGTTTCTTTATCATCACATAAACATAATTGTGTTAGCATCGGTATCTCCAGTGTCAGTGTCTTAATGTTGTTACCAGTGTTTTCATCATTCTGACCTAGTAACCATGTGACTTTTCCCCAGCTGTAGCCTGATGGTGAACCACTGTTCTTGTTTAGTTTCTTCTATCCATTATCTTTAGAAAGAAATCTAATGAGCTTATAAAAAATAATGTATGCTTAGGTGAAATACCAAATCAATGAACTCTGATAATTCCAGATGATATTTCATTCAAATATCTGATAAATATATGATGTTATTTTTGAAAACTTGTGTTTGTCATACAATTTTTATGGTACTAGTTGTACTACACGCTACTAATAGTTTGCTCTAAGAGGGAAATACCTTAACCAGTTATGGTCTGAATCATGTCCCTATGACTATATGCCAATAGCTAGATGATTCAGACTTAAGCTTCCTGAGATGTAATTTTCCATAATGTTCTCAAATTTTTCTTCAGTGAGATAAAATGTTCCTGAGAGGTCTTTAAATTGCTATTGTAACTATCATCCAATTTAAGACTCAAAAGAATGTTTTATTCCATTAAATATGCTCAAACAAATAGGTTGAAAAAAGGCAATTTCCAATGCATTTTGTCCTAAATGTAAACAATTTTTTTTTCTAATTTTCCCCTAAAAATGTAATCTATTCTTTAAAAATTACGTCTGACTCAAATTTGTTCCACATTAAACCTTGAATCATGTAGAGCAAATTCAATTTCTACTACTGCTAGCTTGGTGTTTTGAAATTTAGATAGCACTGACCCCATGTGGTAAAAATGAATTCTTTAGCAGAGATAAGAAAAAAAAATTTTAAAAAGATGACTTAATGGTTAAATGACTCCCAATCGACTGGTCAATAGATATTTTAACTTTGAAGGTGCAATATTCTCAAGAGAGTCCCTACAGAAAAGTAGTTCAATAGCAGTTAGCATTTATGCTGATTTGTACAACTTTAAACCAAGATGAACCTCTGCATCTCTCTGATAACCATTAAAATATCTAAGATAAAATTACAAAACCAAGCTATCTCTATAACAAAAACTTATTTCTTCCCTGTCCAGTATAATAATCTCTATTTTCTCTGCTTTGAAAGTCTTTTTTGTTCTGTTTTTATCCCATGGTTTCATAGCAGCTAGTTCAGAGAAGGAGACCATATATTTGGATTGTGTTTTCTGGTTCCATCAACAGAGTACAATATGACCATGAGTAAATCATTTTGTGACTTCCTTTTTTTTTTCTTATATAAGTGAGATAGTACCTAGCACTCAATAAATAACACTCTTTTGCACTAAAATAAATCAGTTAGAGACAGGTAAAGTTAAAGATTTGCTTTAAAACTTTAATTCCTCCGATGGATTAACATAGTTTTGATTTTTAGAGAATTTATGTTCCTATTTAAAAACAGGATAAACAGTAGTCTATGTAGGATGATTTCTGTCCTGAGATAATTTAGATTTTTTTTTCTCATTCTAATGTACAATAAGAAAAGGGAGGAAGATGAAGCCCTTTGCTTTAGACTTTTTGTTCTTTTTTTCCCTCTACAAATCATTATGTTATTGCTACTGCATCTTTATTAATCAGATGTTGCTTCTAAACTGAAATATACTTTGCTTTATTTAAATTCCATGTATTTTTCTAGTTCGTTATAACATAAGATGATAGATCTTTATTTTCTTCACTATCATTTCTGCTCTGATTATTTCATAGACATCCATTTATATGAGAAAAATGGTATAAATGTTATCCATGTTAAATAGAATGAAAAGCAGAAAATGAAAACAAGCTAAGTTAAATGAGTATTCTGATAGTAAATACACAGGAAAGCTGGATTTAGATTTGGGCATAATGCTAAGTCAACCTTTTAATATAATCTCGGAGGTGCAGGCAATTTTGTCTCATTATCAACAGCTTCAAAAATGCAGGTGTCTTCCCCCTCCCCCTTTTTTTTTTTGCTCAGGGTGTTTATGTCTTTGTGAAAAATGGGATAATGGATACAGTACAATTTGGAAAAGGTAGGTGAGTAAATAATTAGAAATGTTGTATTGTGTTTTTAAATTGCTTTGTTTAAATATGAGAAAAATAAACTTGGTATGTTACCCATTATCATACATTTGCCAACTCAGAAGATACTCTCTATAGCAATTTATTGGTAATAATAGCAAAGCAATAGTATTCATTATTCAGCAGTTATTATTGGCTAAGGTGTTGTACTAAACATTTTACATAATTTTTGTCACAATTCTGTTAGTATTGGTATTATAATTATTCCCATTTTACAGATGAGGGCAACTGAGGTTTAGAAAGGTTAAGTAGGTTATTGAGGTTACATAACTACAAGTGGTAGTGGCAGGATACAAACTGAGGTCTGTTTTAACTACTAAGTCTATATTATATATCATAAAGCATAAATTAAAAACATGTCTCCATTGTTGCTAATTAGTTTAAGTGCTATTTGCTGTTAAAAAACATTGTATTTTGCTATCAACGGCTAGGAAATGTTATAGCAATCACTAACCCTGGAATATTTAAGCTAATGTTTAAAAAGCAATTATATTTGACTCTAGCTTGTTAATGGTATTTAGCAACAGATACAGCTTTCTAATATTCTTGGCTTATGCCAGTTGTCATAGTAAATATGTATGGGAGATAGAAAGATGAGCTAAAATTTTGAATGTTTCCATGAAGTTGATGACCTGTTTTTGAATTATCATTATTTAATGTATTAGGAATAAATTCAAAATTATATTCCTCATCAATCATTAGGAATAGGATTAAATATGTGATTGCCATTAAATAATTAACTATGATAGAAAAGTATACTTTTGGAACTAGAAACAATTTAAATATATAGAAAGCCAAGAAATCTGGACTTTCACCTACTCTTTATCTACTTTTTATCTAGGCTCAGTGATGATTAACCAACAGCAGTGGCTGTCTTGAGATTATTAGGGAATAGTGGCAAGCAAGGTCTAGTAGCTGTGTATATCCTTAAACTATTATTCAAAACTCCTTTATAAAGTATCTATTTCGGTTCTCACTAGAGGCTACCAGTGTTTGAACAGATAAGGGCAGAAGCATGTTCATTATAGAGATATAATACATACACAGTCAGAAATTCACCTTATGGTAACCCATATTAAGATGTGCCCTCTAGCATTACATTTCTTTATAGTAATGACCACTGGTATCATTAAGAAAAGAAATATTAAATCACCTATAGAAGGAAAATGTTATTTCGTAACAAGTAAATATATCTAGTTTTTTAGGTTGCTACTCATATCGTCATTATATATAGCTCTTTTGAAGAGTGTTTAAACCTTATTATCTTAGCAAATCTCTTTAACCTTCCTGCATCATAACTGTATAGAATGCCCAGTAGAATTCAGTTATTTATGTTAATTTTTAACTGATTTCTTGAGATGCTTATGTCTATCTGAAGAATCCTCCTCGAGACTTTCTTCCGAAAATGGGAGTTATTACAGTTTCAGGATTGGCGGGCTTGGTTTCAGCGAGAAAAGGTAGGGTTTTTAAGAGTATATTCTCTCTTAATGCCACGATATTAGTTTCTGAATTTTACGATCATAAGAAAACGTCATATGCTTTATTGAATATTATCTGGATAGGCTACTGTAAAGATTTTTAGATTCTGTATTACAGCATGCTTACTTTTATAAGGACTTTGTGTTTTCAAAACTATAGCTATTCCAAAGGCAGTTCAACATCATTAGTCATTAGGGAAATGCAGATAAAAACTAGAATGAGATACCATGTCAGTTCTAACAACATTGGTCAGGATGAGACCAAGAGAAAATAAAATTTTATCTCATATATCAGTATCTCTGTCTCAAATCTTTAAAGTAGCCCCCAGAATATGGGGGATCATGACTGAGAAAATTAGTTTGAGTGATTAGTATATATTTTTACGTTAAGATAAAACTCTCAAGAAATTTTTTCGGTAGTTAGCGACTCTTAAGGTCTTAAAAAAAAAGTTACCTAGAAAACAAAACGACAAATTATAATTTTAATAGGAACAGCTGTATATTCAAAAAAATTTTATTTCAAAATTATGACACAGTAGATTCATACAATTCTATCAGTTTTAATATATACATAGAGTCATGTAACCATCACCACAACCAGGATACAGAACAGTTATATTATTCCCAAAAAGTACCTCATGCTATCTGTCTGTAGTCAGACCTTCTTCCCACTTCTAACTCCCAGAAACACTGATCTGTTCTGTGTCACTCTAGCTCTGCCTTTTTGAGAATGCCATCTAAATGGAATCATACATAGACTGGCTTCTTTCACTCAGATTATCAAGATTGTTGCATGTGTTAATAGCTTGTTCCTTTTTGTTACTAAGTAGTATTTCTTCATATGGATGTGCCACAGTTTACTTTATCACTTACCTGTTGGACATTTGGGTTGTTTCCAGCTTTTGGTCATTAGGAATAGAGCTGCTATGAAAATTTGTATGCAGGGTTTTCATTTCTCCAAGCCCTTACTAAGCTAGTGTAGTTCTCTAGTCACTAGCCATTTTGGTCACCTTTCAGTCATCCTTTGTCCACACTCCAGTTGGCAGACATTGTCCCCAAACTAAATTGCTTATATTTGGAAGGCACAGCTCTGAGCCAGTCTGGAATCTGATGTCAGGTACTTTGTAGTTTGTTTTTCCAGCTATAGTCCTAAAAGCCTCAACTCAAGGCATAATTAAGTACAAAACTGCTGTGCAATTATAAGAACGTTCTAGCATCCTAACTCTAACATATCTCTCTCTCTCTCTCATATATATAACATATATAACAGATATATGTATAACATATATATATAGCATATACATGAGAGTTAGGATGGTAGAATGTTCATATATATATATAGATATAGATATATATATCATCTGGATGGACATAACACTCTCTCTATAGCTAATATGAATGCCTCCCTATATCCTATTTCTTATTATAGTAGGCAAGCAACTTCTAATTGAATAGGTATTATAAATTATTCAGTAAGAAATAATTAAAAACCAAGATCACGATATAAAACAATAAGACTCAAAGAATTAAATTTTGAAGGAAATTGTCCAAAACGTATTACTCCATTTCTCAGTAAAATACTTATACCATTCTTGCAAGAGAAAATGTTCCGTAGGTCATTCACCGTGTTTCCAAATGTCAGAGCTAGAATAGTCTAACCCAGTGTTTTTCAAATTGGAGATCTCAACCTATTAATAGATAATGACATAAATATAATGAATCTCAGGAGACATTTTACCTTTGTTTTAAAAAATTATATTTTAAGTTCCAGGGTATATGTACAGCATGTTCAGATTTGTTACATAGGTAAACGTGTACCATGATGGTTTTCTGCACCTGTCAACCCATCAGCGAGGTATAAGCCCAGCATTCATCAGCTATTTTTCCTGATGCTCTCCCCCCGCCACCCTCCCATGACAGGCCCCAGTGTGTGTTGTTCCCCTCCGTGTGTCCATGTCTTCTCATTGCTCAGCTCCCACTTACAAGTGAGAACATGCAGTGTTTGGTTTTCTGTTCCTGTGTTAGTTTGCTGAGGATAATGGCTTTCCAGCTTCATCCATGTCCCTGCAAAGGACATGATCTCATTCCTTTTTATGGCAGCATAGTATTCCATGGTGTATATGTACCACATTTTCTTTATAAGTCTATCATTGATGGACATTTGGGTTGATTCCATGTCTTTGCTATTATGGATAGTGCTGCAGTGAACATATGCATACATGTATCTTTATAATAGAATGATTTATATTCCTTTGGGTATATACCCAGTAATGGGATGGCTGGGTCAAATGGTATTTCCAGTTCTAAATCTTTGAGGAATCGCCACATCTTCCACAATGTTTGAACTAATTTACATTCCCACCAACTATGTAAAAGCATTCATTTCTCTCCACAACTTCACCAACATCTGTTATTTTATGACTTTAGTAAAACCTGTTCTGATTGGTGTGAGATATTATCTCATTGTGGTTTTGATTTGCATTTCTCTGATGATCAGTGATGTTGAGCTCTTTTTCATGTTTATTGGCCACATGTATGTCTTCTTTTGAGAAGTGTTTGTTCATGTCCTTTGCCCATTTTTAAATGGGGTTCTTAGTTTCTTTCTTATAAATTTGCTTAAGTTCCTTGTAGATTCTGGATATTAGACCTTTGTGAGATGGATAGATTGCAAAAATTTTCTCCCGTTCTATAGGTTGTCTGTTCACTCTGATGATGGTTTCTTTTGCTGTGCAGAAGCTCTTTAGTTTAATTAGATCTCATTTGTCAATTTTTGCTTTTGTTGTGATTGCTTTTGGTGATTTCATCATAAAATTTTTGCCCATGCCTATGTCCTAAATGGTATTGCCTATATTTTCTTTTAGGATTTTTATAGTTTTGTGTTTTATGTTTTAAGTCTTTAATCCATCTTGAGTTACTTTTTGTATAAGGTGTAAGGAAGGGGTCCAATTTCAGTTTTCTGCATATGGCTAGCCAGTTTTCCCAACACCATTTATTAAATATTGAATCCTTTCCCCATTGCTTGTTTTTGTCAGGTTTGTCAAAGATCAGATGGTTGTAGATGTGTGGTTTTAGTTCTCTATTCTGTTCCATTAGTCTGTGTGCCCATTTTTGTACAAATACCTTGCTGCTTTGGCTACTGTAGCCTTGTAGTATAGTTTGAAATCAGGTAGCATGATGGCTCCAGCTTTGTTCTTTTTTGCTTAGGGTTGTCCTGGCTATATGAGCTCTTTTTTGGTTCCATGTGAATTTTAAAATAGTTTTTTTCTAATTCTGTGAAGAATGTCAATGATAACTGAATGGGAATAGCATTGAATCTGTAAATTCCTTTGGGCAGTATGGCCATTTTCACGATATTGTTTCTTCCTATCCATGAGCATGAAACGTTTTTCCATTTGTTTTTGTCTTCTCTGATTTCCTTGAGCAATGGTTTGTAGTTCTCCTTGAAGAGGTCTGTCACTTCCCCTGTTAACTGTATTCCTAAGTATTTTATTCTTTTATGGCAATTGTGAATGGGAGTTAATTTGTGATTTGGCTCTCTGCTTACCTGTTGTTGGTGTATAGGAATGCTAGCAAATTTTGGACATTGATTTTTGTATCTTGAGGCTTAGCTGAAGTTGCTTATCAGCTTAAGAAGCTTTTGGGCTGAGTTGACGGGATTTTCTAGATACAGGGATCATATCATCTGCAATCAAAGATAATTTGACTTCTTCTCTTCCTATTTCAGTACCCTTTATTTTTTTCTCTTGCCTGATTGCCCTGGCGAGAACTTCCAGTACTATGTTGAATAAGAGTGGTGAAAGAGGGCATCCTTTTCTTGTGCCAGTTTTCAAGGGGAATGCTTCCAGCTTTGCCCATTCATTATGATATTGGCTATGGGTTTGTCATAAATGGCTCTTATTATTTTGAGGTGTGTTCCTTCAATATCTAGTTTATTGAGAGTTTTTAACATGAAGGGATGTTGAGTTTTATCAAAGGCCTTTTCTCCGTCTATTCAGATAATCATGTGATTTTTGTCTTTAGTTCTTTTTACATGATGAATTACATTTATTGATTCGCATATGTTGAACCAGCCTTGCATCCCAGGGATGAAGCCAACTTGATCATGGTGGATAAGCTTTTTGATGTGCTTCTGGATTTGGTTTGCCAGTATTTTATTGAGGATTTTTGCATTGATGTTCATAAGGAATATTGGCCTGAAGTTTTCTTTTTCTTTTTTTTGTTGTATCTCTGCCAGGTTTTGGTATCAGGATGATGCTGGCCTCATACAATTAGTTAGGGAGGAGTCCCTCCTTTTCAGTTGTTTGGAATAGTTTCAGAAGAAATGGTACCAGCTCCTCTTTGTACCTCTGATAGAATTCAGATGTAAATCCATCTGGTCCTGGGGTTTTTTTGGTTGGTAGAATATTTATTACTGCCTCAATTTCAGAACTTTTTGCTGGCCTATTCAGGGATTCAACTTCTTCCTGGTTCAGTCTTGGGAGGGTGTATGTGTCCAGAAATGTATCCATTTCTAGATTTTATAGTATATTTGCATAGATGTGGTTGTAGTATTCTCTGATGGTGTTTTGTATTTCTGTGGGATCAATGGTGGTATCCTCCTTATCATTTCAGATTGTGTTTATTTGAATATTCTCTCCTTTTTTCTTTATTAGTATAATTAGCAGTCTATTTTATTGATGTTTTTCAATAAAATCATCTCCTCGATTTGTTGATTTTTTTTTTTTTTTTTTTGAAGGGATTTTTGTGCCTCTGTCACCTTCAGCTCTGAAGCTTGGTTATTTCTTGTCTTCTGCTAGCTCAGTGGTTTGTTGGCTCTTGGTTCTCTAGTTATTTTAGTTGTCATGTTAGGATGTCAATTTGAGATCTTTTTAGCTTTTTGATGTGGGCATTTAATGCTATAAATATCCCTCTTAACACTACTTTAGCGGCATTGCAGATTCTGGCACGTTGTCTCTTTGTTCTCATTAGTTTAAAAGAACATCTTGGTTTCTGCCTTAATTTCATTATTTACCCAGAAGTCATTCAAGAACAGCTTGTTCAATTTCCATGTAGTTGTGCGGTTTTGAGAGAGTTTCTTAATCTTGAGTTCTAATTTGATTGTGCTGTGGTCTGAGAGACTGTTATGGTTTCAGTTCTTTTACATTTGCTGAGGAGTGTTTTACTTCCGATTATGTGATCAATTTTAGAGTAAGTGCCACATGGCACTGAGAAAAATGTGTATTCTGTTTTTGTTTTGTTTTTGTTTTTTTCCTGGAGTGGAGAGTTCTGTAGATGTCTATCAGGTCCACTTGATCTAGAGTTGAGTTCAAGTCCCGAATATCTTTGGTAATTTTCTGTCTCGATGATCTGTCTGATACTGACAGTGGAGTATTAAAGTCTCCCACTATATTATGTGTGGGTCTGTATCTCTTTTTAGGTCTTTAAGTACTTGCTTTATGAATCTGGGTGCTCTTGTATTGGGTGCATATATATTTAGGATAGTTAGCTCTTCTTGTTGAATTGAACCCTTTACCATTATGTAATGTCCTTCTTTGTGTTTTTTGACATCTGTTGGTTTAAAGTCTGTTTTGTCAGACACTAGGATTGCAACCCCTGATTTTTTTCTGCTTTCCATTTGCTTGGTAAATGTTCCTGCATCCTTTATTTTGAGTCTGTGTGTGTCTTTGCACATGAGATGTGTCTCTTGAATACAGCACACCAATGGGTCTTGTCTTTTTGTCTGGCTTGCCATCCTGTGTCTTTTAATTGGGGCATTTAGTCCATTTTCATTTAAGGTTAATATTGTTATGTGTGAATTTGATCCTGTCATAATGGTGCTGGCTGGTTAATTTTGCAGACTTGTTAATGTAGTTGCTTCATAGTGCCATTGGTCTGTGTACTTCAGTGTGTTTTTGTAGTGGCTGGTAATGGTTTTTCCTTTCCGTGTTTAGTGCTCCCTTTGAGAGCTCTTGCAGCGCTGGTGTGGTGGTGATGAAATCCCTCAGTATTTGCTTGTCAGGATGCATTTTATTTAAAAATAGAGGAGAACAGCAAATATCAGAGTAGTTTTTTCTTGCAGACTGGCCTCTCTTATCAGGTAAAGAGAGGATGACTGTAAGTCTTTTTAAAATCTTTAAAATGACACATAAGGAAAAACTGCCACCTGCTATGTTTAGGAGCAGCACAATTAGGGGAATTTGGTTAAGTCAAGGGAACTTACATCAAGAGATATTAGAATTATGAAATAAGAAATTTAACTATAGGTAACGGAATAACAGCGAGCAGGACTAGAGTAAAGGAGCAACTTAGGACATTTTAATATACTTAAACCCTCTTTCTGCATACCACAAAAGTCTAAATCTAAAGAAAAGCTAAACTAGTTCGAATCAGCCTGGCCGCCCGCCACCCCTCACCTCAGTCCATTATAGACATGACTATAGAAAGCTTCCTTAATAATAGTTAAACCAGACCGATAGAGACCTCTAGTTTTTCTCTTACGTAAACTGCAAATTTGCCTGCAAACATTCATTTTCATTTGTATAATATACCAGATAGGCTGTTCCCTTTTTAGATTAGGGGTTGTATAAGCTGCTTCAGATCATGAAAGTACTTATCCCAATTTAAAAATCCATCATCCAATTACCCAGATCATATATACAGTCTAAGATACTCAGAGAAGCATTTAACGTACATATTATTTTGAATCAACAGTTACTTGGAACTAAGCTATGGCTTAAAGTGGTGGATTTCAAACTATTCTGTAGAACCCTTAGTTTCATGGAAGTGTTTAGTGGTGGTATCAGGATAAAGGAAAAGCCATATAGCCAGGGTTTGATACAGAGCTTCCTACCCCAAAGTTAGTCACAGCAGCATCAAGTTTATAGGTTTTATATATTGAATTTCCTAGGGAGATTCTATTTGAAAGATATTTTGAAAGGATTTTGTTACCAAAAAAAGATATGAAAATAACTCTTAAATGATGCATAGTTAAGGCACTTTTTGATATGCATTAATTATGTCAAGTTACTTGTGATTATTATTCAGTATTCTAAATCAGTGACATGAAGGAGTTATGCACCTGTTAAAGTCCTTAGCTGATTATTTAGTTGAGTAACTAACCTTCCTAAATACTTAATCAAAAAGGAGACGTAAGAGAGAGTCCATTTCACTTTAATATGGTGTCACAAACACAGGAGTTAATTAATTCTCTATATTATCATGCTTTATTAGATACTTGCAAAATTGTGGTTATAAATTTGGGTTTCGTAGGACATGAAAAATACCTAGCTTTCAAGCAGCAGAAAATCATCCATTCCTTTTGTGTAGGTAATTGTCAGTATTAGATTGAGAATACTTTTGTTAAATTGGACATGACAGCTAAGGGGTAATTGACTTGAGATCCTTAAGGGCATTTTGGCTTCCATCTTGATTGGTATAATTACATAAAAAGTAATTTAACAGAGTGTCATGGCTTACCAGGGGAGCAAAGAAAGCATTACGGTATAAGAACATCAAGTCTCTGGTGGCATATATTTGGAGTTTAATAATTTATTTGCATTTTATAGGTTCCAAGTTTAAGAAAATTACTTATCCTCTGGGACTGGCCACTTTAGGAGCAACTGTTTGCTACCCAGTTCAGTCCATAATAATTGCTAAGGTAAGTTCTTTTTAAATAATAGCAACATTTCAGTATTTGTTTAAACTCTCAGTGTGACAATATTTAAATGTTACACAGCACCTTCAACATTTAATTTTAAGAGATGTAGTTGGTGTCAACTCTGTTGGCCAAATCACATTAGCATCTCAGCATGGTAAATGCCATTCTTAATAGGATGAATTTGTTTAAATATAATTCAACAATGTAAAGGCAGATTTGAGGATTACGTTCAGAGACACTGAATTAGAATTTATGGGGAGAAATACTGCTCTATTATTAAGGTATATAAACTTCAATTTTTATTTAAAAGAAGATTAAAATACTAGCAGCTGTTTGGTTCAGCAGATTAACCTGACATGAGAAACAACCAGTTGATAGATTGGCTTCAGTGGTTTTTGAACGTAAAACACACACACACACACACACACACACACACACACACACACGAACTCAATATTGAATCCACTTAGAACTAAGAAACACCTGTATAAATGCTTATTATAGTTGTTTTGTCTTTTTCTTGTGAGCTTAAGTACAAATCCAGATTCTTTTAATGATTTGAACAGTTTTTGTCAGTATTTTATTTTTAACACATGTTCAGATTGAGAAGGAAAACTTTGGGTTATGCATTTTTCTCCCTCTTTTCCTTCTCCTCTTAATTCCCAACAGTTAACATATCCCCCTCATGCTTGAAACAATGTGTGGTGTTACCAGAAGGACTTTCTGTACTTGTATTCCCATTGCTTCATCTCTTTAACTATTGATGTAGAGAAAGTTGCCTATTGAGAGTGTCAAGGATATGGTGTACTATGTAGTTTGTAATGTGATCAAACTATAGAAGCTCATAACAGAGGAAGAGAACATTATTCATTAAGTCTACTTATACCTGAAATAATTGATAACATGGTAAACTTATTTTTAAAACTTTCTTAATAATTTACATAGGAATTAACCACTGAAATCAATAAAATGCTAGTATTGGAAGAAAACATTAAGCTCATTTAATTCAACTTTGATCTTTTCTCATTTATCTATAGGGAAACTGTGGCTCAGAGGAGTTTCATAGTGACTGATTTGCCCAACGTCATACTGAGCTTCAGATTTTTTGGCCTCCATGTTCATTACTCCTCCCAGTGGATGATGCTTCCACTGATTCTTCTTTTTTTTTTTTTCTGTTTTTTTGAGATGGAGTCTTGCTTTGTCACCCAGGCTGGAGTGCAATGGCGCAATCTTGGCTCACTGCAGCCTCCGCCTCCTGGATTCAAGTAATTCTCCTGCCTCAGCCTCCCGAGTAGCTGGGATTATAGGCGCCCACCACCATGTCCAGCTAATTTTTGTAATTTTAGTAGAGACGGAGTTTCACCAGGTTGGCCAGGCTGGTCTCGAACTCCTGACCTCAGGTGATCCATCTGCCTCGGCCTCCCAAAGTGCTGGGATTATCGGCGTGAGCCACTGTGGCCAGCCCTGATTCTTCTTTTTTCTAAGAGTAATGACATCATGGTTGTTTTTAAAAATTGTGCCTGCTTATCTTTAGATAATCTAAATATTTCAGAAAAGTTTAGGGAAAAAAAATCGCCCAAAATGCATCTATCCATACAAATATCCATGTCCACATTTGGATGGAATGTTCTTCTAGACATCTTAACATACATACACAGAGATAGAAAAACAAATGTATGAATAGACAGGTAAGAATGAGATCATAGTATGTGTCTTATTTTTATTTTTTAAAATAAAGTATTGAATTTTACTTTTAAAAAGGAAAAAAAAGAATTGCTGAACTTCAAATAGCAATTTTTCTAATATAAGAGATTAACTTGTAAATGTTCTTCTGGGGTAAATAATTGTTACTTTAATTCTTAGGGTTGAAATCCTTGCTTTTCTTTTGACTATAATAATATCATATTTAATATTTTAAAAATTCAAATATATAATTTTTTTAACCTGAGATTCATGATGGACTTTAGAGAGTCTGTAGCACACCCTCCTCTCCAAAACTTTATGAAAAGTCATGTGTGTACAAGAAAAACCTTATTTGACATAATCAGGACTAGTAGTTAGCAATTAATCAAAAGTGTTAAAGCAGCGAGTTGTAAAAATATATATAAAAATATATACCCACAATTTTACTTCAAATTAAAACATAAGTGTCTTTCTTCAGCCTGGCCAATATGGTGAAACCCCATCTCTAGTAAAAATACAAAAATTAGCCAGGCCTGGTGGCGGGCGCCTGTAATTCCATCTGCTCGGGAGGCTGAGGCACAAGAATCACATGAACCCAGACAGCAGAGGTTGCAGTGAGCCGAGATTGCGCCATTGCACTCCATCCAGCCTGGGAGACAGATTGAGACTCCATCTCAAAAAAAAAAAAAAAAAAAAAAAAAGTCTTTCCTTTTCTCTGTTTTGAAGTAGGGCTTTTCTTTGAGTATTGGTCTACTGGTTAAAGATCTATAACATCTTTCCAACGGTAAGCCATGTTTGTAGTATGTCTTCTACAATTTCCAGATTAGGTTCCTTTAAAATAGAATGAACAATTAAAAACATTTAAAAAAAGATGAGTGCAGAATCCTTTTAGATGTTTATTACTTCTCCCAGCTGTTATAATTGTCTTGCTCACCTCTAATTTCATAGCAGTTATTTTTTTAGCCATTCACATCTGTGTCTTTATGAAGCATTTAACTTAATTTTCCTAGAAACAATAATTATTTTTATAATTGTATTTTATCATATTATGTTACATTTAGACTGTTTAATTACAAGTAGAACTGATGTAACAACTTGGGGAAAAAGGGAACTTACTCTTGATAAGCATACTAATCAACTTCCGAAAGATAGTACCTTAGCATTTTGGAGAGCACCTGGTAGGAATGAATGTTCAGCATTCTACAAACATCATTTATAATAAATTTAAAACATTTTATTAATCAGTCACGTCTCCTAAAAGGATGTCAGGTGAGAGCTTTTTACTGTATCTGTATTTTTCTGAAGGAAAGGGCCTATAGCTTTCAAGAGCTTCTCCAAGGTGTCTATGATATTAAAAAGTTTAAGAAATGATAGTCTAGAAGGTCCTTTGAACAATGAAAGACTCACTCCAGTTATTCATCATTTTGAAAATACTCTTCAAGATGGAATTACTCTTTGCTCTTTATAATTTTCCTCACAATATTTTTATTATTAACTTATGTAATGAGTAACAAGTAGTCTGTCTTTGAAAGCTATAAAATATCTAAGAATAGACTTACCAAATAATGTTTTAATACCTGTTTAAAAGAAAAATAAACTATCAAACTTTACTGAAGGGTATTTTTAAATTTTCACAATATTTAATTGATGAATAAAGATTAAATATATTCAAGGTGTACAACATGATGATTTGACATACATATATAGTGTAATGATTATTACAATCAAATTAACACATCCATCACCACCCATGCAGCATATTACATACCCAGAACTTGTTCATCTTATGACTGAAAGTTTGTTCCCTTTGACCAACATCTCATTTACCTCACTCCTATCCCCTGGCAACCTCCATTCTACTCTCTGCTTCTATTCTGCATATATATCAAAAAAAAAAAAATGAAATCAGTATCTTGAAGAAATATATGCACCTCCATGTTCATTGCAGCATTATTCACAATAGTCAAGATTAGAAACAACCTAAGTGTCTCTCAGTAGATAAATGGATAAAGATAATTCGGTACATATATACAACAGAGTGCTATTTAGCCATTAAAAATGGAAATTCTGCCATTTGCAACAGCATGGATAACCCAGAGGACATTATACTCAGTGAAATAAGATAGACACAGAAAGACAAATACTGTTTGATCTCACTTATATGTAAAGAATGTTTAACAAAAAATCTTCAGTATCTTTGGAGATATATCCTATTTCTGGATGAAAGACTAAATGTTGAAATATGGCAGGTGTTTCAAAATCTAGAAATTTAATTCAGTTCCTACAAAAGCCCTGGATTTGAATGGAGTGTGACATTCATTCACCTAATATTTGTTGTCTGTCTACTGTGTATTGGTTACTATAGCATACATAATAAAATAGATCAAGAGGACAAAAGAGAATATTCAATCAATTATATTGAGTATATCTTTGTACACGTGAGGGTAGGGATGCATATGTGGTACAGGTGGCATTTCAAATCAGTGTGTAATGGAAATGATAGATTTTTTTTTTTTTTCGAGAAATGTGTTGGGATAATTGGCTGTTTTGAAAATTACTCAGACCTTTACCAACTATCGTGGGAAAACTAATTCTAGGTGGAATAAACATCTAACCATAAACTAGAATACTATAAAAGGTATGAGAAGAAATAAGAGGAATACCTGTTTAATCTTGAGATAGGAAAGGCTTTCTTTTTTTTTTTTTTTTTTTTTTAGTTTTTTTTTTTTAATATTTTTTATTTTTTATTTTTATTTATTATTATACTTTAAGTTGTAGGGTACATGTGCATAACGTGCAGGTTTGTTAGATATGTATACTTGTGCCATGTTGGTGTGCTGCACCCATCAACTCGTCATTTACATGAGATACCATCTCACACCAGTTAGAATGGCGATCATTAAAAAGTCAGGAAACAACAGGTGCTGGAGAGGATGTGGAGAAATAGGAACACTTTTACACTGTTGGTGGGACTGTAAACTAGTTCAACCATTATGGAAAACAGTATGGCGATTCCTCAAGGATCTAGAACTAGATGTACCATATGACCCAGCCATCCCATTACTGGGGATATACCCAAAGGATTATAAATTATGCTGCTATAAAGACACATGCACACGTATGTTTATTGCAGCACTATTCACAATAGCAAAGACTTGGAATCAACCCAAATGTCCATCAGTGACAGATTGGATTAAGAAAATGTGGCACATATACACCATGGAATACTATGCAGCCATAAAAAAGGATGAGTTTGTGTCCTTTGTAGGGACATGGATGCAGCTGGAAACCATCATTCTTAGCAAACTATCACAAGAACAGAAAAGCAAACACCGCATGTTCTCACTCATAGGTGGGAACTGAACAATTAGATCACTTGGACTCAGGAAGGGGAACATCACACACCGGGGCCTATCATGGGGAGGGGGGAGGGGGGAGGGATTGCATTGGGAGTTATACCTGATGTAAATGACGAGTTGATGGGAAAGGCTTTCTTAAGCAAATTACAATCTAGAAGCCATCAAAGAAAAAGTTGACATATTTGACAACATCAAAATTAATACATTTCTGTAGATTACAATATTACCATACACAATGTTAATGGATACATGAAAAACTAGGAAAACTATTTGTAACATATGTGACAAAGCACTAATATCCTTCATGTATTAAGAACTCCTATAAATCAATGAGCAAAAGATGAATGTGCCCTCTGGGAAAATGAAAAAATACCTGAACAAGCAGTCTACAAAATAAGAAACAAAAATGGCCTAATGTACGTAAGATACTTGATTTCATCAACAAATAAATGCAAATTTGAAAAATCATTTAGATATTGGTTTTTAGCCTTTAAATTTGACAAAGATTTAAAAGACTTATAATATCACTGCTGGTAAATAGGGTAGGAAAACAGATATATACTCTTGGTGGGAATGTAAATTGCTGCAGTATATTGCTGACTTTCTGGAGAGCAACATGGTAATACTGTCAAATTAAAATGTGTGTACTCTTCAGTGCAGAAATTTCAGCTCTAGGAATTTATTTTGAGGAAATACTATAAGGGTTATGGTCCCAGTTGTATGTATAAGGATACTAATTTCATCATTGCTTATACTTGCCATCTACCTACCCACAAAAAGGAAAACAGTCCATATGCTCACCAATAGGGGATTTGTTAAATCATTGTGCCTCAATAGGGAATTTGTTCAACAAATTGTGTTGCATCCATTATAGAATACTAAACTAAGAAGCAAATTTAAAAAGTAGACCTATGGCATATAAAGTAATATAGAACCATGCCTTTGAAATATTGTCAAGCTTTTAAAAAAATAATATCTCAGAATAACATGTTTACTGTGATCCCAAGTATTTGAAAAGGAAAACAAACTAAATACATGTGTAATTTATTTTAAAATTTAATTGAAAAATTAATTGAGATTGTATTATGTAATCTATTCTGTAACTTCTTCAAATTAGTGGTTCATCATGGACTTCCATTCATGCCAGTACATATAGATATACCTCATCTTTTTTGAAAGATCTATAAATATTAACATTACATTTGTTTTAAAATCTGTGTATGTATAATGTATGTATGAGTAAAAATTCAGGAAGAATATATGTATAACTGTTAACCAAGGTTATATTTGGGGAGGAGGAGGAATTTCTTTATATTAGTTTATTACTTAACTTTTCAAGTATAGAGATATACTTAGTAAAAACAATAAATATTTTTATTTGAGGATGGAAACATAATTTTTAAAAAATTTATGTTTGTAGAAATTGTAATCCTGGAAAACCCCTCAAAACATCTTCAAAACTTGAAAAATCAATGGCTGTTGAAATTACTTTAACTATAATAAACAAAAGGATTGGAGAAGAATAGGAAAAAGAAGAAATCAGAAGAAGATTTTCAAAGAGAAATAGAGATGAATGAAAATAACAGTAACTTTAGGAATTCAGCCAGCATCCCATTCTCTTCTTGAGTGTATTTATCAGTCATTGTTTATTTTACCTTTCTACCACAAAAGAATATTATTCTTTGGAGGAATTAGTTGATGCTTTTTATTTCTTTATGAATGGAGAAAGCACCATCAAATTTTAAGCAAAAGCATTAACTTTGTAGCATGCTAAAAATCTCATTTTCTCAGTCAGCAGTTCATTATCTCGAACTATATTCCCCAAACTTCTGTTAATACAGTTTTCACTTACATCAAATCACCATGTTATATACCTTAAATAGATACAATTTTATATATGTCAGTCTAATCTCACTAAAGCTGAAAAAAATTTTTAAAAAGACATAGTTTCAAATTTATATGTTACAGTGTGAATGCAGATTATACATTATAACCCTTTGCATGACACAACAATTTTTTCATATAAAATTTTAGAAATGGTGCTTTGTGTTATATGATTTAGAGATTTATATCTTTATTGATTCTGATCTGAGTGTTCACATAAAGTACCTGACAAATCTAAAATACATTTTTAATTTTAACTTTTAAAAATATGTTATTTGACTTACTTTTTGTTTTAATTAGGTAACAGGGAAAAAGATATATGCTACAAGCCAGCAAATTTTTGGAGCAGTTAAATCACTGTGGACAAAAAGCAACAAAGAAGAGTCACTCCCTAAACATAAAGAAAAAACTAAGGTAGAGTTTACATGGAGCAAGGCGGTCAACATTGAGTTTTGTTTGAGTGGGTGTTGGCTTGTAATGAGGGTACTGGACAGAGGTCGAGGATAAAATGAGAAAGTAGATGAAGGAATTAGTAAAATGATTTACTTATGAAGGAAAAATCTGTTTGGTAAACAGCTAGGATCCTCTGTCGAAATAGAAGTACCTGCAAAAACAACTGACGTCTTGAAACCCTCAGTGCCCTTGCCAACAGAACTCAGCTCTGAAGCGAAGACCAAATCAGAATCCACTTCAGGTTTGTTGGGTATAAGTTAATTTTGTTTTCATTCTTTTCTTAAATAATTTGATTGCATTATCATTAGTGGTTTGAACTAAGATGTGTTCTCCCCATAAATATTTTGTCTTTTTCAATCTGTGGTTTGTGTTTCTTTTTAGGTTATGAGGTACTTAGGTACCTGCAATGGCTTTAAATTACCACATAGTTCATAATATAGATCTTTGTATGTGAGTATATAGAGTAGCACCAACACGTTGACTGGGTGAAGCATTTAATATAACTTTATAAATTTGAGCTATTTTATCAGGTGGGGGAAATGGGCCTTTCTAGATTCTGTAATTTTAAAGGGATGAGTCACACCTACATAAAGAAATGTCAGCTTCCATTTTTTGTGCTATTTACCTATCAGTCTCCCTGTCAATCTTAAGACTGTTTTATTTTTATTAAGTTTAGTTTTATTAAGTTTAGGCACCAAAAGAACTTTCAGCATCAAATAGTAGAAATATCATCAATTATAATACTTATAATGTTGCTGGTATTCCATACTGGCAATAAATACTTTGTGAAACCAAACAGTGACAATTATACTTTCTAAACAAATACTGCCATGATTTTACTGTGATCACAAAGAAGGTGACAGAGTGTTTAATACCATTTTGACAATGTATTCTTATGGATTTGCATAGGTTTATCTATATGTACAATGTGAATTGTAAAACCCGTTGTCTTATTGCAAAGGAAAGGTGACTAACTCAGAGGTTGGGGAATAATAATATCCACCCTTTATCAAACACATACTGTGATGCAGAGAGCTAGAAGTATATTATGTTATTCAGCCCTTACCCACAAAACAAAACAAAAACCTCTGCTGGATCGGTAATTATTCCCATTTTATGATGAAGAGACTGAGACTCAGGGAGCTAAAATAACTTGCCCCAAATCATATAGCTTGTGAGTAGCAGAGTTGTGTTTATGGCCTAGATCTTCTTGACATCAGAGTCTAAGCTCTTTCCATTGTGTATAGGTTATCTAATTTAAAACCGGAATTTAGTCTCTAATTTCAGCCCCTTCCTCTCACTTAATCTTCATAAAAACTGTCATTGAATAACAAACCTGATTTGAGTTTTACTATTTTCCTCTGTCCTCTCTCCTAACTAATCAAGACAAGTTTTACAGTTTTTAGACTCTCTGAATAATCTGCAGGTGACCATATTCTCACAAGAATATAATGTATGGTCATTTTTCCAAATGCCTGTTAATTCCAAAGTATCTTTATGAAGATGAAACATACTACACCTTAACAGTGGGACCAAAACCTTCCAAAGCTAATGTCTTTTTGTTCACACATCTAGATTCTGGAACCCTTTATTTGCCTGTCTTGGGTGACGTGGTATATGAAAAGCATTCTATCGAGATGATGCAGAGGGAGAAAGAGATGCCAGTGCTACTCATTCTTATCATATATGTCTTGGTCAGTTTGAGCTGCTGTAAAAAATACCATAGACTGGGTGACTTATAAACAACAGATATTTATTTCTTACAGTTCTAGAGACTGAAATTCTGAGATCAGGGTGCCAACATGGTCAGGTTCTGGTGAAGGCCCTTTTCTGGCTTGTAGACAGCCTACTTCTCATTGTGTTCTCACATGGCAGAGAGCAGAGGGAAGCAAGTTCTCTCAAGATTCATAAGGGCACTACTGATCCCATTCACGAACGTTCCACCGTCATCACCTCCTCTAATTCTAATCACTTCCCAAAGCTCCCCACCGCCTAATACCATCATAATGGGGGAGATAGGGTCTCAACATGTGAACTTTTGGGGCATACCAACACCCAGTACATAAAAATATATCATTTGGAGTTTATTATACAGTATAACCTTGGGATTCACCATTTCCACGTTTCATATGTAGAATAAAACAGTTTTTTTTCACCATGGGAAACCGTAGTGATTGTGAGCACAGGTTATAGAATAACACTTGAATCAAAATCCCAGATCCAGCATTTACTAGTTCTGTTACCTGGGACAGGTTATCAAACACTTCAAGCCACAGTCTCCTCATCCAACAAAAAAGGGACAATAACAGTTCTCACATGGTTGTGAGTATTACATGAGATATTGCATGTAAAGCACTAACTACAATGCCAGGGACATACTAAAGCGTATCAGTGGGTATTAAAATATATCATTATTATCATTTGCCTAGAGTAATTAGCCATTTTGATGAGAAACAGATTTTCACTGAGCATACTTAAGGAGCAAGTCACTTACCTAGTGAGCCTAGCCATGGCTACCACTTATCACCATACAGAAGAGATAGGGTGTACTGTCCAACTATATGTTGTGGCTCTGAATATGAGTTTGGTGGTTCTCTACCATCTCATGTACATTAATGGAGAAAATTGTTATTTTGGGAATCACAAATTTGGAAATTTGGTGTCATAGACCTCTTCAAGAATCTGATGAAAGCAGAATGAAATCTCTCACAGTCTTACAAAATTAATGTCCCTCTAAAGCAGAAGTTGAGAAACTATGGCTCGTATGCCAATTCTGACTCGACTCACTATTTTTTTTTAGGTGATAAATATGCAAAACCTATATTCTTTATTTTGTAAAAAAATTCTACTTTAAGTTCTAGGGTACATGTGCACAACGTGCAGGTTTGTTACATAGGTATACATGCGCCATGTTGGTGTGCTGCACCCATTAACTCATCATTTACATTAGGTATTTATCCTAATGCTGTCCCTCCCCCATCTCCCCCACCACAAAATAGGCCCCTGTGTGTGATGTTCCCCACGCTGTGTCCAAGTGTTCTCATTATTCAATTCCCACCTGTGAGTGAGAACATGCAGTGTTTGGTTTTCTGTCCTTGTGACAGTCTGCTTAGAATGATGGTTTCCAGCTTCATCCATGTCGCTACAAAGGACATGAAGTCATCCTTTTTTATGGCTGCATAGTATTCCATCGTGAGTATTTGCCACATTTTCTTAATCCAGTCTATCATTGATAGACATGTGGGTTGATTCCATGTTTTTGCTATTGTGAATAGTTCCACAATAAACATATACCCAGTAATGGGATGTCTGGGTCAAATGGTATTTCTAGTTCTAGATCCTTGAGGAATCGCCACACTGCCTTTCACAATGGTTGAACTAGTTTACACTCCCACCAACAGTGTAAAAGCGTTCCTATTTCTCCACATCCTCTCTAGCACCTGTTGTTTCCTGACTTTTTAATGATCGCCATTCTAACTGGTGTGAGATGGTATCTCATTGTGGTTTTGATTTGCATTTCTCTGATGGCCAGTGATGATGAGCATTTTTTCATGTGTCTGTTGACTGCACAGATGTCTTCTTTTGAGAAGTGTCTGTTCATATCCTTCACCCACTTTTTGATGGGGTTGTTTGTTTTTTTCTCGTAAATATATTTAAGTTCTTTGTAGATTCTGGATATTAGCCCTTTGTCAGATGGGTAGATTGCAAAGATTTTCTCCCATTCTGTAGGTTTACCTGTTCACTTTGATGGTAGTTTCTTTTGCTGTGCAGAAACTCTTTAGTTTAATTAGATTCCATTTGTCTATTTTGTCTTTTGTTGCCATTGCTTTTGGGGTTTTAGTCATGAAGTCCTTTCCCATGCCTATGTCCTGAATGGTATTGCCTAGGTTATCTTCTAAGGTAAAAGGTTTTAGGTCTAACATTTAAGTCCTTAATCCATCCTGAATTAATTTTTGTATAAGGTGTAAGGAAGGGATCCAGTTTCAGCTTTCTACATATGGCCAGCCAATTTTCCCAGCACCATTTATTAAAAAGGGAATCCTTTCCCCATTTCTTGTTTTTGTCAGGTTTGTCAAAGGTCAGATGGTTGTAGATGTGTGGTGTTCTTTCTGAGGCCTCTGTTCTGTTCCATTGGTCTATATCTCTGTTTTGGTGCTAGTACCATGCTGTTTTGGTTACTGTAGCCTTGTAGTATAGTTTGAAGTCAGGTAGCATGATGCCCCCAGCTTTGTTCGTTTGGCTTAGGATTGTCTTGGCAATGCAGGCTCTTTTTTGGTTCCATATAAACTTTAAAGTAGTTTTTTCCAATTCTGTGAAGAAAGTCATTGGTAGCTTGATGGGGATGTCATTGAATCTGTAAATTACCTTGGGCAGTATGGCCATTTTCATGATATTGATTCTTCCTGTCCGTGAACATGGAATATTCTTCCATTTGTTTGTGTCCTCTTTTGTTTCATTGAGCAGTGGTTTGTAGTTCTCCTTGAAGAGGTCCTTCACATCCCTTGTAAGTTGTATTCCTAGGTATTTTATTCTCTTTGTAGCAATTGTGAATGGGAGTTCACTGATGGTTTGGCTGTCTGATTGTCTGTTATTTGTGTATAGGAATGCTTGTGATTTTTGCACATTTATTTTGTATCCTGAGACTTTGCTGAAGTTGCTTATCAGCTTAAGGAGATTTGGGGCTGAGACGATGGGGTTTTCTAAATATACAATCATGTCATCTGCAAACAGGGACAATTTGATTTCCTCTTTCCCTAGTTGAATACCCTTTATTTCTTTCTCTTGCCTGATTGCCCTGGCCAGAACTTCCAACACTATGTTGAATAGGAGTGGTGAGAGAGGGCATCCCTGTCTTGTGCCAGTTTTCAAAGGGAATGCTTCCAGTTTTTGCACATTTAGTATGATACTGGCTGTGAGTTTGTCATAAATAGCTCTTATTATTTTGAGATACGTTCCATCAGTACCTAGTTTATTGAGAGTTTTTAGCATGAAGGGCTGTTGAATTTTGTCAAAGGTCTTTTCTGCATCTATTGAGATAATCATGTGGTTTTTGTCATTGGTTCTGTTTATGTGATGGATTACGTTTATTGATTCGTGTATGTTGAACCAGCCTTGCATCCCAGGGATGAAGCCAACTTGATCGTGGTGGATAAGCTTTTTGATGTGCTGCTGCATTCGTTTTGCCAGTATTTTATGGAGGATTTTCGCATCGATGTTCATCAGGGTATTGGTCTAAAATTCTCTTTTGTTGTTGTGTCTCTGCCAGGCTTTGGTATGAGGATGATGTTGGCCTCATAAAATGAGTTAGGGAGGATTCCCTCTTTTTCTATTGATTGGAATAGTTTCAGAAGGAATGGTACCAGCTCCTCCTTGTACTTCTGGTAGAATTTGACTGTGAATCTGTCTGGTCCTGGACTTTTTTTGGTTGGTAGGCTGTTAATTGTTGCCTCAATTTCAGAGCCTGTTATTGGTCTATTCAGACATTCAACTTCTTTCTCGTTTAGTCTAGGGAGGTTGTATGTGTCCAGGAATACATCCATTTCTTCTAGATTTTCAAGTTTATTTACGTAGAGGTGTTTATAGTATTCTCTGATGGTAGTTTGTATTTCTGTGGGGTTAGTGGTGATATCCCCTTTATCATTTTTTTTTATTGCATCTATTTGATTCTTCTCTCTTTCCTTATTTATTAGTTTTGCTAGTGGTCTATCAGTTTTGTTGATCTTTTCAAATAACCAACTCCTGGATTCATTGATTTTTTTTTTTGAAGGATTTTTTTGTGTCTCTATCTCCTTCAGTTCTGCTCTTATCTTAGTTATTTCTTGCCATCTGGTAGCTTTTGATTTTGTTTGCTCTTGCTTCTCTAGTTCTTTTAATTGTGATGTTAGGATGTTCATTTTAGATATTTCCTACTTTCTCTTGTGGGCATTTAGTGCTATAAATTTCCCTGTACACACTGTTTTAAATGTGTCTCAGAGATTCTGGTACATTGTGTCTTTGTTCTCATTGGTTTCAAAGAACATCTTTATTTCTGCCTTCGTTTCGTTATGTACCCAGTACTTCAGGAGCAGGTTGTTCAGTTTCCATGTAGTTGTGCAGTTTTGAGTGTGTTCATTAATCCTGAATTCTAATTTGATTGCACTGTGGTCTAAGAGACAATTTGTTGTGATTTCTCTTCTTTTACATTTGCTGAGGAGTGCTTTTCTTCCAACTATGTGGTCAATTTTGGAATAAGTGCGATGTGGTGCTGAGAAGAATGTATATTCTGTTGTGTTGAGGTGGAGAGTTCTGTAGATATCTCTTAGGTCTGCTTGATGCAGAGTTGAGTTCAAGTCCTGGGTATCCTTGTTAACCTTCTGTCTCATTGATCTGTCTAATATTGACAGTGGGGGGTTAAAGTCTCCCATTATTATTGTGTGGGGTCTAAGTCTCTTTGTAGGTCTCTAAGGACTTGTTTTATGAATCTGGGTGCTCCTGTATTGGGTACATATATATTTAGGATAGTTAGCTGTTCTTGTTGAATTTTTCCTTTACCATTATATAATGGCCTCCTTTGTCTCTTTTGATCTTTGTTGGTTTAAAGCCTGTTTTATCAGAGACTAGGATTGCAACCCCTGCTTTTTTTTTTTTTTTTTTTTTTTTTGGTTTCCATTTGCTTGTTAGATCTTCCTCCATCCCTTTATTTTGAGCCTATGTGTGTCTCTGCACATGAGATGGGTCTCCTGAATACAGCACACTATTGGGTCTTGACTCTATTCAATTTGTCAGTCTGTGTCTTTTAATTGGAATATTCAGCCCATTTACATGTAAGGTTAATATTGTTATGTGTGAATTTGATCCTGTCATTATGATGTTAGCTGGTTATTTTGCCCGTTAGTTGTTGGAGTTTCTTCCTGGCATCGGTGGTCTTTACAGTTTGCCGTGTTTTTGCAGTGGCTGGTTTCGGTTGTTCCTTTCCATGTTTAATGCTTCCTTCAGGATCTCTTGTAAAATAGGCCTGGTGGTGCCGAAATCTCTCAGCATTTGCTTGTCTGTAAAGGATTTTATTTCTCCTTCACTTATAAAACTTAGTTTGGCTGGATATGAAATTTTGGGTTGAAAATTCTTTTCTTTAAGAATATTGAATATTGGCCCCCACTCTCTTCTGGCTTGTAGAGTTTCTGCTGAGAGATCTGCTGTTAGTCTGATGGGCTTCCCTTTATGGGTAGCCCAACCTTTCTGTCTGGCTGCCCTTTACATTTTTCCCTTCATTTCAACCTTGCTGAATCTGACAATTATGTGTCTTGTGTTTGCTCTTCTCGAGGAGTATCTTTGTGGTGTTCTCTGTATTTCCTGAATTTGAATGTTGGCCTGCCTTGCTAGGTTGGGGACGTTCTCCTGGATAATATCCTGAAGGGTGTTTTTCAAGTTGGTTCCATTCTCCCCATCACTTTCAGATACACCAATCAAACATAGATTTGGCCTTTTCACATAGTCCCATATTTCTTGGAGGCTTTGTTCATTTCTTTTTCCTCTTTTGTTTCTAAACTTCTCTTCTTGCTTTGTTTCATTAATTTTTCATTAATTCAATCACTGTTACCCTTTCCTCCACTTGATTGAATCGGCTATTGAAGCTTGTGCATGTGTCATGTAGTTCTCAGCTCCATCAGGTCATTTAAGGTCTTCTCTACACTGTTTATTCTAGTTAGCCATTCATCTAATCTTTTTTCAAGGTTTTTAGCTTCCTTGCGATGGGTTCGGACATCTTCCTTTAGCTCGGAGAAGTTTCTTATTAACGACTTTCTGAAGCCTACTTCTGTCAGCTCGTCAAAGTCATTCTCCGTCCAGCTTTGTTCCATTGATGGGGAGGAGCTGCGATTCTTCGGAGGAGAAGAGGTGCTCCGGTTTTTAGAATTTTCAGTTTTTCTGCTCTGGTTTCTCCCCATCTTTGTGGTTTTATCCACATTTGGTCTTTGATGCCGGTGACCTACAGATGGAGTTTTTGTATGGATGTCCTTTTTGTTGATGTTGATGCTCTTCCTTTCTGTTTGTTAGTTTTCCTTCTAACAGTCAGGACCCTCAGCTGCAGGTCTGTTGGAATTTGCTAGAGGTCCACTCTAGACCCTGTTTGCCTGGGTATCACCAGCAGAGACTGCAGAACAGCAAATATTGCTGCCTGATCCTTCCTCTTGAAGCTGTGTCCCAGAGGGGCATCTGCCTGTATGAGGTGTCCTGACTCACTATTTTTGTATATTCTGCAAGCTAACCATGATGGTTGAAAAAAATCAAAAGAATAATATTTCATAGCAAGTGAAAATTACATGAAATTTGGATCTCAATGTCCAGAAATGACATTTTAATTGAACATACCCACACACATTGATCTATGTATTGTCTATGGCTGCTCTTACACTACAATGGCAGAGTCGAGCACTTGTGACAGAGACCATATGGTTCACAAAGTCAAAAATATTTACTACTAACCTTTTGCAGAAAAGTTTGCCAATTCCTCTTCTAGAGAGAGGGGATGTGCCACATATGCATGAGTCATGTCTCCCTCATGGTAGTTGCCAGATTTTTTGTGGATTCGGAGACTACATAGCCAAACTCAAAACCTCTTAAGGGCAAAACCGGATTTCCTACAGTTTTTTGGTGCTGTGGAGACAGAAACCAGTCAGACTGTCAGTCAGAAGCTTGGGAGTGCCATACCTGAACTGGGAGGAACCAGAGGTTAACTGACTCTTACTAAAATTAGAACGCAGCCCAGACCCAGCTCAATGCCTGACTAGATTGAGATAGTAAGTGTTTTGCCCTTTCTAAAGAGATAAAGGGCACCCCTGTCTGGTGCCCTTTATCTTCTGGAGCTTCTACCTTTCTTTTATACAAAATGTCCACTATACAAACAAACAAAATACTAGTTATGCAAAAAGGCAAGAAGATGTGACTGACAGTCAAAAGAAAAAATAAATAAATATAACAATAACAGCAGACCCACAGATGACCTAAATATTGAAGTTAACTCAAAAGGACTTTAAAATAACTATAATTAATACATGAAATAGAAAAAAGAAATGATGGACAAAATGGATGAAAAGATGGAGAATGTCACAGGGACTTGGAATCTGTTAAAAAAAATTCTAGTGGACATTCTAGAAGTGAAAAATACAGTACCCAAAATTAAGAACTCATTGGATGGGTTTAACAGATGACTATATACCAGAAAGCACAGAATTAATGAATTCAAAGACAAATCAATAAAAAATAGCCAAACTGAAGCACACAGAGAAAAAAGGAATGGAAAAGTTTGAGAAAGTACTTTATAGTGACTAGTGTCTTTAAGTATTTGAGTTGCTAAGAAGCTGCATGCTGAATGTTACCCTGATTTTATACACAAGAAACCAAAAGAGAATTTGTAACAATCCTAACTTCACTCTGCAATTTATTAGTTATCTGTCCCCTTTTTTTGTACCTAACTTGCTTAAAATATCAATGAGATAACATGTGAACTAAATTATCAGTTATGTGATATTATCAAATATCACAGAACGGCTATATGAGACTATAATTCAGTGATGTCTTATAACTTTAAACATATTTCTTTCCTATTTGTTATAACACTAACTTTTTGAAAAATCTTCTAAAAAGCTTTAAGCAGAAATGGTTCTTATCAGAGAGCAAACATAAAATTGCGAAGGAATGCATTATGATGATTAGGGCATTCACATTCAAGAAGAGTTTTATGACAGCTTATTCTTTGGGAGGGTAAGAGAGCCCTTAATCCACTCAAGAAATGAAGAAATTTCTAAGAAAGATACAATTCTTAGTTGCTTATAAGAGCATGAGATGAAATGTGTTTTTTGTGTGTGTGTGTGTGTTGTTTTTTTTTTTTTGAGATGGAGTCTCACTCTGTCGCCCAGGCTGGAGTGCAGTGGTGTGATCTCGGCTCACTGTAACCTCCGCCTCCCGGGTTCAAGCAATTCTCCTGTCTCAGCCTCCCAAGTAACTGAGACTACAGGCACCTGCCACCATGCCCGGCTAATTTTTTGTATTTTTAGTAGAGACGGGGTTCCACCATGTTAGCCAGGATGGTCTTGATCTCCTGACCTTGTGATCCGCCCGCCTCGGCCTCCCAAAGTGCTAGGATTACATACTTGAGCTACCACGCCCGGCCTTTGAGATGAAGCTTTTTAAAGAGATAGAAATCAAATGACAGGCTAAGTGGTTCTAAACCAGAGGGATCCATATCACAATTACTTGAGGGTTTTGCGCTTTTTTTCAAAATTCATAGGTCTAGACTATGAAGAATTATAAATCTGAATCTCCAGAGGTGAGGCCTCTAAGCAGGTGGATTTTAGGAAGAGCTTTACAGAGGATTCTTTTACATACTACTCTCGCTAAGAATCTCTGTTTTAAGTTGTGAATAAATTAAAATCTTGAAGCCTTTTAAGAAATTTTGAGGAGTGATCTAAAGGCAAAAAAATCTTTCTAATTCAGGAAGTTGGTGTAAGGTAGATCTTTCACCAAACTTTGAACAAGAATATAAATTAAGGAAGTATTTAGAAGTGCTAAATAACTTAGTTGATGAACACTGTTAAGCAAATTTGACACATTGAGATTTACATAAAATAATTATTTGTCACATGCCTACTATATAGTGTTTTCTGCTTGATAAAAAAACTTGTTGCACCATTCTTTTCACTTGTACTGAGCAATGGTACCCACCAGATGGCAGTAGAGATACAGCAGAACCACCAGTGGATTCCTAACCCTTTTTTTTGCTACAAACTCTTCTCAGAATAATGTTTTCAAATGCAGAAAGTAAAACACGTAGTAATGTATGAACTTCCTTAAGTGTATTAAACAACAGCATCTAACAATAGGTCTAATTACTTTTAATTTTTAAGTAGCGGTGAGTGTGAATATTTTGAGATAATCTGCAACTATAATGTAATAAGATACCTGTGATTTCTGTTGGTGACAAAGAAATCTGAGGCACTGCTGTTACTATTGTGTTTTGTTGCCTGTATTCATTATTGAAGAAAATGTCCATTTAAGTCAGAGGTAAGTGAAAATAATGACAAATTTTCCTCATCCAAGTTAATAGATTACATGAGTTCTATAACATACCCCCAAAGAGACAAGAGGTTAAGAATTTATTCTGTGGAGAGCTGCATTACCTGTACCATCATGAATACTAATTACTTATGAATCTGGTTGTTTGGTTAATATATTTGGTGATGAAGTTACACATAGGTGTGTCACACTGTAAAATACATTTTAGAAAAGATAGGTGTAAGATAAATCATTGTATTCCAATTTCTCTCCTTTGTTTTCGTTATAAAACTGGAAACTAAATTCTTTTATGCAGAAAAGGTATGGTTCCCAAATGTAATAAAATTAATTTTAAAATGAATCCTATTTTGAACGTATTTAAAATAAAAACAAATTTCTGAAAAAATGTTTGTAGTATTATGTCATAAAGTAAATATAAAATAGTTGTCTCTTGCCTACTTACCATGCACAAGGTATTATATGCAGCAGTTTGTGTGCATTATCTTGTTTAGTACTAAAACTAGTTATATGAGATTTTTACTGCTATAAACATCATTTTAAAGAAGAGCCTGGGTTATTATGTTGGGGTCAGGCAAATGTGGATTCATTCCTGGCTCCACCACATATCAGCCAAATGACTTTGGTCAAGTTACTTAACCTCTCCAAATTAAAATTTTCTTATCTGTAAAATAAGGACAATGTAAAAATAGTATCTACTTCATGGTGGGATTATGAGATAATGCATGAAAATAACTTAGCTGCTTGCCGGGGACACAGGAAGCCTGTCAAGTTCACCAGTGATCCACACTTTGCCAAATCCAGGAGTTGATTCTCAATCTCCATCTTATGTAATCCATCAGTAACCTTTGACACAGGTTAAATTCCTTCCTCCTTCAAACAATATCTTCACTTGGCCTGTGGGATATCTCTTGCTCTTGGTTCTCTTACCTCATTCACTGGCTTTCCACCTTAGTCTTCTTTCCGACATTCTCCTAACCTTTTTAACATCTCCTAATCTTAACCCAAAAGACTCATTTGTACTCAGATGTTAAGTAAGCAATTCAAATTTAACACATCCAACACTTAACGATTCATTTGTTTTCCCGTAAACCTGCTTCTCCCACATTTTCCTCTATCTCAGTAAATGTCACCTCCATTATTCCAGTTTCTCAAGTTGAAGAGTTTCGCTCATAAGACATAGTCAATCCATTTAGGAAATCTTGTCCATCCTACCTTCAGCATTATCCAGAATCTGGTACCTTTTCACCACTTCTACGGCTACCATTGTAACTAAAGCCCTCAGCATGTCTTTTGGAGTACTGTAATTGCTTTCTAACTGGTCTCCCTGCTTCTATCCTTTGTTTCCCTGTAGTTTCTTTTCCCCATAGCCAAGAGTGATCTTTTTAAAAAACATAGCATCATTCACTCCTCTACTCAAAATTGTCCAGTAGCTTCTCATCTCACTTAAAGCCAAAATCTTTACCATGGCCCTATGTGACCTAGCTTTCCATTGTCTTTTTGATGACATCTCCTATCATTCTCTCTCTCTCACTGCCTTGCCGCCACCCCTACATACACCACATTTGTCTACTCTGTTCCAGCCATATTGGTTCCTCAGATATACCTCAGGTCCATTACACTTGCTGTCTGCTCATCCTGGAAGGCATTGCCTGCTGGTATCTATAGGGTGCACACCCTCACCTCCTTCAGTTCTCAGCTCATATATCACCTTTTCGGAAGGCTTTCCCTGGCTGCCCTATTTAAAATTACAAATCACCTAAGCACTCCATATATCCCTCCTTGTTTCATTTTTTCACATAACACTTAACCACCATCTGATATATATTTAATTAGTTTGTCTCACCTAACTCAAATGTTAGGTCTATGTCACCAGAGATTTTTATCTGGTTTGTTCACTGCTGTCTTCCCAGTATCAAAAATACATTTGTTAAGTGACTAATTTTTTTTTTTTTTCATTTTAATACTTTATCAGGTGCAACACAGTTTATGCCTGACCCCAAGCTCATGGATCACGGGCAGTCCCACCCAGAAGATATAGATATGTACAGCACTAGAAGCTGAAGTAGACTGCATACAGAGACTACATAGAAAACTACAAGATGTGTGACGTTGCAAATAATGATGAAAAAAATCATGTAATGGGTAACTGATACATAGAGTATTACTTAAACCAAGTTTTTCCCTTATATATCCAAATGTACAATTTGATAAATTACGTAAGTGGTTAACAGACAAACTGAATGCAATGCAAACAATGTTAAAGGATTGATGAGGAGACTTAGGTAGAAGTATTACCTTGCATTTGATGACCTTTAAAGGCATTTAAAAAAAAAATGAAGACATGAACTCCAGTGAGATTAAAATCTGAAAATACATATATGTATGTATAAAGACATACATATTTATACATATAAACATATATTTCTGCTTTAGCTTTCCCAGACTAATGTCAGTTAAATTAGAATGGTGTGTGGAAAGATGTGTTTCCCTCTGTTTTTTTTTTTTTTTTTCCGTTTCCTAGAGCTGGAATAAAATATCTATGTTTTATGGGACTTAAGCTTGGCTTTGTCTCTTGGTTTTGTTAATGTTAATTCCTCTGAATTAAATATCTGAAAACATCTCTAACTATTTGAGAGGGCCATATGCTACACAGGCTTCCTAATACTGCTTGGCAATCCTTCTACTGGTTCCTGAGTGGTTTACTATTGTTTGCCCTAGAAGAGGTATTACAAACCTTTTATTCTCCTCAAACCTCTTATAGCTGCCAAGTTGACTGTGCCTCCTGTTTCATAGAGAAAAAAGTAAATTATTAGACATGACCATTCCCAACTTCTTCCCATCTACCTTCAAGACTTACCTCTTTTCAGCCATGCATCCCCCTTTCCTAAGACATACTTCTCTTTGTGTTCTTGATCTCATTCATTCCCATCTAAGACCATATTCCACCCTGTTTAATCTCCAGTCTTTGGTTTCTCTTTTTACTAGTTTCTTTTCCTCCACTTCTACATAGCTGCAGGTGTTCTCTGTCTTAAATCAACAATAACAAAACAAGACAAAACCTTTCCTTAACTTGGCCTCTCCCCTTGAACTATTTTTTCTCTCTCCTTCCTATGATTGTTCTACTTCTTTAAAAAGTAATTGTTACTTTTTGACAAAAGTAAATATTATCCCTTTTTTCCCTACTTTCAAGTCCTCTCTGCCTTGTGACATTCTGACCTCCATACCTGCTTAAATTTTTTTGAGATGGGGTCTTGCTCTGTTGCCCAAGCTGGAGTGCAGTGGCACAAACACAGCTCACTGCAACCTCCACCTTCCAGGATCAAGCAATCCTCCCATCTTACCCTCCCGAGTAGCTGGGACTAAGGCACCCGCCACCTTGCCTAATTTTTTGTATTTTTGGTAGAGACAGGACTTCACCATGTTGTCCAGGCTGGTCTCGAACTCCTGAGCTCAAGCCTGTGCCTGACTCAGCCTCCCACAGTGTTGGGATTACAGGCGTGAGCCACCGCACCCAGCCCCTACCTGAATTTTTATGTCATTATTGACTCTTCACCACTATCTCCATGAAACTCACTTATCCCTTTACTTTCTATTTTTCCTGCTTTTGTTATTCTTCATTTTTTTCTCTTGCTCTGAATCCCTTAAATGCTGAGGCTGCTCAAGTTTCATCCCTAGTCCTATTTTCTCATTCTATATGCGCTCTCATTTTCATTTAACAGACCTCACTGGCTTCAGCCACCATTTGTTTTATTATTCATATCTTCAACCCCCATAGCTCTCTAGTGCTGTAGACCTTTATTTCTACTTATTAGTTATATTCATCTAACATCCCATAGATATGCCAATGTCAATATGCCTAAAACAAAATTGTCTCTACCTCCCACTCCTTCAAATCTATTCTACCTTCTCTAATCCTATAATTACTCTCCCTCAAGTCATCATCATCACTTTTCTGGGTTACTGTAGTAGCCTGCAGGCTAATTTGCTCACTGTCAATCTTGCTTTCTCTCATTTCAGAATATGTTCTGCTTGCAGGTGACAGTAAACTAGTTAAGTACTTAATATTAGCTTAAGCAAAAAAAAAAAGCCCTATTTATAGCCTAGAATTAGGCAGTATAGGGTTGGGACAGTGGCTCATCGGTGCTATTAAGGACGTAGACTTTTTCTGTTTCCACTCTGTCCTCTACAGCATGCTGGTTTGTCACCTCATGGTCACAAGATGTCTGCTGTACCTCCAGGGAGCAGCTACACATTCAAAGTAGGAAATAGCAGATAAAAATGTACACAAGATGCTTCTGACTCCCTTTTATCAGAAAAGTAAATGCTTTCTTAGAATCTCCTCAGAAGACCTCTGTGTATATCTCAACCAGTACTTGTCATATAGCCACACACTTAGCCTAAGGAAGATAGGGAGCAGGGAAATCGTGTTTATTTTCCTGTGATGAGGAAGGCAAGGGGTAAGGGGTTGGGAACAGGTCATACAGTGTCTGCTACCCTATTCTTCTAACCTATTTGTCTATTATGACATAGTTGTCTTCCTGACAACTATAATGAATAGTTGTCTTTCTGAAATCTTTAGTGGCTCATCATTGCTTGCAGAATCAAAGCTCCTTAGTTTGATATACAAGGCCTTTCATATCTGATTCCAGCTTAACTTCTAATCCTATCTTCCCTCTCCTTACCCACCCTACTGCTAATGTGTATTATACTGTCTTTATGATATACCATTTGTTTCTTGAACATGCCTTGCTCATTATTGCCTCTTTCTCTGCATGTGCTAGTGTGTCCTCTTAGAATGTTCTTCCATCTTATCCTGCTCCATATTCTAACTTCTACCCATCCTACAAGTCCAATTCCGGTGTTGTGTTCCCTCTCTCAATCCTCTAGGGTACAATTTAGATGTTCTCTCTTCTAGAGATAGGATCTTGCTATGTTGCCCAGGCTGGTCTCAAACTCCTGGCCCCAAGCGATCCTCCCACCTCAGCCAACCAGACATAAGCGACTGTGCTCGCCTTTTATTAAAAATTGAAGGTATATGATATGGTCGGGTATGGTGGCTCACACCTATAATCCCAGCACTTTGGGAGGGCAAGGTGGGTGAATCACCTGAGGTCAGGAGTTCGAGACCAGCCTAACCAACATAGTGAAACCCTGTCTCTACTAAAAACACACAAAAAAAGTACAAAATTAGCTAGGCATGGTGGCACATGCCTGTAATTCCAGCTATTTGGGAGGCTGAGACAGGAGAATCACTTGAACCCGGGAGGTGGAGGCTGTAGTGAGCCTAGATCATGCCATTGCACTTCAGCCTGGGCAACAAGAAGAAAACTCAGTCTCAAAAAATAAACAAATAAAAAATAAAGGTATATAATATGTCTTAGATTTGATGAAATATGAGTGTGTTTGAGATCTGATCCAAGGTTTTAAAAAAATCATTTCAAATACTGGAGATAAATTCTGAGGAGCTTACTTATGAAAAACTAGCAAGTGATAGGTGGTATTTATAGATACGGTACTTACACAATTTATGTAATTAACATTTTCTCACAGACAAGGTTCCTTGTGGATATCATTGAATAATTTTTGTGTAGTTTCTATGCCCATGAAGTGCCTGGTAGGTAGTAGGAATTCACATGTTCTGCTATGCTGGTTGCAGCACAGGACACAAAAGTTAGAATTATTTCAAAGGACTTATACTCTACTAGGAAAGAGGGAAACAGAAATACAGTGTTGTATGTGGTATCTTCCCTAAGATAAGCACAACCAAAGAGCTATGGATGTTCAGAGGTAGAATGTAGTACTGGGATGATGTCAAGGAGGCAGTGGTACTTAAGCTGCTCAAGGTAGGGAAGCAGTTTACTTGCTAGTTTTTCATAAGTAAGCTCTTCAGAATTTATCTCCAGTATTTGAAATGAATTTTTTTTTTTTTTTTTTTTTTTGAGACGGAGTCTCGCTCTGTTGCCCAGGCTGGAGTGCAGCAGCTCGATCTCGGCTCACTGCAAGCTCCACCTCCCGTGTTCACCCCATTCTCCTGCCTCAGCCTCCTGAGTAGCTGGTACTACAGGCACCTGCTACCACGCCCGGCTAATTTTTTTTTTGTACTTTTAGTAGAGATGGGGTTTCACCGTGTTAGCCAGGATGGTCTTGATCTCCTGACCTCATGATCTGCCCGCCTCGGCCTCCCAGAGTGCTGGGATTACAGACGTGACCCACTGTGCCCAGCCTGAAATGAATTTTTTAAAACCTCAGATCTGAATATATTCAAACACCAATATTTCATCAAATCTAAGGCATATCATATACCTTTAATTAAAAAAAAAAATGCTGAGCAGAGTTGCTTATGCCTGAGAGGCTGAAGTGGAAGGATTGCTTGAGGCCAAAAGTTTGAGACCAGCCTGAGCAAATAGCAAGATCCTGCCTCTAAAAACAAACAAACAAACAAATGCTGCTAGTTACATTTATTCCAACATCAGATACGTCAGACTGTGAAAGAAGAAGCATCTTAAATCTGATGAAATATGGTAGGTAAAAAATAGCGCAAGGCTAAATATAAGTGACTTTTAAGTTATCTGCTCTTTTCGATTATCACTACTGCTACTAGCCATTAGAATATTGGTTTGGATAGGCCAAGTGCGGTGGCTCACACCTGTAATCCCAGCACTTTGGGAGGCTGAGGCGGGTGGATCACAAGGTCAGGACATCCAAGACCATCCTGGCTAACACGGTGAAACCCCATCTCTACTAAAAATACAAAAAAAAATTTAGCTGGGCATGGTGGCGGGTGTCTGTACCCCAGCTACTCGGGAGGCTGAGGCAGGAGAATGGCGTGTACCCAGGAGACAGGTTTCAGTGAGCAGAGATCACACCACTGCACTCCAGCCTGGGTGACAGAGCGTAACGCCGTCTCAAAAAAAAAAAAAAAAAGAATATTGGTTTGGATAATGGAAAGTTGACTAGAGCTACAAAATCTGTTTCAAAATAAAAGATCTGCTCAAACAAGAATGTGATGATCACTTGCTGTATTGTACAACAAAGTCAAACTGCTGGTAGACTCAGGTGACAGTCAAATGTTGGAGGCTATGTTGGGATGAGTTGTTTCAAGGCCTCTTTCATTCTTCCCATGCCATGTCCAGGAGTTCTTCTCTGTTAAAACTGAAGAGATGCCAGCCCTCCACAGAGGAAAGGTCTAAAGCCCCTCGACTAGTGTAGTAGTCGACAGAAGCCTGGTTCCAAATGACGACAAGAAAGTGCATGCGGTTACATTGAGTTCTGATGGCTATCTGTTTAAAAACAAACCAGGAAATATTAGTTTCATTTGAAAGTATAATCTTCATTAACATATATATTTTATTGAAGGTCTACTTTATGCAAGACACTATGTGTGAATAATACTTCCAAATATAGTAGTTATCTTTTGAACTTTTCTATAGCTGTAAAAAGAAAAACTCACTGTTCTGAGCTTCAAAGCCCTCTTTAAAAGCTCAAAACTGCCTGTAATCCTAGCACTTTGGGAGGCCGAGACAGGCGGATCACAAGGTCAGGAGATCGAGACCATCCTGGCTAACATGGTGAAACCCCGTCTCTACTAAAAAATACAAAAAAATAGCCGGGCGAGGTGGCGGGCGCCTGTAGTCCCAGCTACTCGGGAGGCTGAGGCAGGAGAATGGCGTGAACCCGGGAGGCGGAGCTTGCAGTGAGCTGAGATCCGGCCACTGCACTCCAGCCTGGGTGACAGAGCGAGACTCCGTCTCAAAAAAAAAAATAAAAATAAAAAAAAATAAAAGCTCAAAACTGATTTGCAAAGCCTTTATCATATAGAAAAGATGTACCTATAAGAACACATGTTTTGATGTTTCCAAAATACAAGAAGATCTTCCTTTTATAGTCTTGTAATATTATACTGTGGGCCTGTTTTTTTGAATAAAAATGCTTTCTAATCTCCCTCTTTACTTTCACTTGATAGCAAAAAGGGTGTATAGTGTGGTTGTGGATTATATATAAATCAATTTTAATTGACTGTAACTCATATGCTGTATATGATCATCTGATTTGAAAATCCACTTTAGGCCGGGCGCGGTGGCTCAAGCCTGTAATCCCAGCACTTTGGGAGGCCGAGGCGGGTGGATCACGAGGTCAGGAGATCGAGACTATCCTGGCTAACATGGTGAAACCCCGTCTCTACTAAAAATACAAAAAACTAGCCGGGCCTGGTGGCGGGCGCCTGTAGTCCCAGCTACTTGGAGGCTGAGGCAGGAGAATGGCGTGAACCTGGGAGGCGGAGCTTGCAGTGAGCCGAGATCGCGCCACTGCACTCCAGCCTGGGTGACACAGCGCGAGACTCCGTCTCAAAAAAAAAAAAAAAAAAGAAAATCCACTTTAATTTGGGTAGAAATTTGAAGTATATGTTGGGGTTATGTTCAAATGGTGAGATTAATGATTTAGTTTATGCCCTGTGAATATTTATTGAAGAAAAAGTTAGTGAATAGAATATCAGTACTAACTGTAATACATACCTGACTTAGCCTCTTCAGCATTTCAGCTCCAATACCTAGACCTTTTAAATAGACAATGCAAAATGAAAACTGCAAATTTCACTTAACTAGTCATTTGCTTTAGTTTAAAATAAGTAATATCTAAAACTCTGTATCTTTTTAAAATATTATTAATAGCTTGTGGAAACACAACTCATGAATGCTTTCATATCCCTTTTTCCTAATTGGAATGAAGTACAGAAGGTCAGAGAAGAGTTTGAGTTTATTTTAAAGATCCATGAAGAAGTGAGTCTCTGCCACTATTGTCTTATAATGGTGTATTTCTTACCTATTTTTACTGAAAACCACCTAAAATGTAAAAGCATTTTTAAAGATAAAAGTATATCTGTGTGACCAGGCACAATGGCTCACACCTCTTATCCCAGCATTTTGGGAGACCAGGGCAGGAGGATCACTTGAGCCCAGGAGTTCGAGACCAGCCTGGGCAACACAGACTCTCTTTCTACAAAACATAAAGAATTAGCTGAGTGATGTGGCACCTGCCTGTAGCCCCAGCTACTTGGGAGGCTGAGGTAGGAGGATTGCCTGAGTGTAGGAGGTCGAGGTTGCAATGAGACGTGATCACACCACTGCTCTCTAGCCTGGGTGACAGAAAACCCTGTCTCAAAAACAAAATTTAAAAAAAAAAAAAAAAAAACATATAGCCATGTGATAGCTTGGCTTATTCAAACCTTGAGAGGAAGTAATAAAATGTTTTTCTAATCTGTGACTGAGTGTTCACTGCATGAAAGAATATCTAGGATAGTGATCAGACTCATTAAGTAGCAATAAGTTACATTAACTAAAACACCATATGTATAGTAAAATCTTGTCTCCTTAAAATATGTCATTTTAATTTTTAAAGTATTTAGAAGTATCGTTACAGGAAGTCAGGGATCCCGAACGGAGGGACCGGCTGAAGCTGTGGCAGAAGAACATAAATTGTGAAGATTTCATGGATGTTTATTAGTTCCCCAAATTAATACTTTTATAATTTCTTATGCCTGTCTTTATTGCAATCTCTGAACATAAATTGTGAAGATTTCATGGACTCTTATCACTTCCCCAGTCAATACTCTTGTGATTTCCTATGCCTGTCTTTAATCTCTTAATCCCATCATCTTCATAAGCTGAGGATGAATGTCACCTCAGGACCCTGTGATGATTGCGTTAGCTGCACAAATTGTTTAAACAATATGAAATCTGGGCACCTTGAAAAAAGAACAGGATAACTGTGATGTTCAGAGAACAAGGAAGATAACCTTAAAGTCTGGCTGCCTGTGGGCCGGGTGGAACAGAGCCGTATTTCTCTTATTTCAAAAGCAAATAGGAGAACTATCGCTGAGTTCTTTTTCTCAGCAAGGAACATCCCTGAGAAAGAGAATGCTTTCCTAAGGGGAGGCCTCTGAAATGGCCGCTTTGGGAACGTCTGTCTTTTATGGTTGCAGATAAGGGATGAAATAAGCCCTGGTCTCCTGTAGCGCTCCCAGGCCTATTAGGACAAGGAAATTCTCGTCTAATAAATTTTGGTCAGACCAGTTGTCTGCTCTCAAACCCTGTCTCCTGATAAGATGTTATCAATGACAATGCGTGCCCGAAACTTCATTAGCTATTTAAATTTTGCCCCGGTCCTGTGATCTCGCCCTGCCTCCATTTGCCTTGTGATATTTTATTACCTTGTGAAGCATGTGATCTCTGTGACCCACACCCTATTCGTACACTCCTTCCCCTTTTGAAAATCATTAATAAAAACTTGCTGGTTTTGCGGCTTGGGGGGCATCACAGAACCTGCCTACATGTGATGTCTCCCCCGGACACCCACCTCTAAAATTTCTCTCTTTTGTACCCTTTCCCTTTATTTCTCAGACCAGCCAACACTTAGGGAAAATAGAAAAGGACCCACGTGAAATATTGGGGGCTGAGTTTCCCCAGATATCTGGCACCCACGTGGTCTTTCTTTTTTCCCAAGTGCATGTGGGAACCCGAGTCCCTTTGGTAGGTGCGGAGAAACGTCATCAATTTGGTCCACAGATATGTATGTTCAACTCCCTGACGACTGGTGAGTAGTCTGTATATGGTCCGGGTTAACTGTGGGTCATGTGGAGTCTAAACATCATGTTTATCTCTGCTATATTAAACTCTTATTAAAACAGGGCGGTGGGCCGGGCGCGGTGGCTCAAGCCTGTAATCCCAGCACTTTGGGAGGCCGAGGCGGGTGGATCACGAGGTCAGGAGATCGAGACCATCCTGGCTAACGCGGTGAAACCCCGTCTCTACTAAAAATACAAAAACTAGCCGGGCGTGGTGGCGGGCGCCTGTAGTCCCAGCTACTCGGAGGCTGAGGCGGGAGAATGGCGTGAACCCGGGAGGCGGAGCTTGCAGTGAGCCGAGATTGCGCCACTGCACTCCAGCCTGGGCGACACAGCGAGCCCCCGTCTCAAAAAAAAAAAAAAAAAAAAAAAAAAACAGGGCGGTGTTCGAGTGCCTATGGAAAATATAGTCACTCTAGTCAGGGCAGTGGAAGAATACTGTCCTTGGTTTCCTGAAAAAGGAACCTTAGATGTAGAAATATGGGATTGTGTTGGTGCAACATTCTGGGAACTGGTCTCCACAGGAAATTGTGTTCCTGTCACTGTTTGGGGTGATTGGGCCTTGGTACATGCTGTCCTGATGACATGCCAATCTCGTGACCCCCTACAGTTACCACAGTTTTCTGAATCTGACGACCCTCCACGTCTTCCTCAACCTTCCTCTCCCGCACAGCCTTCATTATCTGATCAGCCTCTCCCTTTGTCTACTCCTCCCCCACCTGACGATGTTGAGAATTCAATGTCTAACTCCAGTGACTTTGGATTACAGTCACCCCCGACGATCTTTTCTTTTCATGAAGAGCCGGTACTTGTAGCTCCTGCGCCCCGACTCACACAGCCCAGGACCATATATATGCTAATTCTTCTCTTTTCAAATCTCTGGAGTCACCTAATGGCTCTGGGACCAAACTACAACTTACCTATAATTCTGCAGGCCCTCCCCTGTCCACTTCAGCCCCTCACCCTCCTGTCGTTTTGGTTCCTCAACCGGTCACTTTGCCATCCACTCAGCCTGCTTCCTTGTACCCTTCTTCACACATGAACGCCAGTAATCACCAGTATACTTCTGCTCCTTCTGCTCCCCAGTGCCCTTTTCTCACACTCTCATTCCAGTCCAACCCTCTCACCCTCATTTCCCCTTATCTACACATGCTTTTTCTGTCACTTGTATGCCAACTCCATCTCAGATGCCTACTCTTGAAACTTCAATGCAACGCTTGTTACGCCAAAACAAAGAAACAAGTGGATTAGACGCGTGGACTTATCCGATCGCTCTAGACCTGTAGCAGGACGAGCCGCAGACAAAACTCCTCGGACACTGGATTAAAGAAGGAAGAGGTTTTTTATTGGGCCGGGAGCGTCGGCAGACTCGCGTCTTAAGAGCCGAGCCCCCCGAGAAAGAGATATTTGGCCTTTTTAAAGGCTTACAACTTTAAGGGGTCCATGTGAAAGGGTCATGATAAATCGAGCAAGCGTGGGAAACGTGACTGGGGGCTACATGCATCAGCTAACAGAACAAAAAGTTTTATAATCCTTTTTTCATACAGTGTCTGGAATTTACAGATAACACAAGTAGTTTAGGCCAGGGGTTGATATTATTATTACTTTGTTTAGCTCCTAGGGCCAGGTGGTGGTGCCAAGGTTGTCTGGCTATTTATCTTACTTTTGTTTCTCTCTCTCTTTACTCCTGTCTTGTGAACTAGGCAAGGTTGGGGGGAGGAGGGCAGCATGAGTAATAGTGGTCTCCTTCCTTAGACCCACCTAACTTCCAAGGGGTACAAATGCGCCATTATGTACCTCTTAATCTTACCTTTTTAAAAGAATTTAAGGATGCTTGTACTCAGTATGGTCCTACTTCTCCTTATGTTAAAATGGTATTACACACTTTTTGTACAGAGGTCACTTTGCTTCCTTTAGACTGGCAAAAGCTGTTCTGACCCCATCGCAGCATTTACAATTTTGTACTTGGTGGTCAGAAGAGGCTCGTTTGCAGGCTCAGCTAAATTGAACTAAATTGAACTAGTTACTCAGGCTCAGCTCACAGGCTCTGATAGTTTCTCTGATTCTTATGCCCAATTAAACTTTGATGCTCTTACCACAGAACAAGTAACAAAGGTGTGTATGAGAGCTTGGGATAAATTACCTGCTCCAGACCAAGCTCCTGTTTCTTTTACCATGGTTAAACAAGGTCACTCTGAATTATACCCTGATTTTTTAGCTAAATTACAAGATGCTTTTGAAAAATCTGTCTTTGATGAGCGTGCTCAAGGTATTCTCCTTTGTATGTTAGCTTTTGAAAATGCAAACCATGAGTGTAAAATGGCCATGCATTCTGTCCAACAACAAAATTTACCTGATCACGAGGTGTTGCCTGCATATATTAAAGCTTGTGAAGGCATTGGATCAGACACCCACAAAGCTATTCTGTGGGCACGGGCATGAAGGACACCAACCAAACTGGTCCCACTAATTCTTTTCTTGGAGCCTGCTATAATTGCAGTCAACTTGGTCATACTCGAAAAAATTGCACTGTTAAAAACTTAAAAGCAGCCAAGCCAGCTCAACAAACACGACCAAATGCTGCTGCTACTGTTTGCCCACGTTATCACAAAGGTAAACATTGGGCCAGTAATTGCCACTCTAAAGATGATGTAGATGGAAATCCCCTGCCACAACACCAGGGAAACGGGGAGCGGGGCCAGTCCCAGGCCCCAATATCAAATGAGACGCTTCAGACTCAGACCAGTGTTGCTTTTCTGCTTCAGGTGGTCCCAATGCAACCCTCAGCACAAACAAATTTACCTACAGCCAAACCAAATGGGTCCCAGCCTCTCCTGTCTCAGTACAATGCTTGTCCACCTCTGCAGTAGGGGGCGGGGTGGTCGATCTCTGTAGTACTATTCCTCTAAATTTACTACCTAACTCTTTGCCTTTAATTGTCCCCACGGGGGTCACTGGCCCTTTACCTCAAGGTTCGGTGGGTCTGGTGTTAGGTAGGGCATCCACCTCTGCTAAAGGTATCATCATTTATACTGGTCTCATTAATTCTGATTCTGTTGATGAGATTAAATTAATTGTGTCTGCCAAGGTTCCTGTTTCCATTCCGGATGGTGAGTCAATTGCTCAATTGCTTTTACTACCTAATACCATTTTAAACAAAGGAGATAAGACACGTAGCCCTGGGATGGGCTCTGGCAGTGAAAAGGCCGCTTATTGGATTAATGTAATTTCTAAACAACAGCCCACCTGCACCGTACACGTTCAAGGAAGAAAGTTTGAGGGCCTAGTAGATACTGGAGCTGATGTTTCTGTTATTTCCTCTAGTTTATGGCCTTCCTCCTGGCTTAAACATCCCGCTAACATGGGACAAATAGGTGTTGGAAAAGCTGAAGAAGTTTATGACAACACATTTGTCTTGCCTTATACTGGCCCTGATGGTCAAAAGGGTACAATGCAGCCTTATATCACGCCAATTCCCATTAATTTTTGGGGTAGAGATTTACTGGCACAATGGGGGGCTGAAATTAATGTTCCACATAACTCTTACAGTGCTCCCAGTCAGCATATGATGGAAAACATGGGGTTTGTTCCTGGGCTTGGTCTCAGTCCAAAGCATGAAGGGATTACTAAACCCCTCCCAGTTACTATAAAAGAAAACAGGGCTGGTTTAGGTTATCCTTTTTACTGGCGGCAGCTGCCACGCCTCCTGATCCTATCCCTTTCCAATGGAAATCTGACACACCCGTTTGGATTCAGCAGTGGCTGCTTTCTAAAGAAAAACTGGAGGCTTTAACTCAATTGGTTTCTGAACAGTTACAACTTGGAAATGTGGAACCTTCTCTTTCCCCCTGGAATTCTCCTGTGTTTCTAGTAAAAAAAGAAATCAGGCAAGTGGCGGATGGTAACCGATTTAAGAGCCATTATAATGCCGTAATTAAACCTATGGGTACTGTCCAACCCGGCATGCCTGCTCCTGCTTTAATACCTAAAAATTGGCTTCTCATAGTTATTGATCTTAAAGATTTTTTTTATATTGCTTTACATAAATCGGATTGTGAAAAATTTGCTTTTACTGTACCATCTATCAATAATCAGGAGGCTGCAGCTCATTATCAAATGGAAAGTACTTCCTGAGTGCTTTCTCAATGCTGACTAGCCCTACAATCTCCCAGGTTTATGTTGGACAAGTGCTTTCACCAGCTCAAGCCCAATTTCCCCAGGCCTGTATTCTTCATTTTATTGATGATATTTTAATTGCTGCCCCCACTGAGACATAATTAATTGACTGTTACAAAATTTCGAGCCGCCATGTTACAGAGGCTGGGTTACACATCGCTCAGGATAAAATTCAACAGACCACTCCTGTTCAATGTTTAGGAATGGTGGTCGATAAACAACATATTCAACCTCAAAAAGTTCAAATTAGGAGAGATTCTTTGAAAACATTAAATGACTTCCAAAAACTTTTGGGTAACATTAATTATTTAAGACCTGCTTTAGGTATTCCGACCTATGCGCTGTCTAACTTGTTTTCTACACTGCGGGGAGATTCCGGTCTCCGCAGTCCCAGGACTTAGACCCCTGAGGCTTTACTAGAACTGGAATTCGTAGAGGAAAGAAACCAGACCGCCCAGTTATCTAGAGTACAGCCATTTCAGCCTTTTCAACTTCTGGTTTTTGCTTCATTACACTCCCCTACTGGACTAATAGTTCAACATAATGATTTAGTGGAGTGGTGTTTTCTTCCTCATTCTGTGTCAAAAACTTTGTCTGTTTATCTGGACCAAATAGCCATATTAATTGGACAGGCTCGGTGTAGAATACTTCAAATTTCTGGATTTGATCTGAATTTAATTGTAGTTCCTTTAAATTGACTCGAAGTTCAAACCGCCTTTCAACATTCCGTACTGTGGCAAATTCACTTGACTGATTTCATTGGCGTTGACAATCATTATCCAAAGAACAAATTGTTTGATTTTATAAAGATGACGTCTTGGGTGGTCCCTCGATTAACCAAAGATCAGCTCATTCTTGAGGCCGTTACAGTGTTCACTGATGGCTCCAGTAATGGCAATGCTGGTCATGTAGGCCCTACAGACAAGCTTATTTCTACCTCTTATACCTCTGCTCAAAAGGCAGAGTTAATTGCTGTGATTACTGCCTTACAGGATTTCCCCAAACCTTTAAATATTTTCTCTGATTCTGCTTATGTTGTACATGCCACTAAAAATATAGAAACTGCTACTATCAAACATATTGATAATTCTGAATTGGCTTCTTTATTTTCAAGGTTACAACAGGTGTTTCGCCAACTAGACACCCTTTCTATATTACACATGTTAGATCTCATACCACTTTACCAGGACCCATGTCTGCCAGTAACCATAAGGTCGACTGATCTTTTGCAACCCAAGAAGCTCAGGAGTTCCATAATCTCACTCATGTCAGTGCTGCTGGATTAAAAGATAAATTTGCTCTTACCTGGAAACAGGCTTAGTTTATTGTTCACAGCTGTCCTCAGTGCCAAGTTTTTATACTTCCAAATCAGGAACCTGGCGTTAATCCCAGAGGCCTAACTCCTAATGCTTTACGGCAAATGGATGTAACTCATGTTAGCTCCTTTGGCAGACTGTCATATGTACATGTTTCTGTAGATACCTTCTCAGGTTTTATCTGGGCTACTTGCCAAACAGGGGAAGGCACGGCCCATGTTAAAAAACATCTGTATTCTTGCTTTGCAGTTATGGGGCTTCCATATCAAATAAAGACAGACAACACCCCCGGATATGTTAGTAAGGCTTTTGATTTATTTATGCAACAGCGGGGATTTCCCATATTACTGGAATCCCTTACAATCCTCAGGGACAGGCTGTGGTGGAATGGGCCAATCACACTTTAAAAACCCAATTGTCCAAAGAGTCTGAACAGCAAAAACATGATTTAACCACCCCCCACTCCCAATTATATTTGGCATTGTTTACATTTTTTAAATGTTCCTAAAGATAATAATCTAACTGCAGCCGAATGCCATTATACAGGCAAAAAATTCTCCCTAAACGAAGGCAAACCAGTGTTATGGAAAAACTCCCAAATTAATACCTGGGAACCTGGCACAATTATAATGTGGGGAAGAGGATATACTTGTGTTTCACCAGGAGATCATCAATCCCCTGTCTGGGTACCCACCAGGAGACTCAAGCTTCGGGTGAATACTGACAACGAAAACCACATGGAAAAGACGTCCATGTCAGAGACCGCCCTCAGACGTGGTGAGATCTGTGCCAACTCCTCAGAAGCAGGCACACCAAATCACAATGGGTCTGATTCAGTCCTCCCTGATGGCAATGGAGACCCATCTAACTAATCCCACTTCTCCTGATTACCTTTCTTTTTCTCCTTACAAACCTAAAAATCTCACCATTTCTATTAGCCTGAAAATAACATCCCTCTGTTCTCTTCCTCCTTCAGCCCTCAATCTCACTTACACTAGGTTTTATTTAATGATTCTCCTCCTTATACTTTCTGTCTCACCAGTTTCCTCTCACACTGATTTACCTGCTACACAAAATTATTCTTACTGGACTTATGAGCCTTTTCCTCCATTTATTCGACCTCTCACCTGGATTGATGCTTCTGCAGAAATCTACACTAACAATAGTGTGTGGATGCCTGGAGCTACAGATGACCATTGCCCTGCTCAACTAGGAGAAGAAGGCACTGCATTTAATGTTATCATGGGTTATAAATACCCACCTCTGTGCCTCGGACATGCACCTGGTTGTATCCATCTAGAAACTCAAGTCTGGGCTGCTTATCTTCCGGAGAGATCAGTTACAGAGGAACCGGGACATTTGATCTCTGGCCTCTCCCTTTCTAGTTTAAAACAAATGAAAGGGGGAGTAATGGGAGATATCCCATACTTTCAATATAAATCTGCAGGAAAACCATGCCCTAAAAATTTTGAGGGCCCATCTAAAACTTTAATTTGGGAAGACTGTTAACTCACATGCAGTCATATTAAAAAATGACTCATATGGTTTAGTAATAGACTGGGCACCCAAGGGCTATTTAAAAAACAATTGCTCCTCTGGCGGAAAGGAATGCCTGGAGGCTACTTATTTTATTTCTTATTGGGAGAACAAGAATCATCATTCTACTTTGCATAGGAGGTTCAGCTCATTCTTTCCCTTAAAATGGGAAGCTAAAGGCATTACCCGCCCCCCCCCCCCCCACCAGGCCTCGTATGATACTCCCCATTCTGAGCCCAGAACACCCAGAACTTTGGAAATTGGCTATTGCCATGTCTGGACTGCGAGTACGGGAAGGGGAAACTATTCTGTTTGTTGTTCCCGCTACCACCCCCATCTCTCAGTATCAACGTAGATCTGGACATTCTGCTTTATTTACTTCCAACCTGACTGTTCCCATACGGAGTTGTGTTAAGCCTCCTTACATGCTGTTAGTGGGAAATAACAAAATTTGGACGAACAATCAAACTGTCCAATGCATTAATTGTCAGTTATACACTTGTATTAACTCCCATTTTGACTCTAGGAAAAGTGTAATGTTGGTTCGAGCTCAAGAAGGAATCTGGATTCTGGTAACTTTGCCCAGACCTTGGGAATCCTCCCCTTCAATACATTTAATTAATGAAGTGTTACAGCAAATTCTAAAAAGATCTAAGAGATTTGTTTTCACTTCAATCGCTGTGATCATGGGCCTAATTACAGTTGCTGCACTGGCCAGCACTACCGGAATGACATTACATCAATCTATTCAAACGGCTCATTTTGTTAATAATTGGCAAGCCAATTCCACCCAAATGTGGAATTCTCAACAAGGCATTGATCAAAAATTGGCTAATCAAATTAATGATTTAAGACCGTCTGTTAATTTGGCTTGGAGATCGCGTAGTGAGTCTCGAACATCACATGCAAATGCAGTGCGGTTGGAATACCTCTGCTTTCTGTATCACCCTGTATTCCTATAACAAGATTGATCATTCATGGGAAATGGCCAAAGGACACCTTCTGGGTAGGGAAGATAATTTATCATTGGACATAACTAAATTAAAGAAACAAATTTTTGAAGGCTTTCAAGCTCACTTATCCATTGTGCCTGGAGCTGAGGCCTTAGATCAGGTGGCAGAAAATCTTTATGGACTAAACCCCACGACTTGGGTTAAGTCTATTGGGGGCTCAACTGTAGTAAATTTTGGAATTATGTTTCTCTGTTTAATCAGCTTGTCTTTAGTGTGCCAGACCAGTCAAAGAATCCTGCGTCAAAATTGAGAGAATGAACAAGCCTTCATCGCCATGGCACATTTATATAAAAAGAAAAGGAGAGATGTTGTGGGAAGTCAGGGACCCTGAACGGAGGGACCAGCTGAAGCTGCAGCAGAAGAACATAAATTGTGAAGATATCATGGACATTTATTAGTTCCCCATATTAATACTTTTATAGTTTCTTACTCCTGTCTTTACTGCAATCTCTGAACATAAATTATGAAGATTTCATGGACTCTTAACAATTCCCCAATCAATACTCTTGTGATTTCCTATGCCTGTCTTTACTTTAATCTCTTAATCCCATCATCTTCATAAGCTGAGGATGAATGTCACCTCAGGGACCCTATGATGATTGCGTTAACTGCACAAATTGTTTAAACAATATGAAATCTGGGCACCTTGAAAAAAGAACAGGATAACTGCGATGTTCAGAGAACAAGGGAGATAACCTTAAAGTCTGGCTGCCTGTGGGCTGGGTGGAACAGAGCCTTATTTCTCTTCTTTCAAAAGCAAATAGGAGAAATATCGCTGAGTTCTTTTTCTCAGCAAGGAACATCCCTGAGAATCAGAATGCGTTCCTAAGGGGAGGCCTCTGAAATGGCTGCTTGGGGAATGTCTGTCTTTTATGGTTGCAGATAAGGGATGAAATAAGCCCTGATCTCCTGTAGCACTCCCAGGCCTATTAGGATGAGGAAATTCTTGTCTAATAAATTTTGGTCAGACTGGTTGTCTGCTCTCAAACCCTGTCTCCTGGTAAGATGTTATCAATGACAATGCGTGCCCAAAACTTCATTAGCAATTTTAATTTCACCCCGGTCCTGTAATCTCACCCTGCCCCCATTTGCTTTGTGATATTTTATTACCTTGTGAAGCATGTGATCTCTGTGACCCACACCCTATTCGTACACTCCTTCCCCTTTTGAAAATCACTAATAAAAACTTGCTGGTTTTGCAACTTAGGGGGCCATCATGGAACCTGCCTACATGTGATGTCTCCCCCGGACACCCAACTTTAAAATTTCTTTTGTATTCTTTCCCTTTATTTCTCAGACCAGTCAACACTTAGGGAACATAGAAAAGGACCCACGTGAAATATCGGGGGCTGAATTTCACCCAATAAATATCATAAATTTTAGTTTTACCTTGGTAAGCTCGTGTGACATAAAAGTCCTCTAGGTAAAGTACCTTGCCAATCCATGAGTCATATGTAAAGTAGTACATGGCAAATCCAACAGTCAATTTGCCTAGGAAGGGAGTAGAAAGGGTGTAGAAAGGTTGTGTTGAATCTTAGCCAGTTCTTTACCCCCAAATTGAATGTCTTTTGGTGTTTGTTTAACTATTAAAGTAATAAATGCTCATTGAAAAAAAAATAACAGTACAAAAACTTATAGTGTAGAGGACTTAAGTCCTTTAAAATATAACCTTTAAGATATAAGCCTTCTTTTTATAGTGTGGTGTACGATCTTCCAAAAAATTTTAGCTGGGCGCAGTGGCTCATGGCTGTAATCTCTGTGCTTTGGGAGGCCAAGGCAGGAGGGCCAGTTGAGCTCAGGAATTTGAGACCAGCCTGGGCAACATTGTGATACCCTGTCTCTACAAAAAATAATTTTAAACTAGTTGGACATAGTGGCACATATGTGTAGTCCCAGCTACTTGGGAGGCTGAGACACTTGTGCACAGGAGTTTAGTTGGAGGCTGCAGTGAGTCATGATCATGCCACTGCACTCCAGCCTGGGTGACAGAGCAAGACCCCGTCTCTTAAAAAATTATAATAATAATAATGCTTATACAAACATAAGTACATACCATGCATATTCTTTACCAAAAAACTGGGTTTATACACATTCTTTTCTCTTCTGCTTAATAGTAATTATATGCTGCAAAACTGTACTATTTTTCAGCATGGAAAAAATATATTCCAGATTAAACTGGAGAAGAAAGATTTACTCTACCTGATGGTTTTTGTTGCTCATTTACTTCTGCAATCAGGCAGTAGAAAAGGGGATTGTCCCCAAAGCCATCTCTGAGTAAATCTGAAATATCAATTCATATATAGTATGTCAGAAAGTTTACAGCAGAGAAGGAGATGGTGGATAGGAAGCACTAGGAATTTATCCACCTGGATAGCAATTGTATTGACAGAAACTAAAGTGAGTATTTTGGAACTCTGGAGTTTATCTGAACATTTGCAACTTACAGGAGACAGCCTGACTGGTCAACTGCTGTTAATTTGGATCAAATTCAGCCATCAGTGAGGTGGCAGCTACCCAGTACTCAACACCATCTACTCCATAGGAACAGCAACCTGTATTTCTGTAGCAGTTTGCTGGAACCAGGGTGATCAATAAACATCTTGTCCTCAAAATACTGAAGTTCTGTGTTTTGACTGTGTATTGTTACTCTGATCACTGAGGTAAGGACTTGGAAACCCCCACAAGCTGAAGTGGCTTCCAGGAGATTTAAAGGAGCTGCCTTGTTTTGTGAGAGATTTGGGAATTAAAAACATATATACAGGGGAATTTAGAAAGTTACCATGTGTGACTATATAAAGACACAGAGGGGACCTGAGAACACATTAAGCTTTCAACTCAGGCTGATTTGTGACACAGAGACACCCTGTAATGCTTTAAAATAAACTCCATCAAATCCTGGGGGAAAAGGATAATCTGATTTCCAAAGTTACCATAGTATTAGTTTCAAAGTCTAGCTTTCAACAAAGATCACAAGAAACGATGGTCATTCAAAGGAATAAAATACATTAACAAAAAACATACCTGAAGAAAGCCAGATGTTTGACTTACTAAATAACTTAAAACATCTGTCTTAAAGATGCCCAAAGAGATAAAAGAAGACATGCACAAATACAGGAAAAAAATATATAAACAAAATAACATAGATATAAATTTACAAAAATTCTGCCCCTAACATTCTGAAGCTTAAAAGTACAATAACTGAAATGGAAAACAAACAAACAAACAAACAACAACAAAAACTATACTGGAGGGGTTCAAAGACACATTTGAATAAGTTGAAGAAAGAATCCGTGAACTTGAAACTAGGCCAGGTGAAATTATTGAGTCTGAAAAACAGAAAAGGGATGAGGAAAAGTGAACAAAGCCAAAAGTGTCTGTGGGACATCATCACCATTAAGTGGAACAGGATATATCTTGTGGGACAGGAGAGAGAGAGAGACAGAGAGAGAATGAGAATGAATGAGAATTTGAAAAAATAACTGCTGAAAACAAAATTTGACATAAAACATGAATCTACAAATACAAGAAGCTTAACAAACTCTAAGTAGGATACACCCAAAGAAATCCACACCAAGACACATTATAATGAAAGTCTCAAAAACCAGACAGAGAATACACAGCAAGAGAAGCAATTTGTCATATATGAGGGTCCTCAATTAGATTACTATCTGATTTCCTGTCAGAAACCTTGGAAGCCAAAAAGCAGTGGATTGATATTTAAAGTCTGAGGAGCGGGAGGAGTGGGGACTGTCAGCTAAGAATTTTATATCCACCAAAACTGTCCTTCAAAATGACGGAGAAATTAAGACATTCCCAGACACCCCTTCCCCGCCCCCGCAAAAAAAAAGAAACTGGAGGAATTCATTACCATTAGACCTGCCCAAAAAGAAATGCCAAAAGGAGTCTTTCAGGTTGAAATGAAAGTAATCTAGACAGTAACTAAAAGTTGTATGAATAAAGATTTCTGGTAAAGACAGATATATGAGCAATTATAAGAGGTAGTATTGTAATTATGTTTATACAGTTGACCCCTGAACAACATGGGTTGGAACTATGCAAGTACACTTACACATGGATTTTTTTCAAACACAAATCAAAAACAATATTCATTGGAGGAGAAACCCACATATACAGAGGACTGACTTTTCATATATGTGAGTTCAGTAGGACTCACTGCGGGACTTGAGTATGCATGGATTTGGGCATATGCAGTGGGTCCTGGAACCAATCTCCTGCATATACTGAGAGATGTCCCTAACTCCACGTTTTGTTTTCTACATTGTCTAAAAGACAAATGGATAAAAATAATTATTTTTTTTTATTTTTTTGAGACAAGTCTTGCTCACCCAGGCTGGAGTGCAGTGGCATGATCTCAGCTCACTGTAATCTGCCTCCTGGGTTCAGGCAGTTCCTGTGCTTCAGCCTCCCATGTAGCTGGGACTACAGGCACCTGCCACCATGCGCAGCTAATTTTTTTTTAAGTATTTTTAGTAGAGATGGGGTTTTGCCATGTTGGCCAGGCTAGTCTCAAACTCCTGCCCTCAAGTGATACACCCACCTCAGCCTCCCAAAGTGTTGAGGTTACAGGCGTGAGCCACCATGCCCAGCCTAATGTATGTTATTGGGCACACAATGTGTAAATATGTAATCCTTGACATCAATAACAGAAGATGGGGACAGAGATATATATAAGAAGAATTTTTGTATGCTATTGAAGTTAAGTTGGTTTAAATCAAAATTAGATTGTTGTAACCATCAAATATCCCCATGGTAAACAAAAAAAGTCTATAAAATATACACATAAGGAAATGAGAAGGAATCAAAATGTTTCACTACAAAAATAAAACACAAAAAAAGGACTAATGGAGGAAAGTAGGGACAACCAAAAGCTTTAAGGCATATGGAAAACAGTTAAATAGTACAGGCGAGTCCTTCCTCATCAGTAATTAAATGTAAATGGATTAAACACTCCTGCCAAAACACAGAGATAGCCAGAATAGATTAAGGAAAACAAACAAACAAAAAAATGATCCAAGTATATACTGTCTACAAGAGACATACTGTAGATCCAAAGTCACAAATACGTTGAAAATGAAATGATGGAAAAATATATTTCATGCAAAGAGTAACTAAAAGAGAGCTAGGGTGGCTATACTAGTATCAGACAAAATAGACTTTAAGTCAAAAACAGTTATAAGAGACAAAGTACATTATGAAATGATAGAGGGGTTAATTCACCAAGAACATATAACATTTATAAATATACATGCATTGAACATCACAGCTCCAAAATATATGAAGCAAACACTGACAGAACCGAGAGAAGTACACAGCAAGACAATAATAGGAGATTCAATACCCCACTTTCAGTAATATGTAGGACAACCAGACAGAAAAGTAGATGACTTGAACACTATAGACCAATTGTACCTAACAGACATATACATAAAGTTCTATCCAACTACAACAGAGTACACATTTTTTTCCCTCAAGTACACATGGAACTTTCTTTAGGATAGATACATTAGGTCACATACCAAGTCTTAATAAATTTTAAAATATGAAAATCACACACAATATTTTTTCTAATGACAGTACAATGATACTAGAAATCAGCGGGAAAAAAAATTTGAGAAATTTACAAATATGTGGGAATTAAACAACACACTGTACACAACCAATGGGTCAAAGAGGAAAGTATAAGGGAAATAGGAAAACATTTAGATGAATGAAAATGAAAACACAACAAACACGCTTACGAGATGTAGTGAAAGTAGTGCTCAGAGGGAAAATTATAGCTGTAAATGCCATTTTAAAAAATGATCTAAAATAATAATCTAACTTTATGCCTTAAGGAACTAGACAAAGAAGAGCAAACTAAGCCCAAAGCTTGCAGAAAGAAGATAATAATAAAAATTGGATAGAGATAAAACAGGGGATGGAAAAACATGGAGAAAATCAATGAAGGTTGATTATTTGAAAAGATCAACAAAATTGACAGCTAGACTGACAAAGAGGATGCAAATAATTAAAATCAGAAAAGAAAATAAGGACATTACTGCCAACACTACAACATTAAAAGGGAGTATAAAAATATTATGATTTATATAACAACAAATTAGAAAACTTAGAAGAAATGGACATATTCCTTCCAACATATAAATTACCTAAACCTACTTAAGAAGAAACAGAAAATCTCAACAGACCTGCAAGACTTTGAATCAGTAATCAAAGATCTCCCAACAAAAAAAAGTAAGGAACCAAATGGCCTCATCAGTGGTGAATTCTACCAAACATTTACAGAATAATTAATACCAGTCTTCCTCTAACTGTTCCCAAAAATTTAAGAGACGGAAGCACTTTATAATTAATTCTGTGAGGTCAGCATTACTCTGATTCCAAAGGCAGTCAAAGATATTAGAAGAAAGTTACAGGCCAATATTCCTTAATAATATAGGTTAAAAACTTCTCCACAAAATTGGAAATTGAACCCAACAGCATATTAAAGGGATTATTCACCATAATCAAGTGTGATTTATCCTAGGAATGTAAGGGTGCAGCAACATAAGAATATCAATTTAATACATCATATTAATGAAACAAAGGGGGAAAACCCACAAAATCAAATCAATGAATGCCAAAAAAGCATTTGACTAAAGCGCAACACTTTCAAGATAAAAGCTTTTATAAAACTAGGAATAGAGGGACATTCCTCAACATGATACAGTGTACTTATGAAAACGACATTACACTTTTTTTTTTTTTTTTTTTGAGACGGAGTCTCGCTCTGTCACCCAGGCTGGAGTACAGTGGCCGGATCTCAGCTCACTGCAAGCTCTGTCTCCCAGGTTTATGCCATTCTCCTGCCTCAGCCTCCCGAGTAGCTGGGACTACAGGCGCCCGCCACCTCGCCCGGCTAGTTTTTTTTTTTGTATTTTTAGTAGAGACAGGGTTTCACCGTGTTAGCCAGGATGGTCTCGATCTCCTGACCTCGTGATCCGCCCGTCTCGGCCTCCCAAAGTGCTGGGATTACAGGCTTGAGCCACCGCGCCCGGCCTACGACATTACACTTAATGGTGAATGACTGAAAACACTCCCCCTTAAGATTAGGAAGAAGGCAAAGATGCCCACTTTCACCACTGGTATTCAACATTGTACTGGAAGTTATGGCCAGAGCTATTAGACAAGAAAAATAAATAAAAACCATTCATAGGCAAGGCCCAGTGGCTCACGCCTGTAATCCCAACACTTTGGGAGGCCAAGGCAGTTGGATCACCTGAGGTCAGGAGTTCGTGACCAGTCTGGCCAACATGGTGAAACTCCCTCTCTACTAAAAATACAAAAATTAGTCAGGCATGGTGGCGTGCACCTCTAATCCCAGCTACTCGGGAGGCTAAGGCAGGAGAATCGCTTGAACCTGGGAGGCGGAGGTTGCAGTGAACTGAGATTGTGCCAGTGCACTCCAGTCTGGTCAAGAGAGAAAGACTCTGTCTCAAAAAAAAAAAAAAAGAAATCCATAGTAGAAAGGAAAAGCTAAAACTATCTCTATTTGCAGATCACATGATTCTATATAGAGAAAATTCCAAAGAATCTAAGAGAAATCTTCTAGAGCTATAAACAAATTCAGCAAAGTTGCAGGGTACAAGATCAACAAACAAAAATAAGTTGTGTTTCTATATAGCAGCAAAAAACAAACCAAAAAATAAATTAAGAAAGTAGTACCACTTACAATAACCCCTAGAAGAATTGAATAACTAGGAATAAATCTAATCAAGGAGGTTAAAAACTTGTATACTGAAAGCTATAAAAAATTGCTGAAAGAAACTGGAAAAGATCCACAGAAATTAAAAAAAAAAAAACCTATATATGCATAGGAAGACAACATTGGTAGGATGCCAATACTATTCAAAATGATCTACATATTTAATGCAGTCCCTATTAAAATTCTGACAGCCTTTTTCACAGAAACAGAAAAGCTGATCCTCAAATTCATATGGAATTCCAGGGGGCCCCGAAGAGCCAAAACAATCTTGAAAACAAAAAATAATATTGGAGGACTCATACTTCCTGACTTTGAAACTTATTACAAAGCTACAGCAATTAATACTGTAGGGTAGTGACAAAAGGACAGACATATAGACCAATGGAACAGAATAGAGACCTCAGAATCAAACCCTCACATATCTGATCCATTGATTTTTGACAAGGGTGCTATGACCATTCATGGGGAAAAGGACTGTCTTTTCAACAAACAGTACTAGAGAAACTGAGTATCTATATGCAAATAATGAAGTTGGACCCTTAACTTCACAGCATGTACAAAATGTAACTCAAAATAGATCAAATACCTCAACATAAGTGCTCAATCTATAAAACTCTTAGAAGAAACATGGAAAATCTTCAAGACATTGGATTTGGCAATTATTTCTTGGATATAACACCAAAAGCACAAATGACAAATGAATAAATTGGACTTTATCAAAAACAAAATACTTTGTATGTGAAAGGACAATATCAAGAACAAAAAGGCAACCCATGGAATGGGAGAAAGTATTTGGAAATAACATCCGATAAGGGGTTAATATCCAGACTATATAAAGGACTCCTACAATTCAACAACAACAAAAAACCAACTCAATTCCAAAATGTGGAAATATCATAAATAGACACTTCTCAAAGAAGATATACAAAGGGTCAATAAGCACATGAAAAGGTGTTCAACATCACTAATCATTAGTGCAATGCACATCAAAACACAGTGAGATAGCACTTCATACAGACTAGGATGGGTATTACAAAAAAACAAAAATAAGTGTTGATGAGGATGTGGAGAAATTAGAACTCTTGTGCTTTGCTAATGAGAATGTAAAATGATGCAGCTGTTGTGGAAAACAGTATGGAGACTCCTCAAAAAAAAAAAAAAATTATCATATGATCCAGAAATCCACTTCTAGGTATGTGCCAAAATAATGAAAGCAGCAACTCAGACAGATATTTGTACACCAATGTTTCACAGCAGCATTATTCACAATAGCCAAAATTTGGAAACAGCCAAAATGTATAAAAGGATAAATAAAGTTATATATATAAAATCACATTTTATATATACACAATGGAATGTTATTCAGCTTTGAAAAGGAAAGAAATTCAGATACAGGCTACCACTTGGATGAAACTTGAAACATTATGCTAAGTGAAATAAGACAGACACACAAGGACAAATATTACATGTTTCCAGTCATACGAGGTACCTAGAATAGGCAAATTGGTAGAGATGGAAAGTAGAATAGTAGTTATGAGAGCCTAGGGGGAGGTCGGCCGGCAATGGGGAGTTATTGTTTAATGATTACAGAGTTTCAGTTGGGTGATGGAAAGGTCTGGAGATGGATAGTGGTGCTGGTTGCACAACAATGGATGTATTGAATGTCACTGAATTATACAGTTACAAATAGTTAAAATGATATGTGTATTTAATCACATTTTTTAAAAGTTTGCAACAATAGGTAAGAGTAAACAAAAATCAAATCTCTCACTGGCCTCTATACAAGTACATAAGGACATTTTAAGATAAAAACAGGACTGAGGACATTATGAAATTACTGCAATTTAAATATATACTGAAATCCTAAGGCAGGATGCTGGAGTATACAAAGTATTTTAGTTATGACTGTTACATATTACCCTGAGCAGTATTTTTCTAACTACAACGAATAGTGTAGGGGCATTATCTTAACATAGTACAGATTGAGTATTCGTTATCCAAAATTCTTGAGACCAGAAGTGTTTTGAATGTCTGATATGTTTTTGATTTTTAAAATATGTCATTATATACTCAACAGTTGAGCATCCTTAATCTGAAATCTGAAATGCTCCAATGAACACTTCCTTTGAGTGTAATGCCAGTGCTCAAAACGTTTCTGATTTTGGAGCATTTCAGATTTCAGATTCTCAGGTTAGGGATGCTCAATTTGTTATGCTGCTTCAGTTTGAGTACTGCTTTCATAGAGTGTACATTACTTTCAACTTTGTATTTCTTACTATTTCTTTTAAGCCAACAAAATTACTATTTAGTTAACATTCTAGTGGTGTTAATTGTCAAGTATAAGAACATAAGTATCATCACATAAGACGACTGATCCATGATCTATGCGGTTCAGGGTTCTATTTCTGACTGAGGCACTAAGACTCATTTGTTAGGGCATGGCGCAAAAGACTCCACCAACATCCCAGAACTTCCTTCTGAATCTGTCACCCAGTATTATAGTGAAACCATTTATCTCCTTGGTAGAATGTTCTCAGTTTATTACATGCATTCTGAAGTATTCAACTTCAGGGAGTTATCCTTCATCAATTCTTCTAGATTTTGATAACTGTCTTCACCTAGTCTTTGCCATTTGTAATTTTATATACATTAATAATCTTTTCATCTTCATATTTACTCCCTAAAATGTTCTAATTCTTCACAAATCACTGGCCTATCCTATTAATCTTGCTATCGACATGTAGTAAATACTTTAAAAATATTTTAAATCATTTTGCTTTTATCGATTTCATTGTATCAAGCTACTACCAACATACTGGGTGTTAAATTATACTTTTTTGACCAGTAACGCTCCTCATTTTACATTCTGAAAACCAGCTGGTCTATTGCAGCTGTAAAGGTGTAAGAGCTCTTAAGTATCAATTTTGTACTAAAGGAAAATAAAATAGTGGAGCTCTGACAAAGCTATCAAATGTATGTCCTGTACATGCTAGTAATGGTGTCATCTTTGTGTACCAAGAGCAATAGCTTCCACATATCTAAGTAGTACTGTGTTTTTTTTTTCTTGCTCTGAAAATACCACAAAGTATCTTACCAGCTGCTGTTAACTCCATTGCATCTAGCATGCTTTCACAGGCAGCCAATTCCTGTCAAAGTAGATAAAACCTTCAGTTTATGATTTAGCAATAAATTATTAAGATGATAATCATCATAAAATTTGTATTAAACATTTATTGACATGTGATATCCTGGGCAGTGTTAAAAGTTAGTCAGACTTAATCCCAGTCATCTAGAAACAAAATCTAAAACAGTAATGCAACAAAAGGATGTATAAATATTATTAGAGAGATTAACTATGTTGATACCTCACACATATGAATGTCAATTATCCAGATTAGTAACCTTGAATGCAGCCAGAAACTGGGAAGTAAAGCAAAAAATGTTACTGAGCATTCAAGGCAGCTGTCATAAAGTTTATGTATTATGAAGCTCATAGGCTTTACAGAGAAGTCTCTCAGGTGTTTGCCTGTGAGATGTTTTTGCCATTTTAACTTGAGGCTTTTTAATTGTGGCTTTTTACTATATCATGTTATCATGTTTTTTTTTTTTTTTTTTTTTTTTTACATATTCAGGTTCTTTTCCTTCACGGTTTATATCTCATGCTTGGAAAGCAAAAGGTATTCACTCATTTTCTTTTTAAGATCATAATATTAATAATTGATTTATTCAACTTTTTTTGGTGTAAGAAGTTAGGTAGAATTTCACCTTTATCTTTTCCTCCCAATTATCCCAACAGCACTTACTGAATAACCCATCCTGGATGACTCGACATGTCCCTTTTATCATATACTACATCCTCATTTACAGTCATCCCTTTGTATTCATGGGAGATTAGTTTCAGGACCTGCTCCCTCAGCCCCAGGATACCAAAATCTGAGCGTGTTCAAGCCCCTTATATAGCAGAGTATTTGCAATACCCTATGTATATCCTCTCATATACCTTAAATCATCTCTGGATTACTTATAATATCTAATACAATGTAAATATTATGTAAATGTTATACTGTATTGTATAGGGAATAATGACAAGAAAAAAGTCTGTACATGTTCAGTACAGTTGCAATTTTTACAAATATTTTCAATCCATGGTTGTTTGAATCTACAGATGTAGAAGCCATGGATACAGAAGGCTGACTGCATACTTAAGAGAACTTCTGGACTCTCCTTTCTGTCCCATTGATCTATCTGTCCACTAGTTACCATAGTATTTTAATTACTTACAGTTTTATAATATCTGGTATAGATCATCTCCCCTCATTACTCTTCTTTTTTGGATTTTTAAAATGTTTCTATGTGAAAATTTGGAGATTTTGACTGGAATTGCATTAAACTTTTAATGGAAATAAGCTTTTAAAATACAGGAGAACAGCAAGGACCAGATTACATAGAGCATTAGTAAGAAGTTTGGATTTTATTCTCAAGACAGCCAGGATCTCAATGGAATTGTAAGCATTTTGACTGCTGTGTAAAGAATGGATTGATCAGGGAGGACAATATTTATGTTGATACCTCCCCTAAGACGCTGTAAGCTCCTTGAGGGTAGAGACTGTAATCCAAGAATCCTTATATCTTTTATACTACTTGGTGTATAATCTTCCCCTAATATGCATTCAATGTTTGTACAATGAAGAAAAATAAAATATTAATACTACTCAGCACCATCTGTGGTTCACCAATGGTCCAAAACCACACTTTAGGGACCACCACAATATAAAGCTTTAGAAATTCTGGTAAGCAAGAAGTTATGGCTGCCTGGCAATGAAATGACTAGGCTCCCAAATAATGCTGTGATGTGGTGATTGAGAACAGTATAAAATGAGTTCATACAGAGGATACTTGGAATGGAACAGTCAATAAAACCTGCAATATATTCAGCTAAGCAATTACTGTGGTTCAAACTCTAATAAACTCCTCTGCAAAGAGAGACTGTTCTGCAAACTTAGCAATGAACAGGAGTTAGGACAAATGGACATAAAATATTAAGAAGAACATAAAACTCAAAGCCAATTAATCATTATATACATGTATGTGAGACAGTAAGTAATTTAGCTTTTCTATTATTTTTCCACAATGAATACTCATTAAAATTACTCCCAATAAACATCTTACGTATTATCAGATACATGTGACAAATTAAAAAGTAAATGTGGCCAGAAACCCTACAGATAGTTTCACTGAAATGGGGTCATCTAGTGATGTATTATTCCCTTGGTGATGACAATGGGCATTGCTTGGAAAGCTACGAAAAGTACATTTGTCCAGGTAAAGAGATCATCATTCAATAATAAATTTATTAATTGCCAACCAGGTGTCAGATGCTAGAACTACAAAAAACTCTTTTAAAAATGTTTTCTACCACCTGGAAGAATGTGAATCTGTAATAATCTGTTGGGCATAGTATTTTGATAGGTTATCTAATCATTCAGATTAATGCCAGTTAGAGAAATGATGTAAGAATTTGTGGAAATGGAATAGAATGTAAGCCATAAAACGACAGATAACCCAGTTCTTACAGATCTGTAACCAGGCCTAGAATCACTTCCACAGGTGGATTTCACTAGAAAACTATGGGTATTTTATTTTGGCCATTAAAACACACTCTCCAAAGGGAACACAAACTTGGCCTGATTTAGACAAGATTTAAATATATTAGTGAGGATATTAAAACATTTTCATTACAAAACACTTATGAGGTCTGCATATCTATAATCTGTGCCTTGCTCCAGCCACATATTTACTCCATAAAGAACTTAGTCTACCGCTTTATATGGAATTGTGTAGGTTGTCCATCACATAAATGAGTGCTTTCAGCACCACAGAACTTCAGCACAGTAACTGTGAACTACTAGATATTTTATCCCCTTTAATCAACTGGAATGATTTCCAAGGAAGCCATTCAAATAAACATTTAAATGAGAAATATGTAACCCAGCTGCTTGGCTCCTGAGGGCTGTATGTGGCTGGGCTTCAGTGATCAATGAACTGTCTGAGAATGTATGGAAAATTTGTTGCATGTGACTATTGTTTTTTGGGTTAGCTGATCATCAGTTTCAACAAGTAGGTGTGGCCTTAGAAGCAACGAGACTCCTACCCCAAAATCTTAGCCACTAAAATATGAAATTCTATCATTGGTGGGTCATTTGTTTAAGGTAAGCATTTCTTTTCTCTAAGATACTCTTTTAAAGTTAAAATTTTCCCAGGAAACAGAACACATTCAGTCCCTAAAATTTCCAGGAATTGGTTCCCCTATAACTTTTTGAGCCCCTTACTATATGCCAAGCAATTTATGTGTAATCATTTTATGTTACTGTCTCATAACAACAGTCTTTTGAGATATATATTGTTATAATCTTAATTTTAGATGCAGAAAATGAAGAGTAAAGAGGTTAAGTAACTACCAGAGGTTATGTACACATAACTAGCAGAGGCAGAATTCGAACCCCAACTATGCCTCTCTTACTCTTTCAGCCCTACACTAATGCCCTGAGGCTCCATGTAATAAAAATGGGCTTACTTTAATCAGTCGCAAAATTTCTGGGCAGTCTCCAGCCTCTGCAGGTCTTATTTGAAAATAATCCATGCTTGTCTGCCTCATGCCCATTTGGCTCACACTTGGCTGGCTCCTGCCTGGTTGACTCAGGCCTGGTTGGCTCAGTACTAATTGGTCCAGCTCTTGTTGGCTCCGGCCTGGGTGACTCGGCCCCGGTTCCCATATGCCTGGATGACCCCTGCCTGGATGGCTCATGCCTGTTTGGTTCTTTCTTGATTGGCTAGTGCCTGGTTGTCTCATGCCTAGTTGGCTGGGGACTTGCTGGCTCATGCCTGGTTGCCACATGCCTGGTGAACTCATGTTTGGTCGGCTCCGGGCCAGTTGGCTCAGGTCTGTTTGCCATGTGACTCGTTGGCTTGTGCCTGATTGGTTGGTGCCTACTTGTCTCATGCTTGGTTGGCTCCTACCTGACTGTCGCCTGTCTAGTTGCCACGTCACTGTTTGGCTTATACCTGATCGGTTCGTGCCTGCTTGGCTCGTACTTGATTGGCTGGGGCCTGATTGGCTTGGGCCTGGTTGAGATGGGCCTGGTTGGCTTATGCTTGCTTTGCTCAGGAATAGTTGGTTCAGGCTTTGTGGCCACATGCCTGGTTGGCTTCTGCCTGGTTGGCTCCTACCTAATTGCCACGTGCCTGGTTGTTTCATGCCAGGTTGATTTATGTCTAGTAGGCTTGTACCTGATTGCCTTATGCCAGCTTGGCTCATGCTTGGTTGTTTCATATCCACTTGGTTCATTTCATATAGGCTTGCACTCAGCTGGTTCATGTTCAATTGGTTCACACCCTGTAAGCTTGGGCTTGGCTGGTTTATACCTGTTTGGTTGGAATCTGATAAACTTGATTGGTTTGCACCTGGTTGGCCCATGTCTGTTTGGTTCTTACATGATTGGCTAGTGCCTGGTTGCCTCATGCCTGGTTGGCTGGGGACTTGCTGACTCATGCCTGGTTGACTTGTGTCTGGGTGGCTTGGGACTTGCAGACTCATGCCTGGTTGACTCATGTCTGGGTGGCTTGGGACTTGCTGACTCATGCCTGGTTGACTCATGTCTGGGTGGCTTGGGACTTGCTGGCTCGTGCCTGGTTGCCACATGCCTGGTGGACTCATGTTTGGTTGGTTCAGGACTGGTTGGCTCAGTCCTGTTTGCCATGTGCCTGGTTGGCTCAGGCTTATTTGGCTTGTGCCTGATTGGCTGGTGCCTACTTGTCTCGTGGTTGGTTGGCTCCTACCGGACTGGCTGTCTAGTTGCCCCACCACTGGTTGGCTCATACCTGATTGGTTCGTGCCTACTTGCCTCATGCTTGATTGGCTGGGGCCTGATTGGCTTGGGCCTGGTTGCGATGGGCCTGGTTGGCTTATGCCTGCTTTGCTCAGGACTAGTTGGCTCAGTTCTTGTTGCAGCATATCTGGTTGGCTCCTACCTAATTGCCATGTGCCTGGTTGTTTCATGCCAGGTTGGTTTATGTCTGGTAGGCTTGTACTTGATTGCCTCATGCCAGCTTGGCTCATGCTTGGTTGTTTCGTGTCCACTTGGTTCATTTCATGTAGGCTTGCACTCTGTTGGTTCATGTCCATTTGGTTCATACCAAGTGAGCTTGTGCTTGGCTGGTTTATGCCGGTTTGGTTCGAATCTGATAAACTTGATTGATTCGTGCCTGATTGGTTCATGCCCTGTTGATTTCTGCTTGGTTGACTAAGGATGGGGTGGCAGATGATGGGTTGGCAGACAACTGATTGGCTGATGGCTATCTTGATGGAACAGGATCCCTTAACTGTAGTGCTGTGGTGGGAGGTTGTAGGCTGTGGCTGTTTCCAGTTCTTCTCAACTTGATTCGCCCACTTTGAGATACCCCTCTATCAAGGTGGGAATTGGAAAAAGAGAGGACCACCTCAGGAAGGTTATTAATGCCTCCGATTTGCTGGAGTTGACTTCACCAGCGACCACAGCTGCAAGCTTGGCTGAGTTTCAGGTTGTCATCTGGCCTTTCCCTGCCGAAAGCGGGGAAGTAAAGGGAAGAAGAAAATGATCTTGGAGGAGTATAACCACCAGCCTGCCCTTGCATGGTCACTGCATCATAGTGCCGAAGTCACAATGCCGGTATCAAAGTGCCTACGTGCTCCCCCGCGTGGTGAGGGAGGGGCAAAGCAGGGCTCGCTTGACCACTTTATTTCATCCTCTCTTAAGAGCTTAAAATGGTGAAGCAAGAGGCTGGAAAGAGTCTCAGAGTTTATGCTTGGCACTCCCAAGAGTCCCCGCTGTTTTAGCCAATTCAAAGAAACTTGCCCCAACTCCCCTCCCTTTCCCTACATCCCATTCCTCAAATAATTCAATTCCTATTTCCGTCCTGATTTTTCACTTACACTGGAAACTAGTCCCAGTGAAGTGCTCAAGTCTGGAATGCAGATAATACGTCTTTAAAAATAATAATAGCTGGGCTGGACGTGGTGACTCACGCCTGTAATCCTAGCACTTTGGAAAGCCGTGGCGGGTGGATCGCCTGGGGTCAGGAGTTCGAGACCAGCCTGGCCAATATAATGAAACCCCACGTCTACTAAAAATACAAAAAATTAGCTGGACATGGTGGCAGACACCTGTAATCCTAGCTACTCGGGAGGCTGAGGCAGGAGAATTGCTTGAACCCAGGAGGTGGAGATTGCAGTGAGCCGAGCCGAGATCACACCATTGCACTCCAGCCTGGGCAACAAGAGTGAAACTCTGTCTCAAAAATAATAGTAATAATAATAGCTACAGCTAACATTTACTAAGTTCTTTTATGGCCTAGGCTTAGTGGAATGTACGATTCATTTTCTTATTCAATCCATATCAACACTATCATCCCCAGTTCTGAGGAAACTGACTCAAAAGATTTGGTTACCTCCCCAAGGCTTCGTAAAAGTTGGTGGAGAGCCTGAATTCAGACCCAGATCTATCTTTCCAGGCTTTTTATTATTACTCTGTCCTGCCTCTTAAAACACATTCTACTCATTCTCCATCCTCTTATCTGTGAGGTCAGGTATTTTGTCCTTTTACCTCTTCCTTCTGCAGGATTCATTCTCCCATCATTTTAACTGCTGGCTTACTTCCTGAATAATGTATATTATATAACTGGTTCTAATATTGTTTCAGATGGAATATTGTTTATTTTTTAAATATACCAGAGAACTTTGATTGAGGCTGTTCTAAGTCTCAGCTGTGCTAAGGGCTTTACATATGTATTATCTCACTTAATCATCACAATAACCCCGTGATGTATGTACTGTTGTTCCCCATTTTATCAATAAACTGGAATTTAAGTTAACTCAGTTCCCCACGTGTAGTAAACAGAGGAATGGGGATGGGTATCCAAGGCCCATCCCATAGATAGAAACGTTCAATTTAAACTAGACAGCCCAATCACTATTAGGCTTATGCTAGCTATAAATTGTACCTAGAGAGCCCATCTTCTTAGCGTGACAAGCAAATCAAATCACATCGCAGAATTATGTCAAGCTTAATACAAATTAGATGTAGGTATGTTGCTGCTTTTCATCTACCTTATACTAAAAACAAGAGCTAATATTTAGTGAATTATTTCTGCAGTGTTAGGCATGGTTCTAAGGAATACTTGTATTAACCCAATCCTCATAACAATCCAATGGGGTAGGAGATAGTCTTATCCCCATTTTTCAAGTAAAGAAACAGATCGAGAGAGGTTAAGTAAGTTGACATAGGTCACACAGCTAAAAGTCCAGACAAAACAAGGAAAACCCAGTTATTTTGTTTTCTTCTGAAATTCAGGCAAAGAGATGAGGTAATTTTGCTGTTTACTTTACAAAATCAAACAATTTGCATAATTTATTGTGAGATTGGATGAAGTTTGTCTTTTGCTTTCTTGGAGGAAGAGGCGAGTAATAGGTTTCTGGTTGATGTCTTTAATAAGTAAAGTTAGAAAAATGCAATTTCATAACCTAGAATTGGTTAACGAGTTTATTTTGCATTTTCTTTACATGCGTTGAAGACTATTTAGATATTTGTTTTTTGTTATTTTAAAATAATATTTGGTTTGAACATAATGCATTTGTGTTTTTAAGGGAACATACACAAAATATATTTTTGCTTAAAGTTACTTATTAGAACAATTTGCCCCATCTTGGAAACTCAGAATAAGACTGGCTCCATCAAACATTCAAAAATCCACTTTAATTGATACACCATCAGGGAAAATACAGTTTTTAAAACTATTTTTTAAAAAGCTTCAGTAGTCTATCATTGCCACAAGGCGGCAGTATTATCCAGTGTAGGAACCAAAAATCTAAGTAATATTGTAAGCTTGTTTATATTTCATAAAAGTATACACGTTATTTGAATTTGAAGTTTTTTTATTCCAGATATTAACAGAAAAATTTTAAAAGCCTAATTTTAGTTTTAACATACTATTTTATTAAAGATCTAGTTTAGGTAGTGAGTTTTGTAGGCCAAGACTTCTGAAATTCTTTTTCTAAAACTTCAAAATGTACATGCATTGTCGGCTCTACCAAAATGTTTTGAATTAATATAACATATGAAGCCACCCCTCAGAGATCCATAATATGTACAATCCCCTTTTTCTGTAGGTGCTAAGTAAAATCCAGACACTGTTGGTAGCAGAATGTATCCAAATCATGAGACAACAAAGCATGTTACCTGCAGCAAATTTGTAAGGGTCTGCAACAACCTCAATTCTTGCTTCCCCAGAGGAAAGAATTAGACTGAGGGGCATAAGGCAGAAGAAGAGACCGAGACAAGTTTTAGAGCAGGAGTGAAAGTTTATTAAAAAGCTTTAGAGGCCAGGTGCGGTGGCTCAGGCCTGTAATCCCAGCACTTTGGGAGGCCGAAGAGGGTAGATCAATAGAGGTCAGGAGTTTGAGACCAGCCTGGCCAACACGGTGAAACTCTGTCTGTATTAAAAATACAAAAAATTAGCCAGGCGTGGTGGTGGGTGCCTGTAATCCCAGCTACTCAGGAGATTGAGGCAAGAGAATTGCTTAAACCTGGGAGGCGCAGGTTGCAATGAGCTGAGATCATGCCACTGCACTCCAGCCTGGGTAACAGAGTGAGACTCTGTCTCAAAAAAAGCGCTTTAGAGTGGGAAGAAAAGGAAGTAAAGTACACTTGGAAGAGGGCCAAGCAGGTGACTTGCGGGATGAAGCGCACTGTTTGACCTTTGACTTAGAGCTTTATATGTTGGCTTACTTCTGGGATCTTATGTCCCTTTTCCATCGATTCTTCCATTGGGCGGGGCTGTCTACATGCACAGTGGTCTGCTACCGCTTGGGAGGGGCTGCATGTGCAGTGTGTTTACTGGAGTTGTATGCATGCTCATTTGAGGCATTCTTCCCTTACCAGCCAAATATTCCTAGAGGGTCATATACCAGTTAGACTCTGCCATTTTACTTTTAATGTGCATGCTTGAGCCCACTCACCCAACTCCTGAGATCTTATTGGGAAGATGCTGATCACCAGTTTCAGGTTTTTCTGTCTATAGGGAGACTGCCTTTCCTGGTGCCAACTGTGACTAATTATTATGTCAGCAAAACAGTTAACAACTGCCTGACCATCACCTGATGGTGTCCTGACATTCCTGGTCAGGAGGGCTCTCTTTCCCTGCTCATGTCTGCCTGACTACCTACTATAACATTTCCCCCATCAAGAGTTCAAGACCCTAATTCTTTGGGGAAAATGAATGAAAATAAGTCTTCTGTAACTGCTTCCTTTTTCCTTCTGATAGTGCGGGGCTGGTGGTGGTGGTTCTGTGGATCTTGGACTCTTGCTAGCTGTCAGGGCAGGATGGCTCCATGGGTTAGTGAAAGTGGAATCTAGCTAGGTCCAAGGGAGACAGGGGCAGAATTGTGCCTCTGTCGTGTCCCACTGATAGGTAGTCTAGGGTTTTTCTGTAAAAGGGTGACTCTTGAATATTGAGAGGACGATATCCCTCACTGAGAATCATTTGGAGTGTGATGGCCTGAAGGCAAGAGGAGACAAATCAGGTTCTTATTTGGAAGAATGTCAAACCAAAATAATAGGCTGCAGATAGCTCCAAAAAATCCTAAGGCTACCAACATGCTGTAGTCATGCCTGCTAAGAGTTAGGTGCATGGGGTTGCTAGCTGATTTCAATATGTGCCCAGAATTAGAGTATTGATCCACATTTTTGCGTTATCCGTCCCTTTTGTTTCTTCTGAGCTGCAGGCAGAGATCACTAGTTGATTCAGAAGAATAAGCAGGATTAGTCTAAATTGCAGACAAAAACTCAAAAACAACTGGCTGAATCTAGAGTCTAATAATAGGTATACTATATTTTTTTAAACATAATTTTTCTGTCTCCTGTCCTCATTTGTATTAAAAACAAATCATGATAAGACTGATTTGTTTTGCAAAATAAGCTTAAGTTTTATTATACTTGGCTTGATTATTTGCATAAAGCACAGCAAGAATATTTGCCATATAAGCTCCTTTTAAAATTGGCTTTGATGGAACTTTGTTCCATAAGAAATCTCAGATAAGGCTTTTTAAAACCTTAAGCCCAGCCATAGGTGGATGCCATCAAATACCATATGAGTTGGGTAAATTCCTCTCCTCTTGAGATCTCAAGATAACTTGGAGTCCCTGGGCCTGTCAGAAAGTGACATTCTTTACTTACCACAGGTTAGTAACCATGTACAGGGACTGTGTATACAAGGTATGAGGCCAGTTTTCACAAGCGACTTTTATTGGCTCTCTAAGTTACATTTGATTCCTTAAAAGAAAGCATGCTGTTCCAGTCAAAGATTTGGTAAAATAACTAGTGGCTCTAATTGAGTCCTATTACAAAAGAAAACAGATTTTTATTGCACTTATAAAAATAACTGTATTGTTATAAGTTAAGAATATTCACAAATAGTTTCCAAATTACTGAGAAACCAGGTAGAGAGGAACTAATATGCTCCAAATTTTATTTATAAGAGTATACTGTACTCAATTGTTAAAAGCTCTAAATAGCTCAAAAGAAATGTTTTCTTGACTCTGAAAAAAGGATCAGCAACATTTTAAGCAAGAAGTCATTAAAGGATTATTTCAGTCTTCCGTTTGTTCACTGCATGCAGTCCTGTTCTGCTTGATATTCATGAACATTTTAGCTCTCCATGAGAGTTCTGAAAGTGTTTTCCTCTATTCTAATGTCACAATCTCCAAAGTTATCAGAAACCTGCATTTGAGAGCAAATGTTAAAGTTCTATAGCTGATTATAAAACCACATTTTAAAGAGGATTAAAACAAGACAACAATTGTCTGTGGATAACAAAAAGTCTTAGGGCAGCAAGAGTCAAAGACAAAATTGAAAAGGAAATGTGTTACCTCTGTGGGACACAATAATTTATCATAACATATACTAAGTTATATCAGAATTACAGGAGGTTTGTGTAACTTTGAAATGCATACTAATAACACATTTATAGAAATACAGTCTAAACAAAGCCAGATTTTACCTTTGCATTAGTGTACTATTGATGTCAAACCCAGTTCTTAATAAAATCTTATAGACACATCTATACAGTCTTAATCAGTTTGACCATAAGGTAGGATTCTTATAAAACTTTTATAACCCTTTACAATTTTCTGTCAAATAGCAGAACAGTGCTCTAAGAAATTCATCTTGTGCTTTTGTTCCAATGTTCAATTTACAGATGAACTGAATAATACCCCTTTAATTTTAGCTAATATGTTCACATACAGAATTTCTTTTACAAGGTTAATCTTTCACAAACCTTCCACAGCTTTGCCAAATCTTTAGCTTTATCCTATCTAGCTTAAAACAATTCTTTAACCCTTTAAATTAGGCCAAAAAAAATCCACATTCCCATGCCTTCTTACGATCTTTTACCAAAAGCACATTCTACATTCCTTACACACCTTGCATCCTTGCATGTAAAACTGTTTTTCCAGTAGTTGTAAATATATGTTACACTGTTAACTGTTAGACAATTTTACTTTTGGTGAAAAACCTGGTAAGTAAGTGATTCTAATTATGTGCTAAGTGTGGAGCCTAGGACACCAGAAAGAAGTGCAAATAAGGCTTGACTCCTTCCAGCATAGCTAGGGGGCATGGCTAACTTTACAAGTCCCCAGGCCTTACCCAGAACTTAAAGGCTTTAAAAAGCAGGAAAGTTGTAAGGTTATTAAGAATCACAGTAGACTGCCGACTAGAAGCTGACGTTTGGGGGCTCCTATTTTAAAAAAAGCATAATAAGCATGTGACTCTTTCACCGACAATCAAGGTATCCAAGTTCTCTCATCAAAATTGATCAGAAGGCTGGTGTGACCCACAGAGAGAAGGAAGAGCAGTGTGGTGCAGTGGTCCACCTGAGAGTCACATGGGGAAGGGGAATCCCCACTTCCCAGCCAAGGGAGGCGATGAGTGAGTGCACTACTCAGCCAGGGAAATTGTGCTTTTTCTATGGAACTGTGCAATCTATGGATCAGAAGATCCCACTTGCAAACCCACACCACTGGGGCCTAGTGTTCCAACCCCAGAACATGCAGATTCTTACAGGCTCTCAGCAGGAATCTGCTTAAGCCTACTGAACTCCTCGGGGGTGGGGTAAGCAGCACCGGCTGCAGCTGCCTGCTGTCTAAGCCGTTTGAACTTCTTAGGAGAGGGACAGCAGCCAGCACTGGGAATTGCAACTGCCTAACACACTAAGGTCCCTGGGCAGGGAAAGGCAACACCCACTTCTATAGCTCTGGGCTGTGCTTTTCCCCTGTTGGAGCCAGGGAGGCTTGATGACTTGGTCCTAATACTTGTCCCCACAGCCCAACACACCAACTGTGGCAATCTGCAGCCAGAGTGCCTCTTCAGACCTAACCCCAAACCATCCTTCTTCAGTGGGCAGGGCTTCCCTCCAGAATCTCCAATAACTCCAGTCAGAGGCTCAGGGACAGAATTCAGATCGCCCTGGGCCTGACCCCCTAGGGGGAAGGATAGCTGCTGTCTCTGCAGACCAGCAAACTTAGCGTCTCCTCCTTGTAAGTTCTGAGGAATTTGGGCAGTGTAGACGAGTCAGTTTCCTCCTAGCAAAACGCACTCTTTCCATCAAGGGACAAAGTACTTCATTAAATGGGTCCTGCTCCTCATGCCACCCAACTGAGTGAGACCCTCCAACAAGGGTTGTCAGACACCATATACAGAAGCAATCCTAGTGGCCTCAGGTTGGTGCCCCTTGAGGTCAGAAGTCCCAGAAGAAGGAGCAGGCACTCATCTTTGATGCTCTCCAGCCTCCTTGAATGACATCTCCCAGCAAAGGAACAAATCAGATGAATAGGGTCTTAAGTGAACCCCCAGCAAACCACAACAGCCCTATAGAAGAGCGACCAGACTACTGAAAGAAAAACAAACAAGAAGAAAGCGACAAGAGCATCATCATCAACAACAACAACAACAACGAAAAGGCCCCCAGAAAAACCCCATCCAAGGGTCAGCAGCCTCAAAGAACAAAACTAGACAAACTCATGAAGATGAGAAAGAGTCAATGAAAAACTGCTGAAAACCCAAAAAGCCAGAGTGCCTCTTCTCCTCCAAATAATCGCAATGTCTCTCTATCAAGGGCACAGAAATGGATGGAGGATCAGATGGATGAATTGACAAAAGTAGGCTTCAGAAGAAAAACTACAATGAGCTAAAGGAGCATGTTCTAACCCAATGCAAAGAAGCTAGGAACCTTGATAAAACATTAGAGGAATTGCTAACTAGAATAACCAGTTTAGAGAGGATACTAGAGAAAGGACACAGAGGGGATACTAGAGTGAACAGTGGGCACCCTGTTCACCCTTGGGGTTCTGGAATAACTGGTCTTATTGTATACCCCTAACCTTTCATCTTTATTTTAATTGTAATTTGTTAGTTTGGGACCAACCTTCATCTCTGTTCTAAGAGTCTCTTGTGCCCACAGTATTGGGCCAGCCTATATGCTCATCTCCATAACCTTATAGTGAGTCTTGCTCAGAGCATTCTAGCAACAATATTATTATCTATTTTGTCTGATTCCCATATCTTATGATCTTTAAGGAGATGAGAAGCCTATTTTTTAAATAACTGCCACAAGGGGGCTGGACTTCCCTCCCTTTGAATATGAACTTGAAGGTCTTGATGCATATTGAGAAGGACTTGGAAGTGATTAGAGAAATGGAGGCTACAGGAGGAAGTGGAAGGAAGTGAGAGGAATATTCATGGAAAGCCTTCAAATGCTTGAAAAAACAGCAGCCCTTGGATTCCAGAGGGTAAAGTTTATTTGCCCTGTTGACCTAATGGAGGGAAATTTGCAGTACTTGGGGCTTGAGGTAAGAACTTGCAAATGGCAAAGGAAGGATTTCTCCTCCTCCCAAAGCGGGGCTAACTCAAAAAAAGCAAATAGGTGAGTTCCTCAAAGGGCAACAGAGTGAGGCCCTATGCAGGCAGACAAACTGCTTCAAAAGCCACTGGAATACTTGGCCCTGTGGCATAACAGCAATGAAAAGTGTATGGTAAGTCATAAGGAGTTGGTACAGCTGGGGTTCCAATTAGTGTCTGTCCTGGCAATGTGCCAGAAGACAGGAGAAGGGTTGGAGGTCATCTGAGTTTTTAGGTTAAAAACAGGTATAAATCTCAGGGGATGTCCACAGAGGAGACCATGTTTTTGCTGCCAAGAAAACGTGGCAAGAGCTCTGGGTGCAAAAATAACAGGGAATGTGTGTTTAAGAAGTCACATGGCATGTGAAGTGTAACTAGAGAAAAGGCAGACTTGCCTCCAAGGTGTACATTCTGGCAGGTGCACAAGGCCATTTCAAAGCACACACACAGAGAACAGGAAAATAGGCAGCGTGGGTTCTTTAGAAAGAGCCAATTTTAGTTGAATAAGCTGAAGAAACCTCAGACATTGCACAGTTTTAGGCTTTAGCGCTACCACTCTCATGAGCCTCCTGTCCAGGAGCGCCTTTAATGTTTCAGTTCTAATCAGTGTGGACCCCAGGAATCTTCCCACCACCCCTGAAAGACACCCATCAGGGTGAGCTGAGAGATCAGCCAGGGGGAGCAGAGCCATTTGTGGCTGAGAGGAATCATTCTAGGGGTTGGTTAGTAAGCAGGAGAGTGAAAAGGGAGACAAAAACTGCATATGGGGGTTGAACACCTTTATCCAAAGAACAGAAAGTGTAGAGGTTACATGCCTCCGACCAAATAAAGTGAAGTGGAGAGGTGTCTTATCACTGGGAAATGTATTTAAGTCACATGGCACCAAAGTTATGTTAGCAGCAGATTATATCCCAGTCACATGGCATCAAAGTATGTTACTGGCGGTGAATCCATGTGGGTCTGCAGAACAAAGAATTTGATTGAGAGGCATAAAGCAGAAGGAGAGACTGAGGCAAATTTTAGAGCAGGAATGAAAGTTTATTAAAAAGCTTTAGCACAGGAACAAAAGGAGTTAATGTACACTTGGAAGAGGGCCAAGCAGGCAACTTGAGAGATCAAGTACAGGGTTTGACCTTTGACTTGGGGTTTTATATGTTGGCATACTTCCGGGGTCTTGTGACCCTTCTCCCATGACTCTTCCCTTAGGGTGGGCTCTTTGCATGTACAGTGGCCTGTTACCACTTGGGAGGGGCCGCATGTGCAGTGGAGTCCTATGCATGCTCACTTGAGGCATTTCTTCCTTTACAAGCCAAATGTTATTAGAAGGTCATATATCAGTTAGACTCCACCATTTTGCCTCATAATGTGCATGCTTGAGCCCGCTCACCCAACTTCTGAGAGACAGGAGAGACAGTATTTCAGACAAACAGTTAACAACCAACTGATCATCGCCTGATGGTCGTCTGACATTCCTGGTGGGCTGGGGGGTCTCTACTGCCCTGCTCATGTCTGTCTATTTACCTACTCCAATAGTAGGTAGTCTCTAAAACAATAATTGGTCACAGCCAGAACCAGGGAAAGGCAGTCTCCCAATAGATAGAAAAACCCAAAACTGATCATCAGCAGCTTCCCAATATGATCTCAGGAGTTGGGCATGTGGGCTCAAGCATGTGTACTAGGAGGCAAAATAGTAGAGTCTAACTGGCATATGACCTTCCAGGAACATTTGGTTGGTAAGGGAAGAATGCCTCAAGTGATCACGCGTATAACTTTAGTAAACATACTGCACGTGCTCCCTTCCCAACTGCTAGCAGGCCACTACACATGCAGGCAGCCCACCCCAAGGGAAGAATCAGGGGATAAGGGACACAAGGCCCCAGAAGTATGCCAACATATAAAACCCTAAGTCAAAGGTCAAACCATGTGCTTGATCTTTCAAGTCGCCCACTTGGCCATCTTCCATGTATACTTTCTTTCATTCTCACATTAAAGCTTTATAATAAATTTTCCCTCCTGTTCTAAAACTTTCCTCAGTCTCTCCTTCTGCCTTATTTCCCTCAGTCAAATTATTTCTTCCGAGGAGGCAAGAATTGAGGTTGTTGCAGACCCACATGGATTTGCCGCTGGTAACAACTCCAGCTTAGTTTCATCTAAATAAAAACTTGTGATTAAGAAAGGCATTTGTATAATCTTCGTCTACAGCAAGCAGAGTTTAAATTTGTGAGAATCTCCTTACCTCAGAGCCAATATTGTCTTTTCTCTCTCTTTTAAGTTCATATGCTTTTTTGGTACCTCTGTAAGATTCAAACAGGAAGCAAGAGAGCGAGAAAGGGAGAGAAAAGGAAAGGTTAGAGGAAGGAGACCTTAAAGCAAGGAGCCAGACTGGAACAGAACTGACAAATGGGGTAGGTTCTGAAATAAGAACTTGAAGCACTTTGGAGACATTCATCCATAAGCAACACTTACTTTTTAAAGTAATATTTACTGTATTATATTTTATTAAAGAATGCATGTTCGTTGTAGAAGATTTCTATGACAGGTTGACAGAAAATTACCTCTAGAGTTTGTTGTAATTGGAAAAAATCACACTCAAGAATTTGAATCTTCTTCTTTTCCAGATATCATCAGCGAATTTCCAATTAAGGGAAAATCTCTCTCTTTGTTTTTGCTGTCTCTTTGCTTAGCTAAGGGTGGAGATCAGGGACAAAAGACTTTTTTGTTTATAAAAGTTATCCAACAGTAACCTTTTGTGAAAGGCAAGATGGATCTGGGGGCTAGTCTGGAATAAGGGCTGAGAATGAAACTGCTTTGCAAATAAAAAGAAGAACTTAACATTTTTTTTTTTTTTTTTCTCCAGAGTGCAGTCTAGAGAAAGAGGCTGAGGATCCCAGGAACCAAGAGAAGAGGGGTTAAATATAAGGTCAGAGCTCTTGGCATGAGGAGCAGAACCTGGCAAAACTGGTAGTAGGCTGAGGCCTAGGGCACAAAACAGCCAGTAAAAGTTATCTTTAAGAAGTCAATATTCAGTTTTAAATGGTTTCCTGTCTGGTGCTATGTGGAAATATGTCTATCTTTTCCCCAATACTTTAAAGTTGCTTACCACACACCAGTCTTGTATTTGCGGTAGTGCATTTGGGGGCATGAAAGTGAAGGGATGAGGAGCACATGTGAGCAGAGGTGCTGAAAGAGGATAACGGCCACAGGAGCTGAACCCAGGGACTGTAGCCTGGACTGACTCATGAACAGGCTTATAAGAAGAAGGTAGCCCTGGAGAAGGAAGGCTGAGTAAAGAGAATAAATCCTGTTACCTGGGATGGAAACTCAAGACATTTTGTTATTACAAAAATAAGTGACTCCAGAAGATTGGAAGACATTTAGGTCACTTGTAAAACACATAAAATAGAAATGAAAAATTGCTTAGAATCATATCTGGAGATAACCACTATTTACTTTTCAGTGACTATCCTTCTACTCTTTTCTTTTTAAATATATAGAATGAATTTTTAAATAAAATTGGAGTCATAGTTACTATCTTTTTTTCACTGAAAAATATATTGTATTCTTAAAAATCACTGGGAGTAGATTTTAAGTGTTCTTATCACAAAAATGATAAGAATCTGAGGTAATACATGTTGATTAGCTTGATCTAGCTATTTCACAATGGATACATACTTCAAAACAGCATGTTGTACACGATAAATATATACAAATTTTGTCAACTGAAGTTAATTAAACAAATTTTTATAAGCAAATATACACATATATATATCATTAGTCTTCCACAGATCCATAGCATTACCTATAATATTTCAAAAACTATTATCATTCAACAAATACTTATTAAACATTAACTATGTGCCAAGCTGTTTGAGGCAATGCTGAACATTAATCAAGTGCCAAGTACTTGATATAAAAAGCAAATGCTTTTTATACATAATCCCATTTATTCATCACAATGAATTAGGCATAAGGACCCCAATTTCACAGGTAAGTAAACTGAGGCTTAGAGAAGCTATAGTGCGTGGGTTCAGCTCCTGTCACTGTTGTCCTCTTTCAGCACCTCTGCTCAGATGTGATCCTCATCCCTTCACTTTCATGCCCCCAAACACGCTACCATAAATACAAAGCTGGTGTGTGGTAAGCAACTTTAACTGAAGTATTGGGGAAAAAGGTAGACATCGTGTGCCCATGATTACAAACCTTCAAAATGATTGAGCCAGATTCCAGATCCAGAACTAGTGTGACTCCAGAGTCCACTGCTCTGAATCAGATGCTGTCAATTCGCTGCTTAAGTATATGTTTTCATTTATTTAACCAAGCTCATATTTGATGTGCATTTTAATTATTTCCCATTTTGTGGCAGTAAACAATGTTCCAGGAAACATATTTGTATAATACATTTAAAAATAAATATCGCTTTAAATATCTCTTGGAAACTCTAGAGACTTTTTGTAAAAATATCAATTGACAATGCCTAGAAAAAGGCCCTATTTAAGATGCTTTAAATACCTTGCATTTGATATATAAGTCAGGGAACGCCAAGTTAGAGCATATGTTTTATGTTTAAAAAATCTGGTTTTACTTTAGGTCCTCAAATATTTTAAGGAGAATCAGAGGAAATTGGTAGAGAAAGCTATCCTTAAAAAGGATTTTGGATACCATTAGTAACAATTAATGAAACTTAAAATATCTAAGTATTTTTATTTTATTTTGTTAACCAAGAGTAATGAAGTTTAGTGTATTTTTAAATTAAGCAAATAAAAGGCTAAAGTAAAAAAAAGTTCAAGTACTAGAATAGGATAATTCAGGATATATTTATGAAGTAATTTGTTCTCACTTTGAGTCTTAACTATTAAGAACTTTAATTTAAATCCTTATTTTTCTCCTTCAAATAGTCCTCCTTTTAAACTGCCTAGTAACCCAATGAAATATTACTATAATCTTGTTATTTCAGTCTCTTCAAATATCCCTGTTCCTGTGCTAGTACTTTGAGAAAGCTTGTCTCTCCAGGGTATGGTTGAGGTGAAATGGGGCAGATACTACAGATGTGACCCCAGAGAAATGTTAATATTCCCTTTATTTGTACTCACAAATCTTACTAACCTTTGACTATTTAGGTACTGTCTTTCTGGAATGTCCCCAGTTTAGAAGGAAATCCCAGGTCCAAAAGAGGAATAATGCCAGTCTTTCTCTACTTCCAATGAAGAAGTGATATTTGTGGAGAAATTGAGAGGTAAATTTAAAAACTTTTCAGAGGAACATAATTTTGGGATGAAAGGGACCAAAAAGAGCTAACAAGTTGGATGAAATTGAGAAACTGGTTTACTTTGGGATTATTAGGAAACATTCAACATAGCGGGAAACAAAGTTAGAGGAACTGCATTTCCAGAAATTGAGTTTATGTTAATGGTGGTTGCTGAGAGAATCCTGCTTCATTTAAACTTTGGAACTTGAAAAATCATAGCCATAAACTATCTTGTGAAATATCTTGAAACATTATCGAGAAGGTTTTTAATGTAAATATTGTGCTTAGTTAATAAGTACTCATTAGATGCTATTGATTTAGCAACGTATACTTGAAGACATTCCTTTTCGTATATGAGCCTATTACAAAAAATATTTAGAGTTGTCTGTCATAGTCAGGGGTGAAGACAAATGGGGTCCTGCTTAAATTGACCTGAGACCTTTTGAATTGTCACCTATGGTGATGATACTCCCAACATTGTAATGGCCTTCAGTTGGCTGGAGTATATAAAATCTTGGAGGATAATCTCAGAATTCAAGATGCTGTCAAATATGGAAAGAGGTAGTAGAAGAACAATGAACTGGGCAAAAGCAAAATAAAAAGCAAAACATAACAAACATAAAAAATTGTAAAGAATTATCTCTGTGCTTCTTAGTAACTTTGAGACCTTAAGAACCTTAACTTACATGAACTTCGGATGTCTTATCTGTAAAATGGAAATGATAACACTTGCCCAACCTACCTCATAGATTTTTTGTGGGGATCCATTCAGATGAAAAAATGTATAAGAAAGTGCAAAAGTAAGGGATTGTTATATTATTTATTTTATTTTATTTTTTTGTGGGTACATAGTAGATGAATTATATTTAGAGAGAGAATAATAAGTATATATAAATATATATGTATGTATATAAATATATAAATATATATGTATTAACAAGAAATAGCTAATTGACCAAGAATATGACAGAAAATGATTGAATGGTTCTTCTTAATCTTCTTGACCTCCTTCTCCTGCACACCTCCCTTAAGTCTTAAAGATCCCTATGGTACCAGTGTTGGTTACCATCTTGAACTACCTTCTCCATGGGGGGCGTCTTGTCGACCACTCTCCTGCCCCCTGCCCACCTTAAATTCTATGTGGGGGTGGGGAATTGGGAGTTGCTTAAAGGGTAAAATGTTTTGGTTAGACAGGAGGAATAAGTTCTGGTGATCTATTGTATAGCATGCTAACTATAAATAATAACCATGTATAGTATACTTGAAAATTACTAAGAGAGTAGATTTTAAATGCCCTCACCACAAAAAATGAGAAGTATGTGAGGTGATGGATATGTTAATTAGCATGATTTAATCATTCCAATATATACATATATCAAAATATCGTGTTGTACACCATAGATACATACAAATTGTCATTTGCCAGTTTAAAAATAACTAAATAAGTAAAAAAAAAAATCCTCAACTCTTTAGACATATTGAACTTCTTTCAATTTCTGAGTGCAGGCACTCTCTCTCTCTCTCATATTCAGGCAAGTTTTTCTTCTTGTTATGCTCTTATTTACCTCCCAACCCCCAACTTTCAACTGTCTAGTTAATTCTTACTCATTGTTCATCTCAATTTGCATGTAACTTTTTGCAGATGTCTTCCCCGACGTCCTTTAAACAAAGCTGCCCACCATACACTTTCCTTTGCACCCTGTTCTTCTATAAACTGCCAAAAGAAAACATTCACATTAGAACCACCTGTGGAACTTATTAAAATGTAGATTCTTGGGATCCACCCTCCAGGTATTCTGATTCAGTGGATTTGGTGTAGGGCCATTCTGCAAATTTAACATGCATCCCAACACCTGAAGTTTAAGAATCACATTCTGTCATACTATTCATCACCATGAGTTAAAATTGTACACTTCTGTCTTCCCTCTAACCTATAATGAGAGTTGGGACCCTGCCTGTGTTACTCACCACTGTATTCCTAGTGCCTGGCATATTGTAAGCACTCGATTCATATTGGAACAAATAAATAAATATACAAAAAAAAAAAAGAATAGAAGAAGAAATAAAGTTTTCTTTTTCCCTACAACTTTTATTTTACGTTTGTGGGGGTACCTGTGCAGGTTTGTTACGTGGGTAAACTGTATGTTGCAGGAGTTGGGTGTACAAATTATTTTGTTGCCCAGGTGATAAGCATAGTACTTGATAGGTAGTTTTTTAATCCTCACCCACTCACCACACTTTGCCCTCAAGTAGGCCCCGGTGTCTATTGTTTTCTTGTTTGTGCTTGTGTGTATTCAATGTTTTAGCCCCCACTAATAAGTGAGAACATGAGGTATTTGGTTTTCTGTTCCTGAATTAATTTGCTTAGGATAATGGCCTCCAGCTACATCCATGTTGCTGCAGCGGGCATGATTCCATTGTTTTTTATGAATGCATAGAATTCCATGGTGCGTATATATCACATTTTCTTTATCCAGCTCACCATTGATGGGCATTTAGGTTGATTCCATGCCTTTGCTATTGTGAATAGTGCTACAATGAACATATGCAGGCACATGTCTTTATGGTAGAATAATTTATATTATTTTGGGTATATACCCAATAATGGGATTGCTGGATCAAATGGATATTCTGTTTGAAAATCTTTGAGAAATCTCAACACTGCTTTCTACAGTGGCTAAACTAACTTACATTCTCACCTGGAGTGTATGTTTCCTTTCCCTGACAACCTCACCAGTATCTGTTATTTTTTGACTTTTTATTTATTATTTATTTATTTATTTATTTATTTATTATTATTATTATACTTTAAGTTCTAGGGTACATGTGCATAACGTGCAGGTTTGTTACATATGTATACTTGTGCCATGTTGCTGTGCTGCACCCATCAACTCGTCAGCACCCAACTACTCGTCATTTACATCAGGTATAACTCCCAATTATAGCCATTCTGACTGGTGTGAGATGGTATCTCATTGTGGTTTTGATTTGTATTTTTCTAATGATCAGTGATATCAAGCATATTTTCATATGCTTGTTGCCCATATATATGTCTTCTTTTGAAATTGTCTGTTACACATGAAAAACATGCTCATCATCACTGGCCATCAGAGAAATGCAAATCAAAACCACAATGAGAAACCATCTCACACCAGTTAGAATGGCGATCATTAAAAAGTCAGGAAACAACAGGTGCTGGAGAGGATGTGGAGAAATCAGAAAGCTTTTACACTGTTGGTGGGAGTGTAAACTAGTTCAACCATTGTGAAAGACAGTGTGGCGATTCCTCAAGGATCTAGAACTAGAAATACCATTTGACCCAACCATCCCATTACTGGGCATATACCCAAAGGACTGTAAATCATGCTACTATAAAGACACATGCACACATACGTTTATTGTGGCACTATTCACAATAGCAAAGACTTGGAACCAACCTAAATGTCTATCAATGATAGACTGGATTAAGAAAATGTGGCACATACACACCATGGAATACTATGCAGCCATAAAAAAGGATGAGTACATGTCCTTTGTAGCGACGTGGATGAAGCTGGAAACCATCATTCTGAGCAAACTATTGCAAGGACAGAAAACCAAACACCACATGTTCTCACTCATAGGTGGGAATTGAACAATGAGAACACTTGGACACAGGGTGGGGAACCTCACACACTGGGGCCCATTGTGGGGTGGGGGAGGAGGGAAGGATAGCATTAGGAGATATACCTAATGTAAACAAAGAGTTAACGGGTGCAGCACACCAACAAGGCACATGTATACATATGTAACAAACCTGCACGTTGTGTACATGTACCCTAGAACTTAAAGTCTAATAATAAAAATTAAAAAATAAAAGTGTCAGTTCATGTCCTTTGCCCACTTTTTAACGGGGGTGTTGTTTGTTTTTCACTTGTTAATTTGTTTAAGTTCATTATGGAGTCTAAATCTTAGACCTTTGCTGGATGCATAGTTTGCAAATATTTTCTCCCATTCTGTAGGTTGTCTGTTTACTCTGTTGATAGTTTCCTTTGCTGTGCAGATACTCTTTAAGAAAGAGTCTTCTAAAGTTGGAGGGATCACATGAACTCTGCATGACCCTTTGAACCCTGAATCAATGATTACAAAGAAACATCCTCTAAGAACACAAGCACTAAATGAAAACATATACCTACTCCTGGTTTCCCTGTCATAGTAACTGCCAACTGATTTCATATCAGTCTTTTAATAAAAATAGCTGATGATTTTTCAGAAACAATAAAAGCATGGACACAGCACAGCAAACTGTTAACTCTGGTTACCACTGAAGAGTAGGATGGTGGGAGGGTAAATGATTTGGGGTTTTTCTTTTTATACTTCTGCATTTTTTATGTTAGAAGTATATATTACACTAACATTTTTTAAACTATGGAAAATAAAATAATTATTTTAAAAAGTCAAGGGCTGTGTTATTGACTCCATGATTTATAAATATGCTAGCCTACAAAAATACATTTGGATAGTTGTTTACAGTCCAACTTTCTTTGTGATAATTAGATATTAGAAATTGATGTGGAGCTATTTAAGCTTTGAATACTTGCTTCATTCCTTTGTTTTGTCACTTTTTAATATTACCCCCAGGCATATTTTTACATCACAGATTCAATGGAGAAGTTACATTAAGCAGATATTGAAACTATGGAGTAGAGTGAAGAGCATTAGCTTTGAAGTCAAACAGTCGTCAGTTTGAATTCTGACATTGCCATTTAATAATTCTGTGACATTAGAAAACTTACTTAATCTTTCTGAACTTCAGTTTTCTCGTCTTTAAAATGATGGTAATAATACCTTCCTCACAGAACTATCATGAAGAACAAATGCTAGTTTACATATAAAGTATTTAGCATGGTGCTAGGTGATCAATAAATGCTTGCTTTCCTCTCCATTTTGTTCATTAAACAAATATGTGTTTAGCACCTATGTGTTGTGAAGTAGGCTCACTAATAAGTAACCCAAAGAGAAGACTCCCTCTGTGGAGGGTAGCAAAGATCATCACTATGCCAACCATCAGGAATAGGAGTCCAAATCTTTCTGCCCACTGCATTTTGGGCTTCAGCTTTATTTATTGCAAGAGTTCAATGAGAGAACACACATGCAACAAGTTATATGAAGCAGATTTATTACTTATAGATAGTAAGCAAGGGACAGGAGAAGCCTTTGCATCCATTGTGAGCTGGTGCCCCAAGGCTCAATAAATCTACCCAAGGTGGATGGAGTCTTGACTGCACATGCCCCATTTGTACCACAGCTGAGGGACCCCTAAAGGATGTCTACCCTGGGTTTTATACCTCAGGAGTAACATGAATAATTGAGAAAAGTTTTTAACGACATCCTGCTTCCAGAGGTGAAAGGAACCAAGACCAGACTGTACAGGGAAGTTTCTCCCTAACTCAAGGAGAGACAGGAATAAGACCCAGGCTGTTTCAGGCAGTTCTTCCCTATCTTAGGATATTGCATACCCAATGTACTTTATAGTTATTTTGAGAACTATAGGCAATAAAAAGAAGAGATTGGGTTGGCCAAGGCTATCCAGATACCATCCAGCTCATGCCAGACATCATTTTATGCATTGGAGATACATGGTACACAGACATTAAATTATATATACCTGTCTATTTAGTGAAAAGGTACAATAAGTACCATGAAGAACCACAGGATGGTATGAGAGAGTATAACAAAGATATCTAATTTATTTCTGTTTTAGTTTTAATGTGGAAATGTGGGTACCTTCCTTGGGAAATGACAATTACACTGAGTAGTACTGGGCCAGGCAAAATGTGCAATCAAAAGCAAAAAGAACACTGTATTGCTTTAATCTTTTTTTTTTAATTGATTTATTTCCTTCTTTATTTTCCAGCTATATTGAGGTATAATTGACAAATGCAAATGTATATATTTAAGGTATACAACATGATGCTTTGAGATGTATATATATATATATATATATATATATATGCTGAGAAATTATAATCACTATCAAGCTAATTAACATATTCACCACCTCACCTAGTTACCTTTTGTGTGGTGAGAACTTTTAAGATCTACTCTTAGGAAATTTTACTTATCTGATATAGTATTATTAACCATAGTCATCATGCTATACATTAGATCTCCAGAAGTTATGTTTAATGTAAACATTGTACACTTTGACCAACATCTTTTTATTGTCCCCATGCTCCCCAAACCCTACCAACCACCATTCTGCTCTCTGCCTCTATGAGTTCTACTTTTTTACATTCCACATATAAGTGAAATCATGTGATATTTGTCTTTCTGTGCCTGGCTTATTTCGCTTAGAATAATGTCCTCCAGGTTATCCATATTGTTGTAAATGGCAAGTTTTTTTCTTCTTTAAGACTGAATAATATTTAATTGTATATATGATATATATTATATATTTTTTAATCCAGTCATCTCTTGATGAACACTTAGGCTGATTCTATATCTTGGATATTGTGAATAATGCTGCAATAAACATGAGAATGCAGATACATCTTCAAGATACCGATTTTATTTCCATTGAATATATTTACTCAGTAGTGGGATGTCTGAATGATACGGTAGTTTGAGTTTAGTTTTTTGAGAAACCTCCATACTATTTTTCATAATGACTGTACTAATTTACATTCCCACCAACAGTGTACAAGGGTGCCCCTTTCTCCACATCCTCACCAACAATTATCTTTTATTTATTTTTTTGATAACAGCCATTCTAACAGGTGTGAGGTGATATCTCACTGTGGTTTTAATTTGCATCTCCCTAATGATTAGTGATGAGTATTTTTCAAATACTTGTTGTCCACTTTTATGTCTTCTTTAGAAAAATGTCTATTCAGATTCTTTGTCCATTTTAAAATTGAGTTATTTTATTACCATTGAGTTGTTTGAGCTCTGTATATATTTTAGATATTAACCCCTTAAAGGATGTATTATAGTTATTGTAAATGGGATTGTTTTCTTGATTTTTCTAATTGCTCTTGCTAGTGTATAGACAATGAATTTTTATATGTTGATTTTGTTGTGCCCTGCAACTTTATTGAATTTTGTTTATTATTTCCTTTTTTTTAAATTTATTTTTTAGTATTATTATACTTTAAGTTCTAGGGTACATGTGCATAACGTGAAGGTTTGTTACATATGTATACTTGTGCCATGTTGCTGTGCTGCACCCATCAACTCGTCAGCACCCATCAACTTGTCATTTACATCAGGTATAACTCCCAATGCAATCCCTCCCCCCTCCCCCCCCCGTGATAGGCCCCGGTGTGTGATGTTTCCCTTCCCGAGTCCAAGTGATCTCATTGTTCAGTTCCCACCTATGAGTGAGAACATGTGGTGTTTGGTTTTCTGTTCTTGTGATAGTTTGCTAAGAATGATGGTTTCCAGCTGCATCCATGTCCCTACAAAGGACACAAACTCATCCTTTTTTATGGCTGCATAGTATTCCATGGTGTATATGTGCCACATTTTCTTAATCCAGTCTGTCACTGATGGACATTTGGGTTGATTCCAAGTCTTTGCTATTGTGAATAGTGCCGCAATAAACATACGTGTGCATGTGTCTTTATAGCAGCATGATTTATAATCCTTTGGGTATATACTCAGTAATGGGATGGCTGGGTCATATGGCACATCTAGTTCTAGATCCTTGAGGAATCGCCATACTGTTTTCCATAATGGTTGAACTAGTTTACAATCCCACCAACAGTGTAAAAGTGTTCCTTTTTCTCCACATCCTCTCCAGCACCTGTTGTTTCCTGACTTTTTAATGATTGCCATTCTAACTGGTGTGAGATGGTTTCTCATTGTGGTTTTGATTTGCATTTCTCTGATGGCCAGTGATGATGAGCATTTTTTCATGTGTCTGTTGGCTGTATGAATGTCTTCTTTTGAGAAATGTCTGTTGATATCCTTTGCCCACTTTTTGATGGGGTTGTTTGTTTTTTTCTTGTAAATTTCTTTGAGTTCTTTATAGGTTCTGGATATTAGCCCTTTGTTAGATGAGTAAATTGCAAAAATTTTCTCCCATTCTGTAGGTTGCCTGTTCACTCTGATGGTAGTTTCTTTTGCTATGCAGAAGCTCTTTAGTTTAATGAGATCCCATTTGTCAATTTTGGCTTTTGCTGCCATTGCTTTTGGTGTTTTAGACATGAAGTCTTTGCCCATGCCTATGTCCTGAATGGTACTACCTAGGCTTTCCTCTAGGGTTTTTATGGTATTAGGTCTAACATTTAAGTCTCTAATCCATCTTGAATTAATTTTCGTATAAGGAGTAAGGACAGG
>NC_037689.1:68826002-68872366 GCF_003255815.1 Theropithecus gelada | reverse complement strand
GAAACTCATTGGTAGCTTGATGGGGATGGCATTGAATCTATAAATAACCTTGGGCAGTATGGCCATTTTCACAATATTGATTCTTCCTATCCATGAGCATGGTATGTTCTTCCATTTGTTTGTGTCCTCTTTTATTTCACTGAGCAGTGGTTTGTAGTTCTCCTTGAAGAGGTCCTTTACATCCCTTGTAAGTTGGATTCCTAGGTATTTTATTCTCTTTGAAGCAATTGTGAATGGAAGTTCATTCATGATTTGGCTCTCTGTTTGTCTGTTACTGGTGTATAAGAATGCTTGTGATTTTTGCACATTAATTTTGTATCCTGAGACTTTGCTGAAGTTGCTTATCAGCTTAAGGAGATTTTGGGCTGAGACAATGGGGTTTTCTAAATATACAATCATGTCATCTGCAAAGAGGGACAATTTGACTTCTTCTTTTCCTAACTGAATACCCTTGATTTCTTTCTCTTGCCTAATTGCCCTAGCCAGAACTTCCAACACTATGTTGAATAGGAGTGGTGAGAGAGGGCATCCCTGTCTTGTGCCAGTTTTCAAAGGGAATTTTTCCAGTTTTTGCCCATTCAGTATGATATTGGCTGTGGGTTTGTCATAAATAGCTCTTATTATTTTGAGGTACGTTCCATCAATACCGAATTTATTGAGCGTTTTTAGCATGAAGGGCTGTTGAATTTTGTCAAAAGCCTTTTCTGCATCTATTGAGATAATCATGTGGTTCTTGTCTTTAGTTCTGTTTATATGCTGGATTATGTTTATTGATTTGCGAATGTTGAATCAGCCTTGCATCCCAGGGATGAAGCCCACTTGATCATGGTGGATAAGCTTTTTGATGTGCTGCTGAATCCGGTTTGCCAGTATTTTTTTTGAGGATTTTTGCATCGATGTTCATCAGGGATATTGGTCTAAATTTCTCTTTTTTTGTTGTGTCTCTGCCAGGCTTTGGTATCAGGATGATGTTGGCCTCATAAAATGAGTTAGGGAGGATTCCCTCTTTTTCTATTGATTGGAATAGTTTCAGAAGGAATAGTACCAGCTCCTCCTTGTACCTCTGGTAGAATTCAGCTGTGAATCCATCTGGTCCTGGACTTTTTTTGGTTGGTAGGCTATTAATTATTGCCTCAATTTCAGAGCCTGCTATTGGTCTATTCAGGGATTCAACTTCTTCCTGGTTTAGTCTTGGAAGAGTGTACGTGTCCAGGAAATTATCCATTTCTTCTAGATTTTCTAGTTCATTTGCATAGAGGTGTTTATAGTATTCTCTGATGGTAGTTTGTATTTCTGTGGGGTCGGTGGTGATATCCCCTTTATCATTTTTGATTCGATCTATTTGATTCTTCTCTCTTTTCTTCTTTATTAGTCTTGCTAGCGGTCTGTCAATTTTGTTGATCTTTTCAAAAAACCAACTCCTGGATTCATTGATTTTTTGGAGGGTTTTTTGTGTCTCTATCTCCTTCAGTTCTGCTCTGATCTTAGTTATTTCTTGCCTTCTGCTAGCTTTCGAATGTCTTTGCTCTTGCTTCTCTAGTTCTTTTAATTCTGATGTTAGAGTGTCAATTTTAGATCTTTCCTGCTTTCTCTTGAGGGCATTTAGTGCTATAAATTTCCCTCTACACACTGCTTTAAATGTGTCCCAGAGATTCTGGTATGTTGTATCTTTGTTCTCATTGGTTTCAAAGAACATCTTTATTTCTGCCTTCATTTCGTTATGTACCCAGTAGTCATTCAGGAGCAGGTTGTTCAGTTTCCATGTAGTTGAGCGGTTTTGATTGAGTTTCTTAGTCCTGAGTTCTAGTTTGATTGCACTGTGGTCTGAGAGACAGTTTGTTATAATTTCTGTTCTTGCACATTTGCTGAGGAGTGCTTTACTTCCAATTATGTGGTCAATTTTGGAATAAGTGTGATGTGGTGCTGAGAAGAATGTATATTCTGTTGATTTGGGGTGGAGAGTTCTATAGATGTCTATTAGGTCTGCTTGCTGCAGAGATGAGTTCAATTCCTGGATATCCTTGTTAACTTTCTGTCTCGTTGATTTGTCTAATGTTGACAGTGGGGTGTTGAAGTCTCCCATTATTATTGTATGGGAGTCTAAGTCTCTTTGTAAGTCTCTAAGGACTTGCTTTATGAATCTGGGTGCTCCTGTATTGGGTGCATATATATTTAGGATAGTTAGCTCTTCCTGTTGAATTGATCCCTTTACCATTATGTAATGGCCTTCTTTGTCTCTTTTGATCTTTGATGGTTTAAAGTCTGTTTTATCAGAGACTAGTATTGCAAACCCCGCTTTTTTTTGTTCTCCATTTGCTTGGTAAATCTTCCTCCATCCCTTTATTTTGAGCCTATGTATGTCTCTGCGTGTGAGATGGGTCTCCTGAATACAGCAGACTGATGGGTCTTGACTCTTTATCCAGTTTGCCAGTCTGTGTCTTTTCATTGGAGCATTTAGTCCATTCACATTTAATGTTAATATTGTTATGTGTGAACTTGATCCTGCCATTATGATATTAACTGTTTATTTTGCTCATTAGTTGATGCAGTTTCTTCCTAGCCTGGATGGTCTTTACATTTTGGCATGTTTTTGCAATGACTGGTACCGGTTGTTCCTTTCCATGTTGAGTGCTTCCTTCAGGGTCTCTTGTAAGGCAGGCCTAGTGGTGACAAAATCTCTAAGCATTTGCTTATCTGTAAAGGATTTTATTTCTCCTTCACTTCTGAAACTTAGTTTGGCTGGATATGAAATTCTGGGTTGAAAATTCTTTTCTTTAAGAATGTTGAATATTGGTCCCCACTCTTTTCTGGCTTGGAGAGTTTCTGCCGAGAGATCTGCTGTTAGTCTGATGGGCTTCCCTTTGTGGGTAACCCGACCTTTCTCTCTGGCTGCCCTTAAGATTTTTTCCTTCATTTCAACTTTGGTGAATCTGGCAATTATGTGTCTTGGAGTTGCTCTTCTCGAGGAGTATCTTTGTGGCGTTCTCTGTATTTCCTGGATTTGAATGTTGGCCTGCCCTACTAGGTTGGGGAAGTTCTCCTGGATGATATCCTGAAGAGTGTTTTCCAACTTGGTTCCATTTTCCCCCTCACTTTCAGGCACCCCAATCAGACGTAGATTTGGTCTTTTTACATAATCCCATACTTCTTGCAGGCTTTGTTCATTTCTTTTTCTTCTGTTTTCTTTTGGTTTCTCTTCTCGCTTCATTTCGTTCATTTGATCCTCAATCGCTGATACTCTTTCTTCCAGTTGATCGAGTCGGTTACTGAAACTTGTGCATTTGTCACGTATTTCTCGTGTCATGGTTTTCATCTCTTTCATTTCGTTTATGACCTTCTCTGCATTAATTACTCTAGCCATCAATTCTTCCTTTTTTTTTTTCAAGATTTTTAGTTTCTTTGCGTTGGGTACGTAATTCCTGCTTCAGCTCTGAGAAGTTTGATGGACTGAAGCCTTCTTCTCTCATCTCGTCAAAGTCATTCTCCGTCAAGCTTTGATCCGTTGCTGGCCATGAGCTGTGCTCCTTTGCTGGAGGAGATGCGCTCTTATTTTTTGAATTTCCAGCTTTTCTGCCCTGCTTTTTCCCCGTCTTTGTGGTTTTATCTGCCTCTGGTCTTTGATGTTGATGGTGACGTACTGATAGGGTTTTGGTGTAGGTGTCCTTCCTGTTTGATAGTTTTCCTTCTAACAGTCAGGACCCTCAGCTGTAGGTCTGTTGGAGATTGCTTGAGGTCCACTCCAGACCCTGTTTGCCTGGGTGTCAGCGGCAGAGGCTGCAGAAGATAGAATATTGCTGAACAGCGAGTGTACCTGTCTGATTCTTGCTTTGGAGGTTTTCTCTCAGGGGTGTACTCCACCCTGTGAGGTGTGGGGTGTCCGACTGCCCCTAGTGGGGGATATCTCCCAGTTAGGCTACTCAGGGGTCAGGGACCCACTTGAGCAGGCAGTCTGTCCCTTCTCAGATCTCAACCTCTGTGTTGGGAGATCCACTGCTCTCTTCAAAGCTGTCAGACAGAGTCATTTGCGTCTGCAGAGGTTTCTGCTGCTTTAGTTGTTGTTTTGCTGTGCCCTGTCCCCAGAGGTGGAGTCTACAGAGACAGGCAGGTTTCCTTGAGCTGCTGTGAGCTCCACCCAGTTCGAGCTTCCCAGCGGCTTTGTTTACCTACTTAAGCCTCAGCAATGGCGGGCGCCCCTCCCCCAGCCTCGCTGCTGCCTTGCGGTTAGATCGCAGACTGCTGTGCTGGCAATGAGGGAGGCTCCGTGGGCGTGGGACCCTCCCGGCCAGGTGTGGGATATAATCTCCCGGTGTGCCTGTTTGCTTAAAGCGCAGTATTGGGGTGGGAGTTACCCGATTTTCCAGGTGTTGTGTGTCTCAGTTCCCCTGGCTAGGAAAAGGGATTCCCTTCCCCCTTGCGCTTCCCAGGTGAGGCGATGCCTCACCCTGCTTCAGCTCTCGCTGGTCGGGCTGCAGCAGCTGACCAGCACCGATTGTCCGGCACTCCCTAGTGAGATGAACCCAGTACCTCAGTTGAAAATGCAGAAATCACCGGTCTTCTGTGTCGCTCGCGCTGGGAGTTGGAGACTGGAGTTGTTCCTATTCGGCCATCTTGCTCCGCCCGGGTGTTTATCATTTCTGATCGCTTTAATCTTAAGTATGCCCTTTTTTTTCTTCCACTTGAAGGTTAAAAACACATGGGAAAGTGTGTGTGTGCTCGTGTGTGTGTGTGTGTGTGTGTAAGAGACAGAGAAGAGTGATAGACTTTTCCATTGCCTTATGTAAATGGTGTAAATGGTAGATACAACTTATAAACTCTGAACACATGAGAACTTATCTCAAGTCAATCTATGATGAGCCCATAGGAATTTGCTTAAACAAACATCTATAGCACCATACCATTCACTGTATAGATTTCAGATGAAAAACAAATTTTAAACATATATACACAATCCATTGTTGAATCATTCAATTAAAATCCTTACCAAATATTTGATCCATTGCTAAGCAGTGTCTGAAATTTCCAAGTTTAATTATTTATGAATTATGATCTGTCTTCTAAGAGTACTTAATCAATCTCAGGGTAAAGAATTCCCCGGCCAGTGACGGATCCCAGGGAATGCAAATTATGCTTTACTCATTGTAATCCTGTGTTACCCTTGATCCAGAAGATCTCTTTAGGGCCTAAAAGGATTTCAGGTCTTTTTCAGTACAGGCCCAGCAAACCCTAAATGATCTTGAAGGTCCCAGAATTGACCTACTCTCACAAGAGTTCATCTGAGGATAAATGCAGACCACAATACATTTCAGGTTCTTCCTCTTCTCTGTATCTGCAATCCACCTCCAAAGGAGCCCATCTTTCCTTTGAGCTTTTTATCTGTTACATCTTCCCTATCTTCCATCACCCCAGCCTAGATTACTGCAACAGCTTCTCATTTGGTCTCCCTAGCTTCAGCCTTTCCTACTTTTGTCAGTCCTTCCTGTGGATCCAGATTATTAATTATTTTATTTATGTTTTACTCCCATATAAAGCATTGGGTACCAGGAATTTTTCTAAACATTATAAACATATTAATTCATTTAATCCTACCAATAATCCTATAATATTGGTGAGGAACCTGGGGCACAGGAGAGGTTAAAATAACTTGCCTAAAGCCACACAGTAAGTAGTAAAAATCAAATTGAAATTAAAAAATCTAGCACCAGAGTTTGTGCATTTCACCACTACCTATACTGCCACTTTCAGTGTAATGAGACAATCTCTAGCTACTCTAGCCCTACTGATCTTCTTTTCTATGCATTATAAACTGCACCACTTTAGTGTTTTTTGTATAATGTTTTATGCCTATTGATTTTGATAGTCCAACCAGGGTGTAAAATTCTCAAGGAGTAGCAACCACATCTTATCAAAATTTTGTAGCCCTCAGAACCCCTAGCACAAATTAGTTACCTAGTAAATTGCCCAGGACTTGAACCAGCCTCCAGGGATTGAAGTACCAAATGATGGCCTTTATTCCTTTCATCACAAATTTTGCCCTCCCACCACACCCCTCCCACCCCATTTTGGGTAAGCTGACATATACCATTATAGGAAATGTATTCACTGTAGGTAGAATGACTCGTGTATCAAAATTGAAAGTTACTTTGAAACACTGGAAAACTGACTCAGGGAATATTTTAATTTATCAACTCAACTTCCTTGAAGTCGGCCATCACATAATTTTAATGTATTATTTTGCAAAAAGGAAAGAATAAAAATAAACAGTTAAATTCTTGTCACTAACTTGCAGTTAATTCAGAGTCCTATGCAATATACTGTGATCTAGTGTATAATTTATAGACAAAAGATTTGAATCCTCTTCCCTACTCAATACTTTACAAGTTATATGTTTTTAGGAGGTTACTTAATATCTTTGAGCCTGATCCTCTACCACCTCACTTCACCCCACTCCTGTTTTCTCATCTGTAAATCAGGGATAATATTTGCCTTACCTCAAAGATGACTTTGAGGATCAAAGAAGATAATGTATCTGAAAGTCCTTTTTAAACTCTAAAGCACTATATAAATATAGGTTGTATTATTATTCATAGTATCAGGTCCAAGAACCAAGGAATGTTAGTTTAGCTTTAGTTTTGTCTCTATTCTAAGCCATGTGATCTGGATGAAGGCATTAACTTCTCTGTACCTCATTCTTTCCATTTGTAAAATGAAACAGCTTACAATTTTAACCCTTTGTGATCTAATTCTCTTAACTTGCTCCATATCCTGTTGGCAAATAACACAAAATCTGTTTTGTTATTGGACTTTTTCAACCCAAAAGACTACCAATGCATGAAGTGAATTATTATTATTTTTTATTATACTTTAAGTTCTAGGGTACATGTGCACAACATGAAAGTTTGTTACATATGTATACATGTGCCATGTTGGTGTGCTGCACCCATTAACTCATTATTTACATTAGATATTTCTCCTAATGCTATCCCTTTCCCACCCCAGATCCCACGACAAGCCCCAGTGTGTGATGTTCCCTGCCCTGTGTCCAAGTGTTCTCATTGTTCAATTCCCACCAATGAGTGAGAATATGCAGTGTTTGGTTTTCTGTCCTTGTGATAGTCTGCTCAGAATGATGGTTTCCAGCTTCATCCATGTTGCTACAAAGGACACGAACTCATCCTGTTTTATGACTGCATAATATTCCATGGTGTATATGTGCCACATTTTTGTAATACAGTGTATCATTAAGGGACATTTGCATTGGTTCCAAGTCTTTGCTATTCTGAATAGTGCTGCAATAAACATCCGTGTGCATGTGTCTTTATAGTAGCATGATTTATAATCCTTTGGGTATATACCCAGTAATGGGATGGCTGGGTCAAATGGTATTTCTAGTTCTAGATCCTTGAGGAATCGCCACATTGTCTTCCATAATGGTTGAACTAGTTTACACTCCCACCAACAGTGTAAAAGCGTTCCTATTTCTCCACATCCTCTCTAGCATCTGTTGTTTCCTGACTTTTTAATGATCACCATTCTAACTGGTGTGAGATGGTTTCTCATTGTGGTTTTGATTTGCATTTCTCTGATGACCAGTGATGATGAGCATTTTTTTCATGAGTCTGTTGGCTGAGTAAGTGTCTTCTTTTGAAAAGTATCTGTTCATATACTTTGCCCACTTTTCAATGGGGTTATTTGATTTTTCTTTTGTAAATTTGTTTAAGTTCTTTGTAGATTCTGTATATTAGCCTTTTGTCAGATGGGTAGATTGCAAAAATTTTCTCCCATTCTGTAGGTTGCCTGTTCACTCTGAAGGTAGTTTCTTTTGCTGTGCAGAAGCTCTTCAGTTTAATTAGATCTCATTTGTGAATTTTGGCTTTTGTTGCTATTGCTTTTGGGGTTTTAATCATGAAGTCCTTGCCCATGCCTATGTCCTGAATGGTTTTGCCTACGTTTTCTTCTAGGGTTTTTATGGTTTTAGGTCTAACATTTAAGTCCTTAATCCATCTTGAATTAATTTTTGTGTAAGATGTAAGGAAGGGATCCAGTTTCAGCTTTCTACACATGGCTAGCCAGTTTTCCCAGAACGATTTATTAAAAAGGGGATCCTTTCCCCATTTCTCATTTTTGTCAGGTTTGTCAAAGATCAGATGGTTGTAGATGTGTGGTGTTATTTCTGAGGCCTCTGCTCTGTTCCATTGGTCTATATCTCTGTTTTGGTACCAGTGTCATGCTGTTTTGGTTACTGTAGCCTTGTAGTATAGTTTGAAGTCAAATAGCGTGATTCCTCCAGCTTTGTTCTTTTTGCTTAGGATTGTCTTGGCAATGTGGGCCCTTTTTTGGCTCCATATGAACTTTAAAGTAGTTTTTTCAAAGTCTGTGAAGAAAGTTATTGGTAGCTTGATGGGGATGGCATTGAATCTATAAATTACCTTGCGCAGAATGGCCATTTTCACAATATTGATTCTTGCTATCCATGGACATGGAATGTTCTTCCATTTGTTTGTGTCCTCTTTTATTTTGTTGAGCAGTGGTTTGTAGTTCTCCTTGAAGAGGTCCTTCACATCCCTTGTAAGTTGGATTCCTAGGTATTTCATTCTCTTTGTGGCAATTGTGAATGGGAGTTCACTCATGATTTGGCTCTCTGTTTGTCTGTTCTTGGTGTATTGGAATGCTTGTAATTTTTGCACATTGATTTTGTATCCTGAGACTTTGCTGAAGTTGCTTATCAGCTGAAGGAGATTTTGGGCTGAGATGATGGGGTTTCTAAATATACAATCATGTCATCTGCAAACAAGGACAATTTGACCTCCTCATTTCCTAATTGAGTACCCTTTATTTCTTTCTCTTCCCTGATTGCCCTAGCCAGAACTTCCAACACTATGTTGAATAGGAGTGGTGAGAGAGGGCCTCCTTGTCTTGTGTCAGTTTTCAAAGGGAATGCTTCCAGTTTGTGCCCTTTCAGTATGATATTGGCTGTGGGTTTGTCATAAATAGCTCTTATTATTTTGAGATACGTTTCATCAGTACCTAGTTTATTGAGAGATTTTACCATGAAGGGCCGTTGAATTTTCTCAAAGGGCTTTTCTGCATCTATTGAGATAATCATGTGGTTCTTGTCTTTGGTTCTGTTTATGTGATGGATTATGTTTATTGATTTTTGTGTGTTGAACCAGCCTTGCATCCGAGGGATGAAGCTAACTTGATCGTGGTGGATAAGCTTTTTGATGTGCTGCTGCATTCGTTTTGCCAGTATTTTATTGAGGATTTTCATATCAATGTTCATCAGGGATATTGATCTAAAATTCTCTTTTTTTGTTGTGTCTCTGCCAGGCTTTGGTATCAGGATGATGCTGGCCTCATAAAATGAGTTAGGGAGGATTCCCTCTTTTTCTATTGATTGGAATAATTTCAGAAGGAATGATACCAGCTCCTCCTTGTACCTCTGGTAGAATTCGGCTGTGAATCTGTCTGGTCCTGGACTTTTTTTGGTTGGTAGACTATTAATTACTGCCTCAATTTCAGAGCCTGTTATTGGTCTATTCAGAGATTCAACTTCTTCCTGGTTTAGTCTAGGGAGGTGGTATGTGTTTAGAAATTTATCCATTTCTTTTAGATTTTCAAGTTTATCTGCCTAGAGGTATTTATAGTATTCTCTGATGGTAGTTTGTATTTCTATGGGGTTGGGGGCGATATCCCCTTTATCATTTTTGATTCCAACTATTTGATTATTCTCTATTTTCATATTTATTAGTTTTGCTAGTGATCTATCAATTTTGTTGATCTTTTAAAAAACCAGCTCCTGGATTTATTGATTTTTTTTTTTGAAGGGTTTTTTTTGTGTCTCTATCTCCTTCAGTTCTGCTCTGATCTTAGTTATTTCTTACCTTGTGCTAGCTTTTGAATTTGTTTGCTCTTGCTTCTCTAGTTCTTTTAATTGTGATGTCAGGGTGTCGATTTTAGATCTTTTCTGCTTTCTCTTGTGGGCATTTAGTGTTATAAATTTTCCTCTACACACTGCTTTAAATGTGTCCCAGAGATTCTGGTATGTTGTGTCTTTGTTGTCATTGGTTTCAAAGGACATCTTTTTCTGCGCCTTCATTTTGTTATTTACTCAGTAGTCATTCAGGAGCAGGTTGTTCAGTTTCCATGCAGTTGTGCAGTTTTGAGTGTGTTTATTAATCCTGAGTTCTAATTTGATTGCACTGCGGTCTCAGAGACAATTTGTTGTGATTTCTCTTCTTTTACATTTGCTGAGGAGTGCTTTACTTCCAACTGTGTGGTCAGTTTTGGAAAAAGTGTGATGTGGTGCTGAGAAGAATGTATATTTTGTTCATTTGGGGTGGAGAGTTCTGTAGATATCTATTAGGTCAGTTTGGTGCAAAGCTGAGTTCAAGTCCTGGATATCCTTTTTAACCTTCTGTCTCATTGGTCTGTCTAATGTTGACAGTGGGGTGTTAAAGTCTACTGTTATTATTGTGTGGGGCTCTAAGTCTCTTTGAAGGTCTCTAAGGACTTGCTTTATGAATCTGGGTGCTCCTATATTGGGTGCATATATCTTTAGGATAGTTAGCTCTTCTTGTTGAATTGATCCCCTTACCATCATGTAATGGCCTTCTTTGTCTCTTTTGAGCTTTGTTGGTTTAAAGCCTGTTTTATCAGAGACTAAGATTGCAACCCTTGATTTTTTTTTTAGTTTATTTTATTTATTTTATTTTATTTTATTTTTTTGCTTTCCATGCTTTCCATTTGCTGGGTAGATCTTCCTCCATTCCTTTATTTTGAGCCTATGTGTGTCTCTGCATGTGAGATGTGTCTCCTGAATAAAGCAAACTGATGGGTCTTAACTCTATTCAATTTGCCAGTCTGTGTCTTTTACTTGGACTCTTTAGTCCATTTACATTTAAGGTTAATATTTTTATGGGTGAATTTGATCCTGTCATTATGATGTTAGCTGATTATTTTGCCCATTAGTTGATGCGGTTTTTTCCTAGCTTTGATGGTCTTTACAATTTGGTATGCTTTTGCAGTGGCTGGTACCAGTTCTCCCTTTCCATGTTTAGCACTTCCTTCAGGAGCTCTTGTAAGGCAGGCCTGGTGGTGACAAAATCTCTCATCATTTGCTTGTCTGTAAAAGATTTTATTTCTCCTTCACTTATGAAGCCTATTTTGGCTGGATATGAAATTCTGGGTTGAAAATTCTTTTCTTTAAGAATATTGAATATTGGCCCCCACTCTCTTCTGGCTTATAGAGTTTCTGCTGAGAGATCCACTGTTAGTCTGATGGACTTCCCTTTGTGGGTAACCCAACCTTCTCTCTGGCTGCCCTTAACATTTTTTCCTTCATTTCAACCTTGGTGGATCTGACAATTATATGTCTTGGGGTTGCTCTTCTTGAGGAGTATCTTTGTGGCATTCTCTGTATTTCCTGAATTTGAATGCTGGCAGGCCTTGCTAGGTTGGGGAAGTTCTCCTGGATAACATCCTGAAGAGTGTTTTCCAGCTTGGTTCCATTGTCCCTCTCACTTTCAGTACACCAATCAAATGTAGATTTGGTCTTTTCACCTCGTCCCATATTTCTTGGAGGCTTTGTTCATTTCTTTTTACTCTTTTTTCTCTAAACTTCTCTTCTCACTTCATTTCATTAATTTGATCTTCAGTCACTGATACCCTTTCTTCCACTTGATCAAATCGGATATTGAAGCTTGTTCATGCATCACGTAGTTCTCATGCCATGATTTTCAGCTCCATCAGGTCATTTAAGGTCTTCTCTATGCTGCTTATTCTAGTTTGTCCTTCATCTAATCTTTTTTCAAGGTTTTTAGCTTCCTTGTGATGGGTTCAAACATCCTCCTTTAACTCGGAGAAGTTTGTTATTACCGACTTTCTGAAGCCTACTTCTGTCAACTCATCAAAGTCATTCTCCCTCCAGCTTTGTTCTGTTGCTGGTGAGGAGCTGCAATCCTTTGGAGGAGAAGGGGTGCTCTGGTTTTTAGAATTTTCAGCTTTTCTACTCTGGTTTCTCCCCATCTTTCTGATTTTATCTACGTTTGGTCTTTGATGATGGTGACCTGCAGATGGAGTTTTGGTGTGGATATCCTTTTTCTTGATGTTGATGCTATTCCTTTCTGTTTGTTAGTTTTCCTTCTAACAGTCAGGTCCCTCAGCTACAGGTCTGTTGGAGTTTGCTGGACGTCCACTCCAGATGCTGTTTGCCTGGGTATCACCAGCAGAGGCTGCAAAAGAGCAAATATTGCAGCCTGATCCTTTCTCTGGAAGCTTTGCGTCAGAGGGGCACCCAGCTGTATGAAGTGTCAGTCGGCCCCTACTGGGAGTTGTCTCCAAGTTAGGCTACATGAGGGTCAGGACCCACATGAGGAGGCAGTCTGTTCATTCTCAGAGCTCAAACACCATGCTGGGAGAACCACTGCTCTCTTCAGAGCTGTCAGACAGGGACATTTAAGTTGGCAGAAGTTTCTGCTGCCATTTGTTCAGCTATGCCCTGCCCCTAGAGGTGGGGTCTACAGAGGCAGGTAGACCTCGTTGAGCTGCGGTGGGCTCCACCCAGTTCGAGCTTCCTGGCCTCTTTGTATACCTACTCAAGCCTCAGCAATGGCGGACAGCCCTCCCTTCGCCAGGCTTGCCACCTCGTAGTTCGATCTCAGACTAGCAGTGACCAAGGCTCCATGGGTATGGGACCCGCTGAGCTAGGTGTGGGATATAATCTCCTGGTGTGCCATTTGCTAAGACCGTTGGAAAAGCACAGTGTTTAGGTGGCAGTGTCCCGATTTTCCCAGTCAGTCTGTCATGGCTTCCCTTGGCTAGGAAAGGTAAACCCCCCGACCCCTTGCACTTCCTGGGTGAGGGGATGCCCCACCCTGCTTTGGCTCACCCTCTGTGGGCTGCACCCACTGTCTGACCAGTTCCAAGGAGATGAATCAGGTACGTCAGTTGGAAATGCAGAAATCACCTGTCTTCTGCATCAATCACACTGGGAACTGCAGACTGGAGCTATTCCTATTTGGCCATCTTGGACCAATCTTCTGAAGTGAATTATTTTATATTATTGCTTTATATTGCCACTTAGAATTTACATAAATCTTTTGCATGAATAAATTATTTTAATGTCTCCTGTTTTAAATAATTATCAATTATGATATAGAAAATATTATATTCACATTGTTTTACATAGAAAAGATTAAATTTCTTTCTTTGCATTGTTCAAAAATAAACTGAAAGAAATACACATTTTAGAGTGCTCTTGAAGGAAATAAGTGAATTTTCCACCAAAAAGAAGAACATTTCTTCCCTGCTAAGAATTAAAGCTTCAAAAGTATATGTGAACTCTTAATGAGTGTTTCAATAACATAAAGCATCTACAAATATATATGTATGTGTGTAAGTATATATATATATTTGTGTGTGTGTGTGTGTGTGTATAGTGTGTGTGTGTTTGTGTGTGTGTATAGTTTTAAGTTTATTGTTAATGGAAACCTTCAAGATGTAAGTCTTTAAAAAGAGACATTAAACCTAAAATGAGAAATGTCCGACTCATTAGAAAGGGAAGGTATGAAAGGAGGAGATTCATAACTTTGCAGATTAAATTGAAGGTAGGAGTGAAGCTCTCATTTACTTAACCATTCATTCAAAAAATTTGATTACCTTCTATGTACCAGGTAGGTATAATGCTAGGCACTAGGGAGACAATAAAATGAATAGACAAATCTCTGTTTTCAAGGGTTTCAGTATTGTTGGAGAGGCAGTCATATATATAGATATAAGTCAATGTAAGTGCTGTGCTAGAGATATGCAGAGGGTGGCAAAGGAGCAACAGAAAGAACATCTATCTCAAAGTAAAGGATCAAGTAAAGCTTCCTGAAAGAAGCTTCCTGTGCTGAGTTTTAAGTGGGAAATATAAGTTATTCATGTTAAATGAGAATGATATGTATTCCAGGTAGTAAAAGAAGCTTTTATGAAGGTCTGGAGATAACAAAAAGCAAGGAGGATGCCAGGGGTCTGTAAGGTTTTCAATGCTTAGAGTATGAAGGAAGAGTAGCAGCAGATAAAACTGAAGAGGTAGGTGGTAGCTAGATCTTGAAAGGACTTGGTATGCCATGCTAAAATGTTTGGATTTACCCTGAAGGCAACTGAGAATAATCAAAAGAATTTAAAAATAACAGTGACATGATACGTTTTATGTTTTAGAGAGATAACCCATGGAATACTATGCAGCCATAAAAAGGAACAAGATCGTGTCCTTTGCAGGGACATGGATGGAGCTGGGAGCTGTTATACTCAGCAAACTAATGCAGGAAGAGAAAACCAAAGGCTGCATGTTCTCACTTATAATTGGGAGCTGAACAATGAGAGCACATGGACACATGGCAAGAAAAAACACACACTGGGGCCTGTCAGTGGGGGACGGGGGTAGGGAGAACACCAGAAAGAATAGCTAATGAATGCTGGGCTTAACTCCTGGCTGATGTGTTGATCTGTGAAGCAAATAACCATGACACACGTTTACCTATGTAACAAACCTGCACAGCCTGCACATGTACCCCAGAACTTAAAAATTGAAGGAAAAAAAACTTCAAATATGTTCTAAGTGATAGTCTTGTGCTGCAGAAGTGAAATGTGAAATGATGGGTGTATTATACTGCCTTACATTTTTTTTTTTGGGAAAATTACAACAAAAACCAATACTTGATTCACTCTTCTTGATTCTGAGAAGTACTGCATTTAATTATAAATTATATTTTGTTACTTACAAAATAAAATGCATTCACTTTCATTAAAAAAAGAGCAAGATAAATCTTTTGTGTGTGTGTGAGACAGGGACTCACTTTGTCACCCAGGCTGGAGTGCAGTGGCATGATCTCCGCTCACTACAGCCTTGACCTCCCAGGCTCAAGCAATCCTCCCACCTCAGTCCCCTCACCTGAAGTAGCTGAGACTATAGGCACTCACCATTGTGCCTGGGTAATTTTTTGTAATTTTCATAGAGATGGGTTTTCACCATGTTGCTCAGGCTGTTCTCAAACTCCTGAGCTCAAGCATTCCATCTGCCTTGGCCTCACAAAGTGCTAGGATTACAGGCATGAGCTACTGCGCCCAGTCTAGAGAGATAAATCTAATGAAAAAGGGAAAGAGCCAAAACCAGTTAGGAGTTGTTGTTTTTATCTAGGTAAATTATAATGATAATGATGAGTTTCTGAAATAAAGCAGTGGAGGTAGGGAAGAAAAAGGACACAATTCAAGAGTTATTTAGGAGGTAGAAGTGAGGAGAGTTGGTGACCAACTATTAATACATGTGAGGATGAGGGGGATCATAGGGCAGAGGAAGACTTCTGGATTTTGGGCTTTCATGAATAGTTAAGAGTGCAATTTAATGAAACATGGCATATAGGAGAAAGAATAGCTGGGGAGGCAAGATTATTAGTTCAGTTTCAGTCATATAAAATTTTAGGTGTCTTTGAAATTTCCAAGCAGAGATGTTCATTAAGCAGTTGGATATCTACACTGGAGATAGATTTAAGAAAATTTTTATAGAGAGTATAGATGAAGACATAATCACAGTGAGATTACTCAACAAAAAGTACAAAAACTTAGGTCAGAACCCAAATGATAGGGTCCTAAGAAGTCCCAATGTTTACGGACTAAATGGAAGAAGAAGAGTACCTGAAAAAGACTGAAAATATTGTCTATAGAGGTATGGGGAAAGTCTGGAAGACAGTAATGTCACAGAATCTAAGGGAGCAGAGAGTTTCCAGAAGAGAGTTGTCACCAATGTGAAAGGCTGCAAATGTTCACAGAAGATCAGGTTGGAAAAGTGCCCGCTGGATTTAGCAACTAGTAAGTTATATATAACCTTGATGTATACAGTTTCCATTTCAGTGGCCTGAAGGGAATGGAATAAAAATGCAGTAGGCTGAGGAGTAGTAAGAAGTGAAGCAGCCCTAGGACATTTTCTTTGGCAGCCCCACAAATATTTTCTTTTGGGAGCTCATAGCAAATAGTAAAGTGTACCTGCATCCTTGTTACATGTAATTTCTCCCTGTAGCATTTATTTAAAGATTTTCAGCAAAAATAAGTGAGTGTAAGCAATGAGTGATTATTACTCTTCCAACTGGCTGTGCTATAAAGAAGAGGAGATAAATAGTGATAACTCTCCCCTCTCCCTGTCTCTGTCTGTCTCTCTGTCACTGAAAATACTTGAACATGTTTAAATACTGATGGGAAGGAGCCAACGGGAAAGAAGAGGTTGAGGATTTAGAAAAGAGGGGAATAATCAATGGAAAAGGAACCACAAAGAGGCAAAAAAGGGTGGCATCAGGAACACACATGGAAGAATGGGATTTGTTAGGATTGGGAAACACCTCCTCCATTGAGATGGGAATGGAAGAGTGAAGGATGAACACCAATGCAGAGAAGTTTATAGGTGGGGGCTGAATGGTAAAGACCAGGGAGTGAAACAGTTCTTATATCATAACCCCAGTTTTACCCCACGAAAATTTTTATATGGAGTAGTGAAAGTCTGAAATAGCAGGTGAAAGTAAAAATTGAAAGAAATGACTAAGATAAAGAATTCCTCATGAGACTGACGCTAGGGGGCAATGAATATTTCATGCTCTTCATCGCTATTCTTATATCTCATTTCCAATCCATCAGGAAATTCTACAACTTTATCTTCAAAATATACCCCAAGTCCAACCACTTTTCTCCACCTACACTGCCACCACCCTAGTTTGAATCATCACCATCTCTCTTTGATTACTGTAATAGCTTTTCCCACTCCATTCCACCCCACCCCTACCCCATTCTGGCCTCTTTCAAGATTTTCTGTCATTGGTTTTCAGCAGTTTAAATTATATACCTAAGTATAGAGTTTTTGGTATTTATCCTACTTAGTGTTCTCTGAGATTCCTGGATCTGTCGTTTGGTGTCTGCTATTAACTTCAGAAAATTATCAGCCATTATCACGTCAAATATTTATTCTGTTCTTTTCTCTCTTTCTTCTCCTTCTGGTATTCCCATTATGCATATGTCACAGCTTCTTAATTATCCGACAGTTCTTGGGTATTCTACTTTTTTTAATTCTTTTTTTCTCTTTGCATTTCAGTTTGAGAAGTTTCTACTGAGATATTTTTCAGCTCAGATTCTTTCCTCAGCCATGTTCAGTCTACTAATAAGCGCATCAAGGACATTCTTCACTCTTGTCACAGTGTTTTGATTTATAGCATTTCATTTTGATTCTTTCTTAGGGTTTTCACCTCTCTGCTAACATTACCTATCTATTCTTGTATATTGTCCACTGTTTCCATTAAAATCTTTAGCATATTAATCATGCTTATTTTAAATTTCCTGTCTGAGAATTCCAAAGTCTCTGCCACATTTGAGTCTGGTTCTGGTGCTTTGTCTCTTCAGACTGTATTTTCCCTGCCTTTTAGCATGCTTTATAATTTTTTACATGATGTATCAGATAAAAGGAGTGTGAGGTTTTATGTTTATCTGGCTAGGAGTTAGGTGCTTAGTGTTTACTGTAGTTGTGGTGCCAACAGCTATAATTTTCCCTAGTGACCTTGGTTTTGTTCCCTTGTTGGGAGTTTTCCTGGAGCCTCCTTAAATAGAGTCTGAGTCTTGCAGCTCTCACAGCTGCGATCCACTATTATTATACTGCAGCCCTGTTGATTTGGTAGTAAGGTATTGAAAGTGTGAGAGTGCCCCTAAGAATGTGACTCGGAATTTTTTCTTTTTTTAAACTCCCAAGCAGGTTCATTCTCAGCTTATAGCAATTTGTCAATCACCATTTAGGTGTTCCTACCAGTTATTGACTCCAGTGGTTTCTGCTCCAGCTAAGTTAATCTGGACTTTTATTTCTCTGCATAACAGGAGCACATTGATAAGGAAAAAGTTTGGCTGAAGTGTGTTCAAGATAGAATACGGAAGAAATATTGGAAACAGCATTTCCTTTGAGGAGTTTTCCTGTGATTGGGAGTAGAGAAAAGAAAAATAGCTGAAGGAAGATATGGGGCAAATATTTTTTGTTTGTTTTGGAGATTAAGGAAATCAGAGCATATTTGTTGATGGGAATGATCCAATGGAAAGCCAAAAATTCTAATGCAGGAGAGAAATGAAGAGTTTCTGAAGCAAAGTCCTTAAGTAGGCAAGAAGAAATGAGATGAGAGCCAATGTACAAGTTATTATCATCATTAACAATATTAGTGTTACTTTTTTACTATTATTCCTTTCAGTACAAATGTTCAAATGATCTTTCGCTTGCCTGATTCATGTGAATCTGTTTCTACTGTTCCATGCAGAATTTTCTAGCCATTTGCCAACCACCATCATAACGAGCCTTTCACTTCGATAAATCACAGTTTGGAGGCCAGGATGGAGTCTTAATCCTACCAGAGTCCCTCAACATTTGGGATAAAGTTTTTAAAAGGAGGGGAGCCTAGAATCTATGATAATAGCTAATACTTTTATAGCACTTATGTGCCAAGCACTGTGGTAAATACATATATATATATGTATATGTATTTATCATATACATAAATTGGGTACATGTGTATACACAGCCTCATTGGGTTATTGTGATAAAAAATGAGTTGATATATATAACTCATCTTATTATCGCAGTAACCCACTGAGGTATATGCTCTGTTATTCTCATTTTACAGATGGAGAAACTGAAATACACAGCTAGTAAATGGGGGAGCCAAGAGATATGAACCCAAAGTCTTGGGCTCTGGAGTCTTTATACTTAACCCCACCATAAATCTTTTCGTTTTCTGAGCAAGAATTCATTTAAGGCACTGATGATAATGTCAAGGTTCACTGAGCTTAGTTCAGTCTCTGAAGAGAGGAACACAAGCTTAGTTCCTCATTACAGTGTCCTGAGAAATCTTCATAAATCTCAGAAAGACCTCTCAGATTAATCTCATTTTCTTATGGCTCATTATTTATGAATTTGTCTTTGTCCATAAATAGGTAAAGTATAATATGCCTTTTTCAAGATAAAGAATCTGACTTTATTTTACAGTAGATTTACGCTATTTCTATGAACACCCCAACCTGCCTTTTAAAAATATTATTTACTACAGTATTACATTCAGAAAAGTATCATAAACACACAGTTAGATAAATATTCACACAGTGAGCAAGCCCATGTAACTAGTACCTAGATCAAGAACCAGAATATTATTAGCACCCCAGTGTCCCCTTCTTGCCAACTCTCAGTCACTATCCTCCCAAAGGTAATTATTATTAGATTTTTTTATGTTTCTGAACTTAAATCCAAACTATTAGATTGGTATAAAAGTAATTGTGGTTTTTTTCCATTGCTTTTAAAAGCAAAACCACAATTATGTTTGCATCAATCTAATACTTTTAAATTAACCCCTACTTCCATTAACAATCTATACATTTCTTGCCTGAGTTTTTCCAACTCATTCAAGGATGAAAGCTAAAATTGCATCATGTCCTGCTCACCTAAATGACCACATTTTGTTCTGAGTTTTTATTTGAACTACTTTTATGTCATAAAATAAATAATAACAGTAGCCACACTTATGGAGAACCTACTATGTGCCAGGTAAGTGTTTTACTTGTCTAATCCCCATGAACAACCCTAAGAGGGTGATATTATTATTTTAAATTCTGCTTTTCAAAACAGGAAACTAAAGTGCAGAGAGATTAGGTAACTTTGCCAAGGCCACACAGTTAGCAAGTGGCAGAATTAAGGTAATTTTTTTCTCCTTTTGAAATACGTTTGGCCATATGTAGATCAGACAAATATATCCTAGTTCATCTAGATGCACTCTTGTTATTATAAGATTAGTTTTAATGAATTATTTAAGTACACATATCTATTATATCTGATTATACTTTAATTGCAATCCACACTGAATTCCCCCTTATACAATCAATTCAACATTTAGAATTCATTGTTAACCTTCTTGGGTTTAACTGTGTCCTGTTTCATTCATCAGATTAACAGGTTGCTAGCTACTGTTCCCAATGTGTAGAATGTAGAATATTTACTTTATATCCCTAGAATTTTTTTCAAAGGCATTTTGGTTGATCCATATTATCGTCCCTTTGATTAACATGGTTTGTCAGTTAGAATACTTTTGGCTGCCAGTAAGAGAACACCCAACTAAACATATTTTAAACAAAGATTTATTAATAAATCTCACATAACAAGAAGTCTTAGGTTAGGCAGTCCCAGGCTTGATTCATTAGTTCACTGAGATTATCAAGGACCCTATTTTTCCCCTCATCTTTCTGCTCTGGAACCTCCAGTTTATTAGGATGATTCTTCTCAGGGTTGCAAGACGACTGCAGCCATTCCAAGCATCACATCATGACAAAGCTGTATGCAAAGCAGGAAGAAAGGGGGCTACAAAGGAAGGCTGCCCTTTCCTTTTTTAGAGAAGAAACTTTCTGAGAAGCCCCAGCAAACTTCCCCTCATGTGTTATTGGCTAGAATTGTTCCATGTGGCCACTCCTAGCTGTTAGATGGGCTGAGATAACAATAATTAACACTCCCAGCCTCTGTTGGGAGAAGAAAGGTTTTTATTGGGCAATATGTTGTTAGATAGGTAACCACCATTATGGGCTTCACATAGATAATTTACAGCTAAGCTTAATGTCTTAGAAAGGATATAGATGAAGAAAGGCGATATTAACTACACCCATAGTATATTGGATGTGTAAGCTGAAATGTTGCCTTCCTACAACTTGTCAGTCTGATAGTCTTGATGCTACTGTATTTCTGAAGTCTCACCATATGGTAGGACTTCCTAAGTGTGTCACAGTGAATTTGTTCCATATTGGCTGGAAGTTCCAGGAAAATAGAATTTGGCTTAATAGAAAGAAAGATATTTCTGACAGAGTTGGTTGTTTCCAGAAGGTCTGAAACACATATCACCAAAATGTTTAAGTAGAGTGCTTCAGTTTATAATAATAACAATAAAAATTACAATAATGATGTATAAATTCTGAATCAAGAGATACTCAGCCTCCTGTCAAGAACCAATGGATTTTTGTAGAGGGAATTCATGTAGAACTTAGATAAAGAATTAGACTTCATCTATGATTTAAACCCTTTGTATCTTATTTCTTACTAAATACCCAAATAATTACCTGTTACCATAATAAAAACAAATAAACAAAACTGCCTGTTTTCCAAAAATGTGCATGTATATTTTCATAATATTGTACTAATATTAGGTTAGTGCAAAAGTAATTTCTGTTTTGCCATTAAAAATAATTGCAAAAGCCGCCATTACTTTGGCACCAACCTAATAATATTAAGTACATACTTTATTGCTATGGTATTACAAAACAAGGTGATCATTTTTTAAAAATTGAAGTAGAGTTGTTGAGAGCAAACAAATTATACCAGGTCAAGGTAAGCTGGGTAGATAAAAAATTATCTGTATTAACAGGTGGCATGAAGGTTCAACCTGAAACTTCCATGCAACTGCAATTTTATTAGTGGCAAGAAAGGAAGAAGGGTGAATAAAGTACAATAATAGACAAATTCCAGCAGAAATACTTACATAAAAATAAATATACATGCCAGTAGGTGGGGAGAAGAGTGGATTCTGAGACACACAGGGGCTACAAGGTTAATGATAGCTTGTCAAGGTGACTTAGATGGAAAATATATGGCAGATATGATTAGGTGAACTGGCATCCTGACAAATGTGGATCTGAGGAGAAAAAGAGAGAGAATATCCTAATGAAAGCCTGGTATCCCAACTGGATTACATCTGTATTTGCTTCCTTGCCTGACACTTCCTTTTCTGTCTTCTCTTTATTTTCTCCTCCTGAAAACTCTCATTTTTGTTTCTCTCTTTCTGCCCTCTTCCACTTTCATTTCTTTTTCTTATCTTTTCTTCATCTCTCCTCTTTGCCAGTGATACCCAATGATGTCCTCAGATGATTGTTCAGCATTCCTGGTGGCTGTAAGGTCACAGATCTCTGGTTATGAGCAGAGTTGGAAAATGCATTAGTTGCAATATGTTTCAAGCAAAGATTTAACTTTGGCAAATAATAAAACATGAATCTTAGTACAAAGATGAACAAATAGTTCTTGAAAATAATAAATGGCTATGACTAAACTCAAGCAGTATACATCTCATGCACAATTCATGCATGTTCCATATACAGGAAGTATAGATATGGGGAAGTGACAAGTGTACAACCAAAAAGTTAACTAGTAATTTATACATACTGTAAGGAACAAGTTCAAAATCCATGGTCCCTTATCTCCTATATAAGCCATTCACAATCTCTATCTGCTGATTGCCTCTCATAATTGCAGCAGTCTTTAAATGTAGTTGTCAGGACTGCCTTCTTCTGTCTTACGCTCATGATGGTGGATCACATGTTTATACTGATTTGAAGTCTGTTCATCTCTTGGTGTTTTCTGACTGTACATTGTGAACAAAGTAAGAAAAATTTTAATTGCCTTATTTCTATAGGTTAAAGATATAAACAATTAAGTATGCTTTAATTAGAGAGGGAATCAATGCTTTGTAGTGTCTAAGGCTAAGGAACTAGACAGTATTACAAGCAAAGGTTCTGTTGTTTAAAATTCACAAACCTGAAATTATGTTTTTTTAAAAGGTGATTATTTTTAGAAGAGATAAATAATTATTTTCTCTTAAAGATAACATGCTTGTCTCCGATCTCTGAGATAACTATGAAAAATTCTGTGAACCAGTAACTAAAATTTTTACTTGTGTCAATATTAGTAACTGTTTTAGGCTACTTATATTTAACACTATGCTTCTTAGAATATCTAAAGGTTGTACTATATTTCAATCTGCAATGTGTTCAATACAAATGTGTACTTATTTGGTATAATAAAAACCATGTGATCTATGTAAAAGGAAAGATATGGCCAAAGAAATAAGTGGTACAATCATACCTGTCTATGAAACAGCATAAAATCTTTGCCAAGCCAAGAAGTACAGCTTTTTTTCTAAATATTGGCTATTGAAAACAGATGTGACTTAAATATCTCTAAACAGCACCATTTGACATACTAATTCTGGTGGGCACTTTTGGAATGTTGGGTAGTTGGATGTTCAGTGGAGCATTCTGGCCCACTGAACTTTTTTCCATATTTAAAAAGGTGTAAGTGAAACTTTTAAAGTACTCTACTATGTTTTTACCTAACAACTGCGTGCCCTTTCACTCCTTTTAGCAATATGTTTATGTAGTAGAATCAGTGTGTCATATTTTACATAAGGAAAAAATATGCTCTACAAAGGGCAAACAGCTTCCTTTTGGATTCTATGTACCTAATCTCATCAAATAAATTTCCCCTTCTTGCCTATTACCTCCATCCCCAAACATACTTAGATGCTCAGAGACCTGGGATTCAGACAATCTGAACTCTGACTCCATGGAATCTCTTCTTTGTGTTTAGGCTGGAGGAAGGTTAAAATAGTTTTCCTTTACTTGGAATTGCAGTTTCTGTGCATGTTTATAGGTCCTGTGATTTGACTCGTAAGAAACGTTCCTACTGAGTTTCAGACTTTAGAAAGCTTTTTCTCAGTTCAGATTGTGGAGGAGATACTGCAGCCATATCCCGGGCAAAATGACTCTCCACGGTTTTCTTGGAATTGTCAAAACATCATTAAGAGTTGGCACTATCTGGGTGCAGTGGCATGTGCCTGTAATCCCAGCTACTTGGGAGGCTGAGATGGGAAGGTCTCTTGAGCTCAGAAGTTCAAGACTAGCCTGGGCAACACAGAGAGACCCAGTGTCTTCAAAATATGAAATAATAATAATAATAAAAGAGCCAAGTGTGGCAGAGCACAACTATAATCCCAGGTATTTGGGGGGCTGAGGTGGGAGGATCACTTGAGTCTGGGAGGTAGATGCTGCATGAGCTGTGATTGCACCATTGCAATCCAGCCTGGGTGACGGAGCTAGGCCTTGTCTCAAAAAAAAAAAAAAAAAAAGAGAGGGAGAGAGAGAGATGTGGCTGAGGTGCCTGCTACCCCTAGTGGCCTACTAGTAGGGTGACTATTTAATCTATCTGTCTAAATTAGTGCACATTGGGAGTGGAGAGAACATTATTAATAATTATTCTGGGACAACAGGCATAAACTGGAAATGTCCTAGCAACCCAGTATTTATGTTGACCCTATCTTTGGGTACTGTGCATCTTGTCAAATTTACTAATTATGGTTATTTTTATGTCTGCTTTTCTCTTGTATATTGTAAGCTATTTAAAAGTGTAGATCTTTGTTTTATCCATGATTACATATTAAATGCCTGGAATAGTACTTGGCACATACTAGGTACCCAATAAATCTTGTTGAATGAGTGAAATATTATTGTATAATACGCCATTTTTTTGTGATTCATTCCTAGGCTAAACGAGAAATATACTCCTGTGAAAGTCCTTTTCCAGGAAGAAATCTATGAGTATGAATAAGATATATTTGAAAAATATACTTTCACCTCCAATAAATGACAGTGTGTTACATATTAAAAGCCACATCCTTTTAAGTAGAGTACCACCTATTTGAAGCTGGTAGATGCATTTTCTCAGAGAATCCTAGACAATCATAGCTATGAAAGATTACAATAATCACCTAACGAATCTTTTCATGTCAGCTATGACAGGATGCCTTAATATAGTAGTCCCCCTTATTTGCAGTTTCACTTTCTGTTATTTCAGTTACCTGTGGTACCATGATCTGAGAATACTACATACGGTAAGATATTTTGTAAGAGACCACATTCACATAACTTTTATTACAGCATATTCTTATAATTACTCTATTTTGCCACTTGTTATTCCTGTTAATCTCTTACTATGTCCAATTTATAAATTAACAGGATGACTACAGCCAATGATAATTTATTGTCCAGTTAAAAATAATTAAGAGTATAATTAGGTTATTGGTAACACAAAGAAAGGATAAATGCTTGAGGTGATGGACACCCCATTTACCCTGATATGATGAGTATACATTGCATGCCTGTATCAGAATAGCTCATGTACCCTATAAATACATACAGCTACTATGTGCCCACAAAAATTAAAAATAGAAAAATAAACTTTATCATATGTATGTATGTATAGGAAAAATCATAGTGCATATAGGGTTCAGTACTATCTGCAATTTCAAGTATCCACTAGCAGTCCTGGAATGTATAACCTGTGAATAAGTGGGGACTACTGTGTATTGGAATAGCACATACTAGGAGTATCTTACTTAGGATCTGACATTTACTGTTTGATGGGGTAACCTGATAACAATTCTGCAGAAGGCAATGAAGCACTCTCTAAAGATACTATATGAACAATCCTTGCCAGTAGTCACTCCTATTGGGGAATTGGGGAAAGTCATATTCTCCCTCTCCATAAATGCATCGACATTTCTATGTGATGTATGCCATCTCAGTTTTCAGTATATGCCTCAGAGAACCACATTCACATTATTTGGCAGGGTCTCAAGGTTTTATAAAAACACTAGAAGTTCATATATGAGTCATTTTTTTCTATAAAATAGAGGAGGAAAATCTGGAATCATGGGAAAGATGGGGGCAGGTAGATTTTGCTGGCAGTCTTTTCTCATCTTCTCATGTTTCTTCTTGCCTTTGCTACAGAGTGGCCAAGTTAGTCTGTTAACCTACATTCATTGCTGTAGGAGTAGGTGGGGGTAAACACTCAGATTGCAAGTATGGAACTGGGAGCCTAGGCGGCTTTGACTTCTTCAGAGCAGTGATAGAACTAGTGTAGCCAAAGCAAATACAGGCAAAATGCCGATAATTTAAAAAGTAGTCTTGAGACAGCCATTGTGGATGAGCTTTATTTTTTTTCTCATTATACGTGCCACATCTTCATTACCTAATGATTGGGAAATCTTGACAGCCTTCTGCATGCTGACTCAGTGTGTTCAAACCTGTAGGCTTTAGAGTGTTTGCTCAAGTGGAAAATGGGACAACATAAAACTCTTGAAGTCCTTAAGGAGAAGTGTCATGGATGAGTAACAATGAAATGTTTGACTCATTCAAGGGAGACCGTTTGTTTTTTCCTGATATGTGAGCTTTTTCTATTTCTCTCTGTGTAGATGTCCAAATTTCAGAAGTCAGTGGAAAAATTATTGGTACATGGGTACCAAATGTGACCAACTCTGGAGTACTCTGGATCTGATTTTAGTCGCAGCATTGCCTGGAATACGATTGGCTTTAATAGTTAGTGTAACAATCCAGACTATTTGCTACTGTAAAAAGAAGTCAAAGAAGAATATAGCTGACCACTAGTAAGAAATTTCTAAATACCTTGAGAATGATGGCAAATCTCTTGTGAGATCAGCAAATGAATCCAGAAATCATGAATATAATTTGTCATGCATATTACATACAGGTGGTGTGTTCTCTTTCACATTCATCATCATTGTAATCAAATTCTAACAAAAGTCAGATTAACACTGCCACACCAGACATATTTTGTTCAGGATTTGGATAAAGCAAAAATTGGAAAGTCACTTCTCCAGACAGAAGCCAAGTGTAATTAACAAAATAACTGTCCTACTTCAGTGTTTTCCTTCCTACCAAGGGTCAGTATTTGTGTGCACCCCCATATACTGTCTTAATAGTGTGTGTTGGTCAGGGGCGGGGTGGTGTACAATTACCTCCCACTCACTCCCTAATCCCAGCAACAATGCCAGATAAATGGAAAGAGGAATTCAATAGACTTGCTCTAATCTGAGTCTGCCTTGGGTAAATTTCTTCACCTCATTGGGCTTCATGTTCCTAATCTATAATATAGAAATTGTTATAATCAGATCTACCCACCTCACAGAGATGGTGAAATGATACTTATAGCAGCAATTGTTTATTGAGAGTTTATTAGGTGTGTCAGGCTGAATTATAAATATTTCACACCTATCAACTCATTTAATACTCACCACCCTATAAAGTCCTGATGAGATTACTGAGGCACAAAGAGATCAAATAACTTAGCCAAGGTTACAGGCCTAACTCTGAACCCAAGCAGTCTGGCCATTAGACCTAAACTCTTAATTCCAGGCTATGCTAATGGAATCTAATGAGATAAAATAGTGCTTAGAAAGTTGTAAAGTCATGCTATATTCCCTTCATTTATTTGTTTAAAAGCAAACTGTATCCTTTATACTTTGCACTGTCTCTGAATGAGAGGTATGAGGGGTAAATAACAGTACAGTAAAATCTCATAAATTTTATATCAGTAAATTCGAATTAGCATCTACATTAAATTATAATTCCCCAGTGAAAAGATAATGTTACCCTCTATGCAGTATAAAGGTAGTTTGAAATATTACATTAAATTGGAAGTGGCTGATACTGTGAGCTGCATACTCCTAACAATGGGCTTATAAATAGTAACAAAATCAGCAATTTGAACAGCCTCAGATATTAGTCTCTGAGAAGAGTGAGATAAACTCTCCAACCTTTTTGTAATTTCAAAATTCTAAACTTTGCACCATAATTCCATATCCTTTAAAGCATCATGTGGTATAAATGTATATATAGGCATAAAATCAATGCTAAACATTAATTTTTAAAATTTAAATTACTGTGGAGAATTTCATATCACCATTTGACAGAGGTTGGAAACCCCCTGAAATGTTAAAGAATAATTATGATTAGAAATCACACCTGTAAATATGTCATTTTTGAACTATTCTCCACAGCTTTCCTACTCCAAGGTTTTCTAGAACACTGGATTTGTATTCCAATCTTTTTCTTCCTCTAATTGGGTATAACTTTGAGGTGATCACTTAGCCCCTACTTCCTCCTTTAGAAATAGGGAGAAGGGTAATATATATTCTACTTCCCTATACTTGTGAGATTCAAATTAAATAATTAATGAAAAATTGTATTGAGAAGCAAAGGCAAAACAGAAAGATTTATTATAAATCACAAACACTTGGGGTTATTTACATCCTTTTTGGGTAAATAATTAAGCTGTTTTATTTTCTTCCAATTAAAATGCAATTTAGTTTGAGCTCCTTTTTATTCCCCCTCTGCCATTTCCTGATTTGTGAATTGACAAAGTAACTTTAAATATACTCTGGGAGATTCTTTAGTGTAGTGAAAAAAATAGGGGCCATGGTGCCAGACAGACTGAGACTCAATTCCCTGCCCCATAAATCACTGACTATGTGGCCTAGGGGAACTTTCTTAAAATTTCTTAGAGCTGGGTTTCTTATCTACAAAATGAAGTTAAAATTACCTACCTTGCAAGTTTTTTGTAAATATTTAAATAAAATAATGTAATATTTTTGTGAAATACACTTATGTCTGCAATTTACTTTTGAGTGTTTCAAAAAATAAGGTGTACTAATGGATACAGGAATGAACAGATGGACAGATATATGTTAAAGCAAGTATATTAAAATTGTAATGGTATAATTAAGTTGGTATATACGTGGGCATTAACTGTAAAATTCTTTCAGCTTTGCTGTATGTTTGAGCATTTTTATAATAAAATGTTGGATGAATCAGACAATCTTAAGTAAACCACTGTGAACATGGAAAACATTAAAAAAGGTCGCCATTCTTATTGCTTTCTCTTGGGTATAGTCTGAAAATGGGAGCATGCATTCTGTATTGTCACAAAACGGTTCATCAAAGAAAAAGATTTATAACCAGTTAAGCAAATGCTCTATCCTATGTTGTTGTTGTTTTTTTCAAATGTGCCATAGAACAGAGGCGTTCATCAGGACTGCAACCTTAGCAGAATTCTACATATGATTTTGATACTGATATGAGGCCTCCTCAACCTGATCAAGTCCAGGTAAACACTGGAACTCATTTGCCAGATAAACTAAGTTTACAGAAGGCACCATAAACAGAAATGCCTCACAGAAACAAAAATAACCTTTTGAGATCAAAGAAGTAGTCAGAGACAACAAAATGATATGTAATCAGAAGATCAAATTGCACAAATATGGGACGGTTGATGACAGATAGAGTACAGGTTGATGATCAGTAGAGTACAGGCCAGGCCTGAGGCATTTACACTGGGAGTGCTATCTACTATTCCTCCCCACCAATTGTTTCCAGGTAACATCAATTTAAAACACATATCTAAGGCAGCCTTGGGGAAAGTTAAAACATATTAAAGAGCCAAAGAAGTCCCAAAAGAGGGTCAGAAAGATATGGATAACAGTACAAGGATTTGAACCATGTGGAGAGAGATATATATATACACACACACACTATACACACACACACACTATACACACACACACACTATATATATATATATAATCTCTTCTCATCTAATGTTCTTAGTAGCACAGATTCTCTAACACAGACTTGTGGGAATCTTTTCAATTCATTTCATTGTGCTTTAGGAGCAGCTCTGAATAAAGAGTAAAAGGGGTATGCATGTCATATTAGGCTACAAGTATCAGAAAGGGCAGTAATGCTTTTATTGTTTTAAATTGAACAAATCATACATAGAACACTACAAAATCATCTTTTTTGTTATGGTATACTAAGTCCTAGAATATGCCCAATTATGATCGCTATATTTAAGGAAGTAATTCTACATATGTTTCTGATATGGCTCTGTCTTAGTAACATCAAGGCCAGTTAAACACTGAAACTCATGAAAATATTAAATTAAAGGGTGGATGAATCAAGGAGAGTGGCAAGATACTTTCTGGTTGAAGTCAAAAAAATTAAATATTGAAACAAATTATAGTATGTAGGGTTTGTTATAATCTATAGTATTTTTCTAAAAAGAAGGTAAAAGTACTCTAGGTGAATATCCTACTATGATTATTGTTGATGTCTCCAAAAGGTTAAACTCTAGAGCTGTCAAATGACTTTGGTTGCCCGTTTTCCCCAATTATTTTCTAAGAGAACCGTGCAGGCAGGAGGTACCTTTCTTTTTCTAAGGATTCACTTTTTCTTAGTCTCTCTAGTTACTTCTGTCACCCACCTATTTTTCAAATCTCTGAGTTGACAGTCTCATCTTTTCTCCTGTATAATAATCTCTCTTTTTAACTTAACGCTATACAAGCTCTAATTGTGAATAAAATTCAATAGGAAAGCCAAGTGTAATGCCCATCACTTAGGCTATGTTCAATAAATGTCACTCTCCCTTTCCCTGTCTCAAATTTCCTATGGCTAAATCTCTGCTATAGTTCTTGTTAAATATGAATACTTATGGATACCTTTTATTCAATGCTTTAACCATTTCCTAAACTTTCCTTGTCCAGGAAAGCCATAAGCGAACTACCGTACTTGTCCCAATCTACATGTTCTTCTCTTTCAGATTGTTTCCCAAAGTCTGGGGAATTAGGAAGCAGAAATGGACTACAGGTTAACAACTTAATAGAAAACTAAGAGACTTTTAAACCAACTTAAACTAGTTAGAAAGGTGTCCAGATGCACTTTGCTCTGAACGTACATTTGAAATATTGACTTCTGCAAGTAATGACTTCTCAGAAGCTAAGGCTCAGATGAAGTTTCCACAGAATTAATGCTTTTTCATGCAAATACATCACTATTTTTTTAAAAATTCAGCTAGCTCACACACACAACCAGGAACTAATAAGCAGAGGTTGAATTCATTCTTGAATTGTCTATATTAACCTTTTCTAATTGATTTAGCAACTAGATTTGAGTGAGTAGAGGTGAGACTACATATTTGCTACCTCTTCACCCCATCCCCACCTCCACTTTTACGTTTAGCACAAAGTAGCTTATAGCTTTCAAAGTTGGTACAATTCTAGCGTGAGTATATAATTAGAAATCCTAACATATTCTGTAAATCTTTGACAGAAAGGGGTGCTGCATAATTTAGTCATGTGAAAAGAATTCACCATTGACTTTGTTGGTTATTTTTCATTGTTGTTCTCATCATAAATACTTTTAAAAAATTTATCTACCTTTAAAACAAAGCTTTTATAGTTCAGCCTTTTCCATAGGAAAGGAATATGCTTGAATTACTTTCACCTTGTGAAAATACGCAGCAATTATATTAGAGGAAAAAAAACCCTACATTTCCTAGAGATCCAGCTAATGGGCATATTCTTTTTTTTTTTTTTTTTTTTTTTTTTTTTTTTTTTTTTTTTTTTTTTTGAGACGGAGTCTCACTCTGCCGCCCAGGCTGGAGGTGCAGTGGCGAGATCTCAGCTCAGTGCAAGCTCCGCCTCCCGGGTTCACGCCATTCTCCTGCCTCAGCCTCCCGAGTAGCTGGGACTACAGGCGCCCGCCACCACGCCTGGCTAATTTTTGGTATTTTTAAAAGTAGAGACGGGGTTTCACCATGTTAGCTGGATGGTCTCGATCTCCTGACCTCGTGATCTGCCCGCCTCGGCCTCCCAGAGTGCTGGGATTACAGGCATGAGCCACCGTACCCGGCCATAGGCATATTATTAAGAGTATAGAAATAAATACTGGTATGGCTTAATGAGCATAAAAAGAAGGCCAAGCCATATAATAGAAGCAACAAATATGGATAAATGCTCACTGAAAAGGAAGAACACTGAATAATAATAATCTGATTTTCTAAATGTGGCAGTGATAATCACAAACTTACCAAATTGTTGACTTTGTTATATTTTCAAATGGAATAAATTGAAAGTAGGAGGAGACAAGCTAAGCTTTAAATTATCAAGTTTTTAAATCCAGGAAATTATTATTCCTAAATAATAATATGAAAATAATATCTAATTATTTAAAGTATTCTTTACATACCTGAGAGTATTATCATAACTTAAATAATTTATCATTTGAAGTTGTTCATACCATCTTCAAATAGTTAAATATTATCAAGCACTCCACAACAGACAACACTGTACAAATTGTGATAATCTCCAGCCCTTCACTATAATTTCAATATGCAATATCACTGGATAAGTACAAGATTAACTCCACCCTATAAGTACATGGTTAGTCAGTCACAGCTTTATGACTGTGCATATTTGCATGGTAAAATCACTATGTCATATCACTTATGTAATTCATGAAATGAATATTTTTAGACAACCAGTTATATACAGCAGGGGTCCCCATCCTCCTGGCCATGGACCCATACTGAGGGGGCATTAACACCTGAGTTCTGCCTCCTGTCAGATTAGTGGCAGCAATAGATTCTCATAAGCATGCAAACCCTATTGTGAACAACACATGTGAGGGATCGAAGTTGCACGCTCCTTATGAGAATCTAATGCCTGATGATCTGAGGTGGAACAGTTTCATCCTGAAACAATCCCCACCTGTCTGTCCGACCCCCCCATACATAGAAATATTGTCTTCCAGGAAACTGGTCCCTGGTGCCAAAAAGGCTAGGGATCACCAATCTAAAGTGTCCCGGAAATAAGAAAGGTAGAAATAACATATTTTACCATGACTTTTTTTTCAAAATAAATAATACAACGTTTTGCTTTAAAAAAAATAATAGACCCCATGGTAACACCACCATGAACATAACTGCATGCAGTTGCTAGAGGGTCCCCCCCACCAAGTCATGCTGCCTCTGCGAATGCCCACATGGAAGCCAGCAACCTGGCACCTGCTAGCATCCTGCTGTAGCTGATAAGTGTGAACCCTGAAATGCTGCCACTACTGCTGCTGTGACATGTGAACAAGGATGTATCCTGCTGCCACTACCCTACGAAACACCTTGACTGGCACCACCCATTGGTGTTCTGGGACCAGCAGGTCAGGAGCACATAGGCCCCCACCATCACAGTGGGTTCTTAAACTTGAAGAGTCAGTAAACAAAGTCGGGGCTCAATATCAGTCCCCCAGATTTGGAGCATGCAGTTCAGGAGTTGTGAGCTGAGCCTTGCCCCGCTATAATCTTCCAGAAATGAAGTCAGTTGACTGAACCCACCTTACACCACAATCAAACTCTCAAGGTCATCAAATAGAAGAAAAGAAAAAAAAAAAAACATCTAGAGGACAGCAACTTTAAAGATGGAAGGAATATCAGCCCATAAACATGAGAAATAATCAGTGCAAGGTCTCTGACAACTCAAAAGGCCAAAGTGCCTTCTTTCCTCCAAACAACCACACTAGCTCTCTAGCAAGAGTTCTGACCTGGGATGAGATGGCTGAAATTACAGAAATAGAATTCAGAATATGGATAGGAACAAAGATCATCGAGGTGCAGCAGTAAATTGAAACCCAATCCAAGGAAACTAAGGATCACAGTAAAACGATACAGGAGCTGACAGAAAAAATAGCCAGTATAGAAATGAATGAAACTGACCTGATAGAGCTGAAAAACACACTACAATAATGTCATAATGCAATCCCAAGTAGAATACCAGAATAGACCAAGCTGAAGAAAGAATTTCAGAGCTTGAAGACCGGCTTTCTGAAATAAGACAGTCCGACAAGAATAGAGAAAAAAGAATGAAAAGGAACAAATAAAACCTCCAAGAAATATGAGATTATGTAAAGTGACCAAATCTATGACTCATTGGTGTCCCTGAAAGATGGCAAGAATGGAAGCAACTTGGAAAACATATTTCAGGATATCATCCATGAGAACTTCCTCAACCTAGCAAGAGAGGCTAATATTGAAATTCAGGAAATGCAGAGAACCTCAGTAAGGTACTTCACAAGATCTACCCAAGACACACATCATCAGTTTTTCCAAGGTTGAAATGAAAGAAAAAAATCTTAAGGCAGCTTGAGAGAAAGGTCAGGCCACGTACATCAGACTAACAGTGGAACTCTCAGCAGAAACCCTACAAGCCAGAAGAGATTGGGGGCCAATATTCAACATTCTTAAAGAAAAGTAATAACAACCAAAAATCTCATATATGACCAAACTAAGCTTAATAAGAAAAGGAAAAATAAGATTCCTTTCAGATAAGCAAATACTGAGGAAATTTCTTACCACCAGACCTTCCTTAGAAGAGCTCCTGAGGGAAGCAGTAAGTATGGAAAGGAAAGACCATTACCAGCCACTACAAAAACACACTGAAATGCACAGACCAGTGACACTATAAAGGAACCACATGAACAAATCTGCATAATAACATCTAACACATCATGATGACAGGATCAAATCCACACATATCAATACTAACCTTCAATGCAAATGGGCTAAATGCCCCGATCTAAAAGGCATAGAGTGGCAAGCTCAATAAAGAAGCAAGACCCAATGGTATGCCATCCTCCAGAGACCCATCTCACATACAATGACGCACACAGGCTCAAATAAAGCGATGGAAAAAATCTACCAGGCAAATAAAAAACAGGAAAAAGCAGGGGCTGCAATCTCAATGTCAGACAAAACAGATTTTAAACCAACAGAGATCAAAACAGACAAAGAAGGGCACCACATAACAGTAAAGGTTGAATTCAAGAAGAAGACTAACTATCCTAAATATATATGCAGCCAACACAGGCGCATCCAGATTCATAAAGCAAGTTCTTAGAGACCTACAAAGAGACTTAAACTCCCACATAATAATAATGGGAGACTACAATACCTACTGACAGAATTAGACAGATAATTGAGGCAGAAAATTGGATATTCAGGACCTGAATTCAGCACTGGACCAAATAGACCTCATAGACATCTACAGAACTCTCCATACAAAACTAACAGAATATATATTTTTCTAATCGCCACATGTCACATTCTGTAAAATTGACCACACCATTGGGCATAAAACAATCCTGAGCAAATGTAAAAGAACTGATATCATACCAGCCACTCTCTCAGACCAGAGCATGATAAAATTAGAAATCGAGACTAAGAAAAATCTTGAACCCATATAGTTATGTGGAAGTTGAATAATCTCCTCCTGAATGGGTTTTGGGTCAGTAATGAAATTAAGGCAAAAATCAGAAAGTTATTTGAAACTAATGAGAACAAAGATACAACATACCAGAATCTCTGACATACATCTAAGGCAGTGTTAAGAAAGAAATTATAGCACTAAATGCCAATAATAAAAAGTTAGAAAGGTCTCATGTTAAAAACCTAACATCACAACTAAAAAGAGAACCAGGAGCAAACCAACCCCAAAGCTAGCAGAAAACAAGAAATAACTAAAACCAGAGGTGAACTGAAGGAGACTGAGACATGAAAACCATTCAAAAGATCAATCAGTGCTACTGATTTGTGTACAGTGATTTTGTATCCTGAAATTTTACTGAATTCATTTATCAGATCTAGGAGCTTTTTGGATGAGTCCTTAGAGTTTTGTAGGTATACTATCATATCACTGGTGAACAGCAACAGGTTGAATTCTTCTTTTCTGATTTGGGTATCCTTTATTTCTTTCTCTTGTTTGATTTCTCTGGCTAGGACTTTCAAGTACTATGTTGAATAGAAGTGGTGAAAGTAGTTATACTTGTCTTGTTTCAGTTCTTATTGGGAATGCTTTCAATTTTTCCCCCATTTAGTATGATATTGGCTGTGGGTTTGTCATAAATGGCTTTTATTATCTTGAGGTCTGTCCCTTCTATGCCAATTTTGCTGAAGGTTTTCCTCATGAAGGGATCCAGGATTTTTTCAAATACTTTTTCTGCTTCCATTGAGATGATCATATGATTTTTGGTTTTAATTCTGTTTATGTGGGGTATCACATTTGCTGACTTGCATATGTTAAACCATTCCTGCATCCCTGGTATGAAACCTACTTGACCATGGTGTATTATCATTTTGATATGCTGTTGGATTCAGTTAGCTTGTATTTTGTTGAGGATTTTTGCATCTATATTCATCAGAGATATTGGTCTGTAGTTTTCTTTTTTTTGTTGTTATGTCCTTTCCTGGTGTTGGTATTTGGGTGATACTGACTTCATAGAATGATTTACGGAGGATTCCCTCTTTCTCTGTCCTTTGGAACAGTTTCAGTAGGATTGGTACCAATTCTTCTTTTAATGTCTGATGGAATTCAGCTGTGAATCCATCTGGTCGTGGAGTTTCTTTTGATGTTGTTGTTGGCAATTTCTTAATTACTGTTTCAGTCTTACTCCTTGTTATGGTTCTTTTCAGTCTTTCTGTTTCTTCCTGGTTTAATCTCTTCCTCTGCTGGGTTTGGGTATAGTTTATTCTTGTTTCCCTAATTCCTTTGCATGTGAGCTCAAATTTTCTATTTGTGCTCTTTCAGACTTTTTGATGTAGGCATTTAAGGCTATGAATTTTTCTCTCAGCACTACTTTTGCTGTATCCCAGAGGTTTTGATAGGTTGTGTCATTATTATCGTGAAGTTCAATTAATTTTTAATTTCCATCTTTATTTCATTGCTGGCCCAAAATTCATTCAGAAGCAGATTATTAAATTTACATGCATTTGTATAGTTTTGGGGTTTCTTTTGGAGTTAATTTCCAATTTTGTTCCACTCTGGTCTAAGAGAGTACTTTACATATTTTAGATTGTATTAAATTTATTGAGACTTGTTTTGTGGCCTACAATATGGTCTAGGAGAATGTTCCATGTGCTGATGAAAAGAATGCATATTCTGTAGTTGTTGGGTAGAATGTTCTGTAAATATATATTAAGTCCATTTGTTCTGGAGTATAGTTTAAGTCCATTGTTTCTTTGTTGACTTTCTGTCTTAATGACCTGTCTAATGCTGTCAGTGGAGTATTGAAGTCCCCCACTATTATTGTGTTGCGGTCTGTCTCATTTCTTAAGTCTGGTAGTAATCGTTTTATAAATCTGGGAGCTCCAGTGTTAGGTGAATATATATTTAGGATTGTGATATTTTCCTGTTGGACTAGCCTTTTATCATTATATAATGTCCCTCTTTGTCTTTTTAAACTGTTGCTGTTTTAAAGTCTGTTTTGTCTGATATGAGAATCCTGCTTGCTTTTGGTGTACATGTGCATGGAATATTTTTTTCCATTCCCTTACTTTCAAATTATGTGAGTCCTTATGTGTTAAGTGAGTCTCAGCAAATACTTGGTTGGTGGATTTTTATCCATTCTGCCATTCTGTATCTTTTATGTACAACATTTAGGCCATTTACGTTCAACATTAGTATTGAGATGTGAGGTACTGTTCTATTCGTTGTGCTAGTTTTTGCCTGAATACCTTGTTTTTTTATTGTGTTATTATTGTATAGGCCTTGTGAGATTTATGCTTTAAGGAGGTTGTATTTTGGTGTATTTTGAGGTTTGGTTTCAAGATTTAGAACTGCTTTTAATAACTCTTGTAGTGCTGGCTTGGTAGTGGTGAATTCTCTCAGCATTTGTTTTTTGCTGGATATAAAATTCTTGGTTGATAATTATTTTATTTAAAGAGGTTTAAGATAGGACCCCAATCTCTTCTAGCTTGTGGGGTTTCTGCTGAGAAATCTGCTGTTAATCTGATAGGTTTTTCTTTTTGGTTACCTGATGCTTTTGCCTCAGAGATCTTAAGATTCTTTCCTTAGTCTTGACTTCAGATAACCCAATGACTATGTGCCTAGGTGATGATTTTTTTTTTTTTTGATGGAGTTTCACTCTTGTTGCCCAAGCTGGATCTCGGCTCACTGCAACCTCCGCCTCCCGGGTTCAAGCGATTCTCCTGACTCAGCCTCCCGAGTAGCTGGGATTACAGGTGTGTGCCACCACGCCTGGCTAATTTTGTATTTTTAATAGAGATGGGGTTTCTCCATGTTGGTCAGGCTGGTCTTGAACTCCCGACCTCAGGTGATCTGCCCGCCTCGGCCTCCCAAAGTGCTGGGATTGCAGGCATGAGCCACTGAGCCTGGCCTGATCTTTTTGTAATAAATTTCCTGGGTGTTCTTTGAGCTTCTTGTGTTTGGATGTCTAGATCTCTAACAAGACTAGGGAAGTTTTCCTTGATTATTCCCTCAAATAAGTTTTCCAGACATTTAGATTTCTCTTCTCCCTCAGGAAAACTAATTATTCTTATGTCTAGTCATTTAATATAATCCTCAATTTCTTGGAGGCTTTGTTCATTTTTTAAAATTCTTTTTTGTCTTGGTCGGATTAGGTTAATTTGAAAGCCTTGTCTTCAAACTCTGAAGTTCTTTCTTCTACTTGTTCTAGCCTATTGTTGGAACTTTCCACTGAATTTTGTATTTCTCTAAGTGTGTCTTTCATTTCCAGAAGCTGTGATTTTTTTAAAATTTATGATCTCTATTTCTCTGGAGACTTTTTCAGCCATATGCTGTTATTTTTTTTTCTATTTTTTTAAAGTTGATTTTCACCTTTCTCTGGTACCTAATTGAATAGCTTAATAATCAACCTTCTGAATTCTTTATCGGCATTTTAGAGATTTCTTGTTGGTTTGGATCCATTGCTGAAGACCTAGTGTAATCTTTGGGCAGTGTTATAGGACCTTGTTTCTTCATATTATCAGAATTACTTTTCTGGTTCCTTCTTGTTTGGGTAGACTGTTTCAGTGGAATTATCTGAAACTCAATGGCTGCTTTACAGATTATTTTGTCCCATGGGGTGGGTGATCCTTTGATATGGTGCTATCCCCTGTTGAAAAAAAATAATTCTGAAATTCTTATGAAACCAAAAAAGAGCCCTCATAGCCAAAGCAAGACAAAGCAAAAAAACCAAATCTAGAGGCATCACATTACCTGAGTTCAAACTATACTACCAGCCTATAGTTACCAAAGCAGCATGGTATTGGTATAATAGTAGGCAACTAGATCAATGGAACAGAATAGAAAACCAAAAAATAAAGCCAAATATTTATAGCCAACTGATCTTCAACAAGACATACAAAACAATAAGTGGGGAAAGGATACCCTATGTAATAAATGGTGCTGGGATAATTGGCAAGCCACATGTAGAAAAATGAAACTAGATCCTTACTCTCACCTTATTAAAAAATCAACTCAAGATGGATCAAAGACTTAAATCTAAGATCCCAAACCACAAAATTTCTAGAAGATAATACCAAAAAAACTCTTCTGGACATTGGCTTAGGCAAAGAAATACTGACCAATAACACAAAGATATATGCAACAACACACAAAAAAAGATATATAGCTGGGACTTAACTAAACTAAAAAGCTTCTGCACAGCAAGAGAAATAATCAGCAAACAGACAAGCCACAGAGTGGGAGAAAATTTTCACAAACTGGGCATCCAACAAAAGACTAATATCCAGAACCTACAAGGAACTCAAACAAATCATCAAGAAAAAATTCAAATAATTCCATCACAAGTGAGCTAAGGACATGGATAGACAATTCTCAAAAGAAGATATACAAATGGCCAATGAATATATTAAAAAGTGCCCCAAATCACTAATTATCAGAGAAATACAAATCAAAACCACAATGTGATACCACCTTACTCCTACAAGAATGGCCGTAACTAAAAAATAAAAAAATAATAAATGTTGGTGTGGATGTGGTGTAAAGGGAACACTTTTACACTGCTAGTGGAAATGTAAACTAGTACAACCACTATGGAAAACAGTATGGAGACTCCTTAAAGAACTAAAAGTGAACTACAATTTGATCCAGCAATCCCACTGCTGGGTATCTACTCGGAGGAAAAGAAGTCGGTATATGAAAAAGATACCTGCACATGCATGTTTTTACCAGCACAATTCACAATTGCAAAAATATGGAACCAGTCTAAGTGACCATCAACCAACGAGTGAATAAAGAAAATGTGGCATGCATGCATATATATATATATATATATATATATATATATATATATATGCCACTGTGTGTGGTATATATATACACATACATACACACACACACACACGGTATACAGATGTGTGTATATATGTGGTATATATGTGTGTGTATATATACATATATCATGTAATACTACTCAGCCCTAAAAAGGAACAAAATAATGGCATTCTCAGCTACCTAGGTGGAGTTGGAGACCATTATTCTATGTGAAGTAACTCAAGAATAGAAAACCAAACATCATATGTTTTCACTTATAAGCTAGAGCTAAGCTGTGAGGACACAAAAGCATAAGGATGATACAATGAACTCTGGGGAGTCAGGGAGATGGGTGGAGTGATGAGAGATAAAAGACTACACAGTGGGTACAGTGTACACTTGCTCAGGTGATGGGTGCACCAAAATCTCAGTTATCACCACTAAATAGCTTGTACATGTAGCCAAACACCACTTGTTCCCCAAAAACTATTAAAATAATAATAATTAAAAAATGGAAATAAAAATAAACATAATTAAAATTGATAAATGGGATATTACCACTGACGCCACAGATATACAAATAGCCATCAGAGAATATTATGAACACATCTATGCACACAAACTAGAAAATTTAGAGGAAATGGATAAATTCCTGGACACATACATCCTCCCAAGACTGAACCAGGAAGAAACTGAATCCCCAAAGAGACCAATAATGAGTTCTGAAATTGAGGCAGTAATAAATAGCTTAGCAACAACAAGAAAAAAGCCCAGGATCAGATGGAGCCACACCCGAATTTTACCAGATGTTCAAAGAAGAGCTGGTACCACTCCCATTGAAATTATTCCAAAAAGTTAAGGAAGAGGGACTCATTCAATGAGGCCAGCATCACCCTTTTACCAAAACTTGGCAGAGATACAACAAAACCAGAAAACTCCAGGCCTATATCCTTGAACATCAATAGAAAAATCCTCAACAAAATACTGGCAAGCCTAATTGAGCAGCACATCAAAGCCTACTTGTCCATCACGATCAAGTAGGCTTTATCCCTGGGATGCAAGATTGGTTCAACATACACAAATCAATAAATGTGATTAATCACTTAAATAGAAATAAGAATGAAAAACATATGATTGTCTCAATAGATACAGAAAGGCTTTTGATAAAATTCAACACCCCTTCCTATTAAAAACTCTCAATAAACTAGCTATTGAAGGAATATACCTCAAAATAATAAGAGCCGTCTATAACAAACCCACAGTCAACATGATACTGAATGGGCAAAAGCTGGAAGCATTCCCCTTGAAAATCAGACAAGGATGCCCTCTCTCACCACTCCTATTCAACATAGTATCAGAAGTCCTGGCCTGAGCAATAAGGCAAGAGAAGAAATAAAGGAGATTCAAATAGGAAGAGAGGAAGTCAAACTATCCTTGTTTGCACATGACATGATCCTATATCTATAAAGTTCCATAGTCTCAGCCAGAAAGCTCATTAAGCTGATAAACAACTTCAGCAAAGTCTCAGGATACAAAATCAATGTACAAAAGTCGTTAGCATTCCTATACACCAAAAATGGTCAAGCTGAGAGCCAAATCAGGAATGAACCTCCATTTACAATTGCCACAAAAAGAATACGTAGGAATACAGCTAACCAGGGAGGTGAAATATTTCTACAGTGAGAACTACAAAACACAGTTCAAAGAAATCAGAGATGACACAAAGAAATGGAAAAACATTTCATGCTCATGGATATAAAAAATCAATATTGTTAAAATGGCTATACTTCTCAAAGCAATTTATAGATTCAATGCTATTCCTATCAACCTAGCAATTATTTTTTTCACAGAACTAGAAAAAAAAAACTATTTTAAAATTCAAATGGAACCAAAAATGAGCTCGAATAGCCACAACAATCCTAAGCAGAAAGAACAAAGCTGGAGGTATCACATTACCCAACTTCAAACTATAGTACAGGGCTACAGTAACCTAAACAGCATACTACTTGTACAAAAACAGACTCATAGACCAATACAACAGAATAGAGAGCCCAGAAATGAGGCCATACCCCTATAACCATCCGATCTTCGGCAAAGGTGACAAAAACAAAAAATGGGAAAAAGACTCCCTCTTCAATAAATGGTGCTGGGTTAAGTGGCTAGCCATATGCAGAAGACTAACTGGACCCCATTCTTATACAATACACAAAAGTAAACTCAAGATGGAGTAAAGACTTAAATGTAAAACCCAAAAGTATAGAAACCCTGGAAGACAACCTAAGCAATACCATTCTGGACATAGGAATGGGCAAATATTTCATGACAAAGATGCTAGAACCAACTGCAACAAAAGCAAAAATTGACAAATAGGATGTAATTAAAGTAAAGAGCTTCTGCACAGCAAAATAAACTATCAACAAAGTAAGCAGATGACCTATAGAATGGGTGAAAATATTTGTAAGCTACATCTGACAAAGGTCTAATATCCAGCATCTATAAGGAACTTTAACAAATTTACAAGAAAAAAACCAAGCAATCCCATTAAAAAGTGGGCAAAAGACATGAAAAGACATTTTTCAAAAGAAAACACACATGCGGCCAACAAGCATATGCAAAAAAGCTCAACATCATTGATCATTGGAGAAATGCAAAGAATGTCTATTATTAAGTCAAAAAGTAACAGATGCTGGTGAGGTTGTGGAGAAAAAGGAATGCTTATACACTGTTGGTTGGAGGGTGAATTAGTTCAACAATTGTGGAAACTAGTGTTGTCTTAACTCAAATAGCTGAAAACAAAACTAACATTAGACTCAGCAATCCCATTACTAGGTAAATACTTAAAGGAATATAAATTGTTCTGTCACAAAGACACATACACATGTATGTTCACTGTAGCACTATTCACAGTGGCAAAGACATGAAATCAACCTAAATGCCCATCAATGGTAGACTGCATAAAGAAAATGTGATACATGTAAAGCATGGAATACCATGCAGCTATAAAAAAGAATGAGATAATCGTCCAGGAACGTGGATAGAGCTGGAGGTCATTATCCCTAGCAAACTAATGCAAGAACAACAACAAAAACAAAAAAAAACAAATACCACATGTTCTCACTTATGAGTGGGAGCTAAATGATGAGAACACATGGACACATAGAGGGGAACAATAGATACTGGGGCCTACCTAAGGGTGGAGGGTGGGAGGAGGGAGAGGATCAGAAAAAATAACTAACAGGTACTAGGCTTAATACCTGCGTGACAAAATAATCTGTACAACAAACCCCCATGAGACGAGTTTTCCTCTATAACAAACCTGCACATGTACCTGTGAACTTAAAAGTTTAAAATATAAGAAAAATAATAAAAATATTTACTTGTCCAGAAACACTAAAGGAATCTCAGTAATTGAACAGGAGTATTTTTTTCCACAACATTTTATTTTGCCTTTCTCAGATCAACAGTGATATATGGAAAATGTTAGTTTAATTGGCTTAAAAGATGATTCAAAGCAATCTATGTACCGATGAAAAGCAAACAGTATGTCTTACAGTCTTAGACTAATGTCCACAGCAGGAAAGAACAATTAGCAAAATCATCAATTATCTCTCTGTTTTTACTTTCACTTAAAAGTCTGTCTTTTGGTTTGTATACAGCCATGTTTCATCGTTTGAGAAAATTGGGAATTTCCATATAAATGTGTTAACTGAGTTTGGATTCTAGTGGAAAAACCTGTGTAAGTCAAACATTGATTTGGATAAATGAAATGCAAATGTGCTTAAAACAACAGTAGTCTTTAATGAAGAAACAATATATAAGACAAAAGGGAAGAAGTTAGCTCTTTTATTAGAGGTCTAGACAAAGGATCATTTGTGAATTTTATATTTTTCATCCAGTTATTAACATTATCTGGTATAAGCATGGGACATACAACAGAAATTATATAAATGCTTGAACACATGAATTAATGCCTGAATGAACAAATGTTCTCATGAGTTTTATTTTACTCTGTGAATAAATTTTCATAAAATAAAATGTGTGTCATATCTGGATGATCTGATCACTAAAAAGGTTACCTGTAGAGTCAAGAAAATCTTGCATAACTGGTAATTTACAAGTAAGAAATACTAATGGAATAATATGGTCATAGGCCATAAATGCCAGCCACTGATTACAAGAGAGCAGATATGAGAACCAGCATAAATCAGGGTAAACTTATTCTCATTCTTGTATTGTGATCACAAGGCAAAAGTCTGTTTTAGGTGCACTAGTGATCTAGTTAGAACTAAATATTTATTGTTTGCTGTTTACTTTTGGAATCTCATAAGATTGAATCCATGGGAATATTAAAACTTAACTGTGAATATTTATTTTTATAATAGCATCAACACTCTAAGAACTGTACTTTCTTGTATCGTTATTTCAATTATGTTATTGAAGTACACTTAATGAACACATAATTGCAATCTGCAATATCATTCAAATGTTTTCATGTTTAGAAAATCTCCCCCTTTCTGTTTCTGTTCAAATTTCAAAAGAAAATCTAGCTTTCTTTTCCTATTGACATAAGAGTGTAAATACCCTCAGTCTGAAAAGAGAAGATATAAAGTGTCTCTCACATTCAGGAACTTTGTCCTTGCTAAATACTCCTGAATCGAGTGGGTCATTAGAAAAGACATTACTCTTTGTCTAGTTTCTAAAAAATGGGGACAGAACTTACCCACCTTGTGGGAACTATATATAGCAACAAATCATTCACTGTATGAGGCTATAGCTAGCATTCTCTAGTTAATGAAATGAAGGGTAAAGCCCCTTGTAAGTATTTCTGCATACTCTGCTCAAAAGTGGATTGCATCAAGTGAACAAATCCTTTCTCTTGTGTTTACGAGCATTAATGTCTAGATTGCAGGAATGATTTAAAGAGAATGCCAAGTCAAAGAAATTGTTCGACTAATGACAACTTCCAGTAGCGCCATGGCAGGATGACAGGAGATATAATTCAATACATAATTTGTTTCCCCCTGAAATCATATCACTCACACTGCTTTTGAAGTGATCACTGTGGCCACAATTTCCTGAATTCTTCACAAAGACATTAAAAGCAAGAAAGGGATGTTATCAACCAATTATCTTATATTTTCTTTCCTTCAAACCCTCTGGAACTTTTACTGGGAGAAAAAGGAAGGATTCATGTGGATATTTACATAAAGAGGATATATGCATGTATGAGGGGAATGTCTGTAAAGTCTTTAACCATAACATTCATTTACATAGACACTTACTAAAAATGTTTGTTGAGTACCTACTACATGTTAGACACTCTATTTGATACTGGAGATGTAATGTCAAATAACACAAACAGTTTTGCCTATCATAGTGCTTCTATTCTAGTAAAAAAGGTTACTATACATGAAATATTCATACAAATAAATGTGAAATTTTTTTTTCTTTTTTTTAAATTATTATTATTATACTTTAAGTTCTAGGGTACATGTGCATAACATGCAGGTTTGTTACATATATATACTTCTGCCATGTTGCTGTGCTGCACCCATCAACTTGTCAGCACCCATGAACTCGTCATTTACAACAGGTATAACTCCCAATGCAATCCCTCCCCCCTCCCCCCTCCCCCCTCCCCATGATAGGCCCCAGTGTGTGATGTTCCCCTTCCCGAGTCCAAGTGATCTCATTGTTCAGTTCCCACCTATGAGTGAGAACATGCGGTGTTTGCTTTTCTGTTCTTGTGATAGTTTGCTAAGAATGATGGTTTCCAGCTGCATCCATGTCCCTACAAAGGACACAAACTCATCCTTTTTTATGGCTGCATAGTATTCCATGGTGTATATGTGCCACATTTTCTTAATCCAGTCTGTCACTGATGAACATTTGGGTTGATTCCAAGTCTTTGCTATTGTGAATAGTGCCACAATAAACATACGTGTGCATGTGTCTTTATAGCAGCATGATTTATAATCCTTTGGGTATATACCCAGTAATGGGATGGCTGGGTCATATGGTACATCTAGTTCTAGATCCTTGAGGAATCGCCATACTGTTTTCCATAATGGTTGAACTAGTTTACAATCCCACCAACAGTGTAAAAGTGTTCCTTTTTCTCCACATCCTCTCCAGCACCTGTTGTTTCCTGACTTTTGAATGATCGCCATTCTAACTGGTGTGAGATGGTATCTCATTGTGGTTTTGATTTGCATTTCTCTGATGGCCAGTGATGATGAGCATTTTTTCATGTGTCTGTTGGCTGTATGAATGTCTTCTTTTGAGAAGTGTCTGTTCATATCCTTTGCCCACTTTTTGATGGGGCTGTTTGTTTTTTTCTTGTAAATTTGTTTGAGTTCTTTGTAGGTTCTGGATATTAGCCCTTTGTCAGATGAGTAGATTGCAAAAATTTTCTCCCATTCTGTAGGTTGCCTGTTCACTCTGATGGTAGTTTCTTTTGCTGTGCAGAAGCTCTTTAGTTTAATGAGATCCCATTTGTCAATTTTGGCTTTTGCTGCCATTGCTTTTGGTGTTTTAGACATGAAGTCTTTGCCCATGCCTATGTCCTGAATGGTACTACCTAGGTTTTCCTCTAGGATTTTTATGGTATTAGGTCTAACATTTAAGTCTCTAATCCATCTTGAATTAATTTTCGTATAAGGAGTAAGGAAAGGATCCAGTTTCAGCTTTCTACTTATGGCTAGCCAATTTTCCCAGCACCATTTATTAAATAGGGAATCCTTTCCCCATTTCTTGTTT